>NC_046184.1:118106750-118408874 GCF_011004875.1 Balearica regulorum gibbericeps
AACCTGTCCATGTGTGGGTTTTCAAAGAATAGTTTGGAACTGGAGAAGTTCATGGCCTGGTCATGGCCTAGGCCTTTACTTCCTTTGGAGCCTGTACCACACTACCATTTGTTTGGTTAAGGAGTCGAGTGGATCCGTCACGGAAGCTTAATAGAGTAAACTTTGTTCCCTGTTCATGGTTGATTTTTGCTCCTGAAAAATAATTAAACTAAGGGTACATATTAGTGAAGGATGACCAAAGAAATCCATCAACAAAAGCCTCTAATTCTGCCTCTTAGAAAGTTATTTTACTATTGAAAGTGCAATGGTGTACTATGTTGTGTTTTTTAACCCTGATAGGCAGCTCAGTCCCATGCAGCCGCTCACTCACTCCCCTTGGCAGGATGGGAGAGAAAATCCTAAGTATAAAAGTGAGAAAACTTGTGGGTTGAGATAAAGACAGTTTAACAGGTAAAGCAAAAGCTGTGCACAGAAGCAAAGCAAAATAAAGAATTCATTCACTACTTCCAGGCAGATGTTTAGCCGTTTCCAGGAAAGCAGAGCTTCATCGTGTGTAACCGTTACTTGGAAAGACAGATGCTGTAATTCAGAACTCCCCCACCCTTTATTCTTTTCCCCCCAGCCTTTATGGCTGCACATGATGTCATATGGTATAGGATATCCCTTTGGTCAGTTGACACAGCCGGGACAGCTGACCCCCGCTCCCAACTTCTCGTGCACCCTTACTTGCCGGAGGGGCAGTGTGTAAAACAGAAAAGTCCTTGATGCTGTGCAAGCACTGCTCAGCAACAGCTAAAACATCTCTGTGTTATCAACACTGTTTTCAGCACAAATCCAGAACAGAGCACCATACCAGCTGCTATGAGGAAAATTAAAAAAAAGTGGAAAGTTGGGTGATTTTGTTGGTGCTCACCTTATTTTAAGTGGGTTTTGCTGGTGGATATCAGTGGGATTTCCCAGCTGTTGCTGTCTTAGTGCCTGTCTTGTGCCCAGTATCATGGGGAGCCTGTAAACCATTCCCGTGCATAAATTTTCCTGAGTGGTTTGCTTTGTTAGATGCATGCAGACTGTGACAGTCCTGCTGTAACAGTGTGGAATTAAAAAATTTAATAATGAAGATCCAGTTTACTTCTCTTTCACACTAATTATTAATTTAAAGAAACATTGGTACCTCATTCTGATTGTCTTCACTAACATTACTGTGAGCTAATCAATAGTTTGTTATTATTTAGTGTATAAAGTATGTTATAAATAAGCTATATAATATAGAAAACAAGATGATAAAAATGTGAATCTGCTAGCAAGGTCCCAACATGTGAAAATCACGTGTTTTTTCACGTGCACATGTGAAAAAACCCTTTCAGGTTTCACAGGAGGGCGGGGCAGCAAAAAAGATAACTCCTTAGCGGGGAAAATGAAACCAATGTACAAGGGCAAAGGGAAGGAAAACGAAGTTAGAACTTGTTGAAAAGCGATCTGTAGAATGCACAGGAAGTGCTTGAAGATTTCTGACTATCTTACAAAAACTGTCATCTGTTTTTATACTATGAAAATCTTCGTAATGTAGGTCTGTAACTTTTATCTTCCTTTAGCATGAATATTACTGCAAAAAGGGCTACTATTTCTCAAACTAGTAGATAATATAAATTGATATGAATTGGGGGGGAAAAGTATAAGTGAACAAATACACTTTGATTAATGAAATTATTTTTCTTTACCTCTAGATTGGGGACATAATATACAGTATTATCATTGTGATTTCTTTGTTTAAATTTTAATGTTTTCATTTTTCCTGCATTTTAAATTTAGTGAACAATATTGTGTTTTGTTATCTCTGTAAAACCAAACTAACATATTTGTCATTAGGTGACTGACATCCAAAGAACAGAAAGCAAAGGTTGGTCTCTGGAGTTTCCACTAAGTGAGTTTGGTTTTGCTATTTATCAAGTCCAAATCCATTCTTCCCTTGCTGTTGCTGTTATTAATAAGCAAAAGTGTATCTAGTGTTATTTTTCACAACAGTAAGCTATCATGTTTCACTCTTCCTATTAGTGTGCACTTACTTAGATACATCTTGTCTCCTGTATTTCTGTCTTATTTCCTTCACGCTTTTGTAGTTTGAATCTACTTTACACAGATGAATTCAGAATTGAAACTGGAACTAAAATAGAACACTGAGTCACAGGGTAGGAATGCTTTCCCTCCTTCTGAGACAGGTATGGGATCTAAAAGGATCTAAGGTTAAGAGAAGCCTGTGGGTAGTTTCAATAGTCATAATTCATTTGTGATTACTAAAAGCTCCATATAGATCCTTAAGAAAACAATACTGCAGTTAGAGGAAGGAGGCCACAAAATATCTGTCAGAGTGGATCTTTAGCTACAAACTTTGAGGTATAAGTTGGTGTGATTTACTGTTTTTTTGGTTTTTTTAATGAACAAAGAAAACTCCCAAACCCAACCCTTTTATAGAGAGAACTTCCACACACACACCCCAAAACTCGCACAGTGCCAGAGTTACTTTTCTGTGGTGAAAGTGAAGAGCAAGCAGTTCTGATCTTCAAAGTGAAATCTTTTCCTGGATGTTGTTCAGGTTTTTTATCACCTGCTAAACCTGCTGTAATCAATAAAGCGTAAGATATTTCCTTGACATTCAGAAATTGTTCTTATTCATAATGTTTGTATGGAACACTCCTACTGGGTCTGGACCAGCTGCATGCTTACACTTACACTGTATTCCAAAGTTGTGACCTCCAAGGCCAGTGGGCCCTTCTAGTCCTGACCATGTAACAGTCTGAAGTCCTTGGTGCCCAGCCATCCTGTTCTTTGGACTTTGCATACTTAAATGCTTAACTGAATAGGTGCCAAAGTGCAGAGCACTTCAAAATTTGATTTTTAGGAACCCAGTGAAGATATGTTACAAAATTTTATTTTAAAATGAGCAGTAGAAGTGATCTTGTTCTTGTGGACTTTGATCTTGAAGAATTAAAGGATTTATTGGGAGATGGAAAATGTGGGAAAGGTTGCAAAAGAAAAGTCAAGACGAATTTGTTGAAAAGATGTTATGTGATAGGATGATTAAAAGAAGAAACTATAAAGTGTTGAAGGAACTTATTGCAGAAAGCATAAATCAGGGAGGGGTTTTAGAAAGGGGAGGTCAAGCTCTGGAAGACAAATCAGTGTGTAGATGGTGTGAAGGGGCAAAATAAATGCATGGAGGCCATAGGGAATTTTGAATGAGTTTGACTTAGTTGTCAAAGTGAATCCAGGCGTTTTCCTGAGCAAGAAGGTCTGAATAGTAATGGAGTCTGATGACACATTATAAAACAAAGCTTTATTGAGGCAGTGGAAAAGATCAACAGCAACACGCCCATACAGTGACCTGCCTAATCACTGATAGCAAACACAGGATGACAAGTGATGCCCTGGCTCCCGTGGACTGCCAGCAACACTTGGTGTCCAGCTTGCCTGGCATCAAGACCAAATGGTGCCGGTGCCTTTTGAATGCAGGTAAGAGTTGCGCTGCCCCTTGGCTCCACCAGCAGTAGTGGGATTTGAGATAATTGTACTTTACATGAATAATGTGGGCAGCCTCCCGCTGCCCATGTTGGTCGAGGGCAGGGTGTCTGCAGTCTCTGTGCTGATGAGATTGGTGAAGGCGCAGAGTGTCAGAAGGATAGCTGATTTTTAGAGAGGTTCAGGTGGAAAGAGAGGTAATGAAAGGCTGAATGTTGGGAGAGAACTGAAAATTCTTCTAGGTTAAAGAGATCATAGGACTATGAAATGTTACCTTGAATGTAGTAATTTTGAAAAAACCCCATGCTGATTCCATGTTTTTTTCTGTTCCTTCTTCCTCCTCTCCTGCTCATACTTACTATACCAGTACTGATGTAGAAGAAAATACTTGATTTGGCTTTGACTTGAAAGGAGGAGTTACACTCTGAATGACTAGCTGATACAAGTGTACTGTGGGTGGGGAAGAATAGCTTGCTTTTTCTTAGCCTTTGTTCGCTTAAAAGCTTAAGACTTGCAGGAGATTTAAAGGAAAGCAAAGGAACTTTATGCCACTGTATCTTATCTTAAAGTTACTGTCCTTTTTAATTTCATTTTTTGTCTGCATGTACTATTTTTTTGAGCATGCATACATTTCTGTTAAATATCTTTGTTTGTTCCTAATGGGAATGTCTAGCAAAAGCAATACTACTAATATTTTAAAATGTTTGTGGGGTAAGTGAATCATGTTTGCTGTTGAATTAATACATCTCCTCAAGTATTTTAACTATAATTCAGCAGGATTTGCATGTTACTTTTATTTTAAAGTATCTTAAAAATCTGAAAGTAGTATTTTTTAAGTTGGGTGGTATATGGGAGTAGTAGTTTCTGTAGGAATTTTTTCTTAAATAATTTTTTGTTGAATGGCTTTTAAAATTAGATCGTTCAATAAAAAATAGTGCTGATTAATTCTTTCTTTTGATGCTGAGAGGGAAGGCTTGTATTCCTTTATCTTCATTAAGATTTTGTTTTGAATGATAGATTGGTTTCTTAAGGGAAAAGACGCTATATAATGAAGAAAAACTAATATATCTTTAAATGGTTAAATGATGATATGCTTGAAGTGTTTTCTGGCTTTCAGAAGGATTATTGTTTTGAATCATTTAAATGTCTCTATTATGAGGAATTTGGATAATTATTAGTGTAACTTTGAAGTTTTTAATGCATATAAACTGTTTAACAGATACCTATTCAAACTCCTGTGTGACAATTTCAAGAAATGGTTCATGAAATAATTCTGAACATGTTCAGTCTTCATGATGCTTGATTTTTATTTTTTTTTTTTGTTCTGATTAATTTACATTTTATGTCATTAAGTAGTTTTTAGTGAAAAATTACTTCTGGCACAAGGCATGAAGTGTGCATGCATACAATTTAACTCGAGAAATGAGTACGTGAGACATCCCACTGGCTTGAGTTGGATTACTCAAATGAGTAGATTTGTATTTCATGTATATCATGAAATAAACAGTTTTAAGCATAGATAGTTACTGAAACTTTATATATAAAATTGATAACTTTTTTCCTTCTTTTGAAATTTGATTTTATCATAGTTCAGCATAAGCGTAATAATAAATCAAGCAGTATTTAATGATTTAGGTAGTTGTACCATATGTTTGGGTTCCAGTGCTCAAGTAGCTTGAATCCAGGTACTGGACTGTATGTTGTCTGTGTGATTGTGTCCGATATTAGGAAGCCACAGTTGCCTCTTAAACTGCTTCTGAAAGATTATAGCTGGAACTGTGCCCTCTTGGAACAGGTAGCTGAGGCTATATGCCTTGTAAAATGCATTAGGCTTAACTAGCAAAAAAATCTGCTGCTCCGCACCCCTTCAGTTTACCATGTGTAATAAGGAACACCTGCAACATGTGAGGCTCAGCAGTTCTGCAGCTGAATTTGTCAGCTGCATGTTGGTTCCTAACTAGTCCAGAAATGCTATTTTTTTCTCCCTTGCTTGTCAGATCATCCGGTTACTAGAAGCAGTGGATTTTGTCACTGTTGCTGTTGTCATTAATGCCTTGTAGAGTTCTAACTTAAAATTCTTGAATATTAAAAACTTCTTGACTTCTCATACATGAGTATGCATGTGTACATTCAGGTGCCTAATGTTGTGTTGTAATTCCGCAGAAAACAGCTGAGAGATTATTTTGTGGTTCATGACATGGTTTCCTGTTTTTCACCAATTACAATAAAGTATTAAAATACGTTTTCTTCTTCCTTGTTACTAATGAATTGTTTACTCAGCTTGTAGAGCCTTGCAACTAATCAATGACAGTGTTAGAGCTCTGAAGTTATAAAGCATTCGTAAAGTTTTGGTTGAGTCTTTGACATTAAGTTTCAGAGTTAGAAATGAATCAGTATCACACGATAGATTCTTTCTTGTCTCTGTGATCCAATATTTCCACATCATCAAGCATTTTTATTTTGTGATCAGGGACATTTATCTTGATCAGACTTCTATTTTTACATTTCTAAGATTAATGTAGGTTGAACTTAACTCCTTTAGCAATGTATTTTTGAAGTAGCAGACTCTTTCTGTAAAATTTCTGTAGTCAAACTTGAACATCCATAGTGATCTATTATTCCCTTTAAAAATTCTAGTTATCAACTAATAGCAAATAATATCAACTCTGGTTTTGGGTAACATACCGATTTCTTTAGCTTGGAGGCCACTTTAACAGTTGTTACAATATTGTAGAGTCAGATCATTATCTTACAGAATTCTAAGATTCTCCTGTTTATTTGAAGTATCTTTTCCCCTTTATAGGATTAATAAAATCTTATACTGTTTCATAAAAATAATATCACATTCATATTGTAACACTCAGAGGTGGCTCTTTGAAAATTTTTTTTGTTGTGTTAGTTTTCAATATTGTAAACATTTAAGATCTGTTATTTATAAAGAAAAATGTGAGTTCTGAGTTTTTTCCCTATGTTTTAGGTGATGATCCATTGTTTTAAATTATTTTTCTCATTACAGGCCAAAGTCATCAAAACAAAGGAAGGCCAAAACCCAAACCTGGTGACTCTGAAAAAACGAGGTAAGAAATTTTATTTATTTTTTAATTTATTATTATTTTGAGTTATTTTATGTAGCACTTAGGAGTTAATGCAACTTTGACTTGCTGCTTGCTCTTTGTGAAGTGCATAGTTTACATTGTTTACATCATCTTTAGGGATAGTTCCTGTTAAGATAGCTGATAAAAGTTCACAAAATTTCAGTTTTCATGAAAACCCTGAATTATTACTTGAAAACTAAGTATTTTCCAAAGCTCTCTTGAATTTTTAGTAAATGAAGACATAATTTTAATAACCACTGTTTAAAAACTGTGGCCCAAAAGCAAGTCATGCAGTGTAGCCATAACAAAAAATGTGTTTCCTTTACAGCAAAAGATAATAGGAATTTTGTTCCAGCTGTTACATTCGAACTTACACCACAACATAACTCAAGCTCTATCTTATTTTCAAGGCCTCTTTGTACTAGTTCTAGTCTGTGTGCCAAATAATTTTTAAAACTTCTCTGACACTTCCTATGCTTACTAAGAAGAGGTTTGACTGCAAGGAAAGCATTGTAAATCAGTCTCAGAATTGAATACTGGAAAAGAACTTTTACTTAGAGTCCTTTAGTTGTTTGTAGGCTTGATTTTTTGCTTAAAGCATATCAATGTCTAGTTTTAAGTATATACATAGTCCCCATAGAACACACTGAATGTAAATGAGTATGTTTGATGGTTTGGGACCAAAGTTAAATTAGTTGAGATAAAAAACACTATAGATTTTATGGACAAAACTTATGCTTCCATCTGTTATAACATTTAAAACAAATTTTAACAAAAGAAATAATTATTTCCAGTGATACCAGGACCAACATGCTCTAAACATGTTTGCAGAAATCACTGCATTGCTAGGTGATATCATATGCCAACGTCTTTCCTCATCTTATAGATAGTTAATGAGTAAAGAACTGTACTGCTGACTTATTTGTAAGGTGACTGAGGCAAATGATGACTTGCTACTTAAGGACATGCAGAGCTGAAAGTGTTCGGTGTTTTAACCTGAGCTGTGAAATGAGACAAATTGAGCTCTGACTGTACTTTCTTGCTTGTGTGCTTCTTCAGCTAGTATTTTTTAGTTGTGTTCAGGGTGATTAAAAACAGATGAGGAGCACAGCAAAATAAGCAGTTTACATGGAAATAGGAAAGTTTACATTAAATGATCATTTTAAAAGGCAGATTTCTGATGCAGAAGAGTGCAAACCTTTAGGAAACCCGGGAGCTGAACCTGATTATCCCCAGTCCTAATCTAGGTGTGACCACAAAATCATCTTTTAATCTATATTTATTACACTGCAATCCTTTTGTTTTTCCGTAACACTCTGAATACCACTGTAACTAGGACAACTGAAACTGTGTTACAGGAGTAGTTATTTATGTTATTTAACTGGGTTGCCACCGACTTCTTTCCCCTTTCACTTTAAGGGGCCAGGGAACATTAGAATTAACTAGGGGAACAAATCCTCTTTAAAATAATTGAACCATCTATAAAACTGCTTCTTTCACAGGGAAGTTTTAGACCTATAAAAAACATGCTATTTCTCAACAAGTGAGGTGCATGGTCAGTTACAATCTTACCTCCATTTCTGTAATTAGCAGGTTGCCTGTCTTCCAAAAATCTAGGAAATCCTCTGACACCTTGTAAAGAATTTCTCAGATGATCAGTGTTTACCTTCGAATGTGGGATAGAATTGAATGTATATTAGCAAAAGGCAACATGGTAGCATTAAGCATTGACCAGCAATCTTAGCATTGAGGATTTAGTTTAGAGTATTAAGCAATACTTTACCTCTTCATTATACTTCCTCCATTCTCTAGTTGTGCATGGCATTTCTGCTGCAGTAGTGGAAAGGAAGAACTGGGAAGAACAACTCTGTTCCTCTCTTCTCTGCTCTCCCTGCTCCCACCATGCATAGCTGCTACATGTATTTGATTTGAAGTGGTGATTGTGCTAGGATAAAGGCTCTTGTACTTGCGAAGAGTAGAGAAGGGGAAAGAGGCCTAAGTACCTTCTTATACTGCTGCCTTTGGTATAGGGAAGTTCTCTAGTTGTCTAGCCCACCACTTCATAAGATCAACTCAGCTGCAAATAAGGTGGAGAAGATAAAAGAAAACAAATAAAATGATAAAGACTGCTACTTTGCTCAAGCCCTGGTGATTCCTGAGCCAGAAGTATATGAACTATATGTGTAGTATAATCCTTGATAGTGTTATAGTACTTATTGTGATTGTGAAAGTGTGCCATAATCATCTCTAGCTTGTAGGCAAATGGAATGCAGTTGATAAAAGCACAGAAATGTCTGTTTCTTGAAAATAAGATTACATATAAAGTACATGTACAAACTCATAATGCCGTTGTCCTGTTATTTGTAGAGATCCCCTTGATTTGAAGATAGAGTCTAAAGCCATCCAGGATAAACTCTTCTATACTGCACAACAGGTAACTGGGAATTCATTAAGCATAAATGATTTTTCACCTTTTAGTAACACTGTCCAAAACCTTGGTTCATTCAAAAATTTAACACTTCATACTTATCCTGACTTCTATCAGGAGACAGAGATTGTGTGATTACACTGATTTATACTGTCTTTTTGCTAGTAGTCGTCTTCTGCTTCTCCTCCTTCCCCTCCTGTTAGACCTCACACTGGAAATTAGTGTAACAAATCTCAGTGTAGTCTTAGAATAACTTAGCTAAAACCATGAGTTAGTAATATAGCTCCATTGTATCTTAACTTTTAAGAAAACCTACAAAAATTGCTGGGGATCATTCAGGGATTTTTAATACCCCTCCCAAAGTTCTGACTAAATATATTTTCCTGTGTTTGATACATACGTTTGGAAATAATCATAGGACATTTTGTTGAACGGCTGTTTAAAACGCTATAAAATTTATAAGTTGAGAATTCTCCTTCTCGGGTCATATCAGCAATGGATGGTGAGTATCCCTGAGTTCTTGAATGAAATCATGGGGATGTACATCATTAATCATTTCCTCTCTGTTAATTCAGGGAAGCAGATACCAGAAAGTGGTATTCTGATTAATGACCTCATGAGGCAAAACTGTATTCAGGAGAAGGTCCAGGTTCTGCCTGCACTTATTTCCTTTAAAATACCTATTTTTGTAAGGCTAATGAATTACTAGTATTGAAAGTAACACTTTTAGTTGGGTTAATCAGCTTCATATGTCGTGGAGCTTAATATTATTAGCTTAACATTTAATTCATATAATTTATTCTGTTCTATAACTGTATGCTCTGGCAGCATTACCTTGTTTCAATAGTTCTAGGAAATTAAAATGAGTCTTAATTATTTTTTCATTAACTCATTTCTGCACTTTGGTCTTTTCTGTATCTGTTTGTAGTTTCTACTGTCCCTGCCACTTTTGTTTATAACTATCACTAGATCATGGGTATTTTCTTATGTTTGTCCTTTTTGGTCAGTTGACAGGATGAACACAAAACAAGATCAAAACTCATAGATGCTTGGGAAAATACATTCAGGACATGCATTATATTTAGGATGTTAACAGCCTAATTCAGTTCACAGGAAGACAATTAAGTACACCACTAGAATAATGTTAGAAAAATTGGACAACTCAAAAGTTATGTTCCGTTCTTCCCAAACCTTCCCATTCTTTCAGTTTTTCCCTGCCCACGACCCTGTCTTCAGAATCCCAGGTTCAAATATCAACAGACTGGGGCGGGGGGGGGGAAGGGGACGACAAGGGGCAGTTAACAAAAAGCTTGTAAAGCAGGATTACTTCATACTGAAGATTAATTCATACTGAAATGAGGTAGTGGTAGCCAGATTACTTCTACCCTGACACAATGTTCTGCTTCCCAAAGATAATTTTATTTTAGTTTTTTAACGGATCAAGGGAATAGAAGTTCTTATTTCTGCAACTGCTTGTCTTGATTTACCGTCTCACTGCTGGAAATTCCTGTGGACTTCAGGAAGTATGAGTAGTGAAAGACAAATAACATAATGCATTCTGAAACTTTCTAGCATTAGCTATTAATCTAGATGGAGAGAAAGTGTAGGCAGAAGGAAATAGTTCTCAGGTTTTTCAAAAATGTTTGTACACAAACCAGACTATACAAGTGAGGAAAAGCATAAGTCTGGGTTGGGTTTTTTTATATATGTAAGAAGAATTAAAATGATGCTTGAACTAAACTTGAAACTTTCCGGAGAGGAAAGGATGTACCTAATTTGCTGCTTTAAAAGTGAAATTGTGATAAAACTGTAGGAAGTACAGAATTTTAAAAGTTGTCTGCTGGATAAGTATTTTAGCAAATAGCTTGCTTGCTTTAAAGAAAAAAAAAAGGAAGAGACTATTTTCTTTTGGACTTGCTGTTTTCTTAAATATTTTAGGTGGATTTAACTATGTTGCCAGAAGAGGTTAAATCCCTTGTTCATGATGGTTATACAGCCTTGATGGACCAGCGGTGTCACAGTGCTGAACAAGCCTTTTCACAATTGTTGAGCATTCTAAATCCCTCAGAATTAAAGGTAAACTGAGAGGAATAACTTAGTTTACTAGAGTAATTGAAGCTTATGCTTTTAATACCATGTTTCATTCTTTGCTTCCATCTAAATAGTCATTGTTATTGTTGCCTGTGATGTTGACTACAATGCCAAGTGTTTCACTAATAAGTATGCCAAGGACCTTATGATTGAGAACAGGATAAAAAAGTGATAGTAGCACAGGATGTATTTTTGTAATGTTCAGCGTACATGTGCATTTCTAGATGCAATCTAAAAAGTATTTACCAAAATAATATTCTTATAAAAATCACATAAGATACTCTTATCAAATACCTTATTTAATAAGGAACTACTGTCCGTTGTCAGCTTAATCTTTATTCATAATAATGTTGGGTAAAAATAATTTGTATTCTTCAGGTCAGGTAACTCTTTGATAGCAAATACTGTGAAATTTTGTGTATACGTAACTTGCCAATCAGCCATTGACCCATTTGTCATCCTAGATTTCTTTAAATTATTGTACTGTGGTGTGTGGACATGCATTGCTGTGTTTCAAGCTCCCATTTTAGTAAAGGCTGTTGCAGTACCAAGAAGTCTGTCCAAGCAAGTAATGCACCAATTCATCTGGAATTGTGACCTAGATTATTAGGAGGAAAAAGGTTGAGAAAGGTGGGGTGGATTTTTGTGTCCTTTTTTTTTATTATTTAAAAAAAAGAAAAAAAAACCCTGCTCAATGCCAAACATGCAATATAGCAAAGACGCTGTATTGCATGAGGTCAACATAGTAAGGCCTGTAGTTAGCACTTCTAAAAGCAGACGTTTCAGGATGTATCAGTTTGAAATATATAGGGGTGCTAAATAACCAGCAGTAAAGGTGAAGTTAACCTTCACTTTTTATGCTAATTGTAACATAAATCTGAATAAAGGCTGTGATAAGAAGGGTGAGAAAAGAGTTTCCTAGCTCCGTTGTGAAGATCTTCAAGTCACAGTAGACAGTAATGTTCTAGTTACCAGCAAAGTGGTTTTGTGCATGCTGCTACTATAATTTGACTCTATTTGCAGCAACTGAATCTTCGTATTATTAACTATGTTGTAATCATCTATGGACACGCCACTGCTCTCCTTGGAATAGGACAACCTGAGGTATGACATTAAATCACTATATTGCTTTTATTGAAAATGCTAGTTCAGGTTATTGACCATCCATTTGTGTCTCCTCTTAACAGACATAAAATGAGTGGGGAAAGAAAACTTTTGTTGCATTTTAGAATCATACGGTTGAATATCTGGGAGTAGGTCTTCAATGGTTTTGGATAAATTAAGCTACCAGATAAAATTTCTTTTTAAGCTTTCAAATGAGAATCTTAAGTATTAATGAAGTATAGTCAATTATTTTTCTTCTACTTTATTATAATGTGGTTATGCACTAGTCTTTCTAACACAAACATTCTACTTCTAAAACAAGAGAAAGAGAATGCTTTTGGTTCTGGAAAACACCAAAGCAGAAGTGTGGGTTGTTTGGGGTTTGTTTGGGGTTTATTTGTTGGTTGGGGGGGGCTCCTGCAATGTTTAAAAATATTTTGTGTCTTACAATGAATTTAAAAATGCCTGGGCGTTTGTAACTCAGTGAGCTCAATCATTTAATTTCATTATTTCAGAGGGAGTCCATGTTTACAGGTTAAGTTTCTTTTAAAAAAGGGAAGCCTTTGTGTGTGATCATAAGGCTGCTTAATTCCCTTTACTGTTCATAAGACTGATCAAATAATAGGGCGTATTGACCCACTCAACTGGAGCAAAAAAAGGGAGAGGAAAAGTGAAAAGCTTCTGGCAAAGTGCCACATATTTTTGTCTTCAATTTTTTTTGAAGGCATTGACAAAGGCTGAAGACCAGTTTAAGAAAATAATTGAACAGTACCAGGAAGAAAGATTTGGTTGTTTGGCATATTATGGCATTGGAAAAGTATATCTCAGACAAAACAGGTTGGTATAATGTAAAGCTTCAATATTTGATAAAAAAAATTTTAATTTGAGAAACCATGTATGATTTATATTTCTTTATAATTATTCTTTGTAAATCACTAAATTCATCCATCAGATTGATTTATTACAACTTTTAAGTTTGTAACTGCTAAGGATCTAACGGACGCCACTGAATCGAGCAGATGCCGGGGCATGGGGGTATGACTGACTAGCACACCCCTGCAGTGGAGGAGAGCTCCTAGGAGAAGGGCAAAAACTGATGATCTCAGGGAAGAATGTATCGCAAAGAAAGCTTAACTTATCTCAACGCTATGGAGGCTGGAGAGTAACCTTGGTTTTAGATAAGGCAGCTGCACCAGTGAGTCATCAGGTTCCCTGAGACAGATAAAGAGTAATGTCTTCCGGAGCTAGCCAGACCAGCATGGGGAGAGGGGGGAGTGGTGTGCGTGGCTCAGCCGAACATAAAGTGCAGAAACTGGACAACTATTAAACTTGAGAGTGAAGGACTTGAGCTGGCTTCAACCCACGTATTCCTGGTGGTATTTCTTCCCAGCATCCTGACGGTAAGCATATAGACACCAGTAATGGGAATCACGTTTGTATTGATTCAACTGTGTATTGCAACTGCTTTGTTACGCTCGTGTTGTGATTTCAGAGTATCACTGTATTGCTCTACTTAATCAAAATCCCCCTTAATGCCTGTGGTGGGTTGATCTTGGCTGGCTGCCAGACCCTCACCCCAGCTGCACTCCCACTCCCCCTCCTCAAGGGGAGACGGGGAGAAAATAAGATTAAAAGCTCAGAGGTTGAGATAAAGACAGGGAGATCACTTGCTAATTACAGTCATAGGCAAAACAGACTCAACTGGAAGAGAAATAATTGAATTTATTGTCTGTTGAAATAGACTTGGATGGTGGGAAACAAAAAATGAAACTCACCTTCCCCAGGCTCGATTTCACTCCCTCATTGCAGACTTCTCTACCTCCTTCTCCTCGTGGCACAAGAGGATGGGGACTGGGGATTGTGGTCAGCTGTAACAACTCCTCTCTGCTGCTCTTCCTCCACAAGGGCTGCTGTTTCTTCAGGGCACATCCACCTGCTCTGGCAGGGATCCTCCACGGCTTCCCAAGCTTGCCACATAAACCCAATACAATGCCAAAGATATCAAATAAGTTTGATGTTAAACATTAAACCCTCTTCATATGGAATATCTAAAAGCACCTGGTCAGAGAGCGTTGGACGCTGAGAGGGGATTCCTCCTTCCCACTGCTGCAGCTAAGCCAGGTGCAGTCTGTGTCGCAGGAGGTCTCTGCATCCCAGTCCCACAGAGGTGGCTGCAGTTTCCCTTGGTAGTTTTGACCAGTACTGAGGCTGCGTGTGTGTCCCGAAGAGGTGCGTACACACACATACATGACAACACAGCTGGCTGCCCAGGCTACCCCAGATGGAGCAGCTCCCATGTATAGCACCACCTGAACTCAAGTAAAATATAAGTATCGGTGGGAGAGTCCTGCGCCTCTTCCCCTGGCTGGTCAGGGTTGAAGGTCACTCGTGAACATACACATGCCCTCGCTCTCTGTATTGACAAGCACACCCACGTTCATGGGTCCCTTGAATATCAGTTCAGGCTCTCAGTCTGCCTCATATCTGTGCCTGGACTCTGGGCCCCTTACCCAGGCTGGCTTGCTGGCACACACTTTGAGTCTTTTGTACTGAAGAGTCCTTAAACATATAACTTAATGAACCAGGTGCTTTTTCATTCCACATGCTCTTACAGTTACTGTTTTTTGTTGTTTGTATTTTTTTCTTTAATCATTACATGAATTGTGAAAGTATTACAGGCCTTGTAGAAATTATTTGTATGTGATCTGAATATGTGGTACATGTTTCAAACTTCAGATTTTCAGATGCGCTTGATCAGTTCATGAAATCGCAAACAATGGTTAATCACAAGATTGTACCTGGAGTATTGACTTGGCCCACAACATCTCGGGTCATTGAAGAGACACGCACAGAGAATTTACAGGTAAGTTTAAAAGAAAAAAAAAAAAGTTGTCATCCTCCTCCCTGCCCCCCTCCATTGTCAAGGCTAAAAGAATGGATGGAGGGTGAAAGGGAGGTTTCAGCCTGGAGCAGCCAGTGCAAGCACTGCTGCTCATTGTCTAGAGTGTTGTCAGCCCTAAGGCCTGATCTTTGTAGAGCAGAACTCTTGAACGACCTGGGAAGCATCCCATTTACAGCACACAGGTCGGAGCTCTATGGCAGGCTCTATGCTTGGGTATTTCTAGGTAATAATATGGTTCTAATCCTGTCCAAGCTTTCATATTGTGTTCATTTAGTTGCACCTTACCAAACTTTGTGTATATTATTCACATTTACTTAATGTAATACTAGAGAGAACGAGTTAAAAAATTTGAATTAGCAAAAATCTGAAGTTGAAAATTGCAGCAGCGGTGCTATATTTAAAACCAAATAGAAGAGTTTGACCATGTAGTTCTTGGTCAATGTGGCGGGAGTTGTATGGTAAAATTCCCTGTTTGACTTGAAAAATTCAACTTGTGGTTCTGACATTCATTACAAATTGCTTTCTTGCACTGAGCAGCTTTTTTTTTTTAATAAGTTATTACTATTGTTATTATTTTTAAACTATAGTTGAGTCACTGTTATTTGTGAAAGCTTTATGGATAAATAAAGCGCCTTGCCATGAGAGGCAAGGCGCTTGAGCTCCTCTGCATGGAGGCAGTTTGACACAGTAGAACATGCTAGGTTAGTCAGTGTATGAACTTGGCTATACTATACTGACCTGTTTCATTTCTGGTAGAAGCAGCAGTACTGTTCTTTCCTAAACCAAAACTGACCTAAAGATTTCTCATAGACCCCTAGCTGACACCACAGTAGTCTGGCCACAGTAATACATAAGTGATGTGGGACTTCTGGAGAACATAATGCAGACATCTGAAAGGCTGTAACTGGTGGTCTGTTTGTTTCTAATATTACTTTATTAATCTGGGCTCAATGCCAACCCTATGGGACTTGAACTGACTTTATATATAAAGCCACTGTAATGTCTTTGCCTCAGACACTATTCTGGGAGATCTCACTAGCTCCAGTGCAGGGCCAGGTCCGAGCTGTCCCTGGGGCTGTACTTGTAACCCAGATCCCAGGTGAGGCACTCCTGAAACGGTGGAAATGAGCAGACTCTCCATTTTTGTTATGTTATCTGGGTAATCTGGCTCATCATTTTGGCAATGGAAAACTTAATATATTTTCTCATGGTGTAACCGATGTGTTTAACTTTTTTAACCATGGTGATGGGATCAAGGTGACGAGATTATTAGCAGTAGTAAGGAATGAGAAAAACATTTTAGGAATGAGAACCTGAGAGCTTGGTGGTACCATGGAACTGATAAACTGCGTGGTTGGTATGTACCATGGAGCTGATAAACTGCGTGGTTGGTACATGAGCCAAGTAATATTTCATTTTCTGTCAAAATCATGTCCTTTGAGTGAACTTTGTTCATTATAATCTCATTATAATACCAAAACACACCTCCATGCTAAAAGCTACCCACCTCCAAGGTACGACCACCCCTCACTGGGCATGCTCTTCTTTAAGTCTATAGCTTTAAAAGCAAAGCGAGAAAGTTTTACACCAATCATAATGAAGTAACTATGTAACTATGTGATGTAATTGTAACTATGTGTGTATCGAGAATATAAATATGTGCATGTTCGTAGGCTCGGTGTGCACTATCCCCCGTGCATCCAGCGCTGCAATAAAGAATGCCTGCCTTTGTGTTAGGAGGTTTATTCCCGGATTTCGGTGACAATGGAATTGGTCAGCATGTAGAACATTGGTCCAAGATTAACCTGTGTCACGGTTTAACCTGGCTGGCAGCTAAAACAACCACACAGCCATTCGCTCACTCCCCCCGTCCCTGTGGGATGGGGGAGAGAATTGAAAATGAAAAAAACCCCACAACTTGTGGGTTGAGATAAAGGCAGTTTAATAGGGCAGAAAAGGAAGGTAATGATAAAAGAATATATAAAACAAGTGATGCATCACACAATTGCTCGCTAATTTAACATGATGCTCAGCTAGTTCCTGAGCTGTGCCACCTCCTGTCCCATTCCCTGGCTGTGTCCCCTCCCAGCTTCTTGCGCGCCCCCACCACCCTCCCACCCCACCGCACCCCCGCCTTCTTGTTGACAGGGCAGAATGAGAAGTTGTGTCCTTGACTGCTTGGCAACAACTACAAACATCAGTGTGTTATCAACACTATTCTCCTCCTAAATACAAAACACAGCACTATACCAGCTGTGAGAAAGAAAATTAACTCTGTCCCTGCTGAAACCAGGACAACCTGCGTGCAGGGAAGCTATGAATACTTAGCAGTGCAAATGAGTTTTTGAATATTTTGCCATAAAAGGACAATCTTCCATAGCTTTCACTGGAAAAAGAGTTGTTCTTTCGGTATTAGTCTTGTGCTGTTCAAAAAGAGATGTGTGTTTCACTGCTGATTTCCCTAGATATTTGTAAGTAGATATCGAATCTTTTCTTGGTTTCTGTGCAATTTGTCTTATATGGTGTTGTGTTTCTCAGTTGATTTTAAAGAATTGTATTGAGGAATGCAAGTTCCCTCCAGAACCAGATGCAATTTGTCGATATCAGCAATGCCATGGCCACTCCAAAATCCAAATATTTTTTTCAGACCCAGATTTTAAGGTAAATTTTTAGTTTAAAAGGGTTTGGGAAATAAAGCTTCATGTTTACATGTTTTCTGCCCCCTTTCATATTAAAGAGCTATCTGGAACATACCATGTTATCCTAGCTACTGCAAAGTTGTGCACTGTTTTCTGGTTTGGTTTTGGTTATTTCAAGATGTTAAATTCATACTTTTTCTCAATATTAGGGTTTTATACGTATTACTTGCTGTCAGCAATGTAGAGTGGAATTTCATATCAGCTGTTGGAAAAAGTTGAAAACAACAAACTACAGTGATAAAAATGATAAGGTAAGAGCTGTGTCAGATTATAAGCATATTTTTTTTTAGTCAAGATAATAGCATTCCTTTAGTTTGATAAGTTCAGTGATACAGCCTGATGTTCTACCTGCATGATAACAGCAGGAGGAGAGACAGGAAAGAGGATTCTTTTGCTGAATTGTCTGGCATGTGAGTGTGGGTAAAGCTTGCTGTTGTCTACAGAAAAAAGGCCTGTCTGTGTGAAGCTTGCTATGCTTAGCCTCTTTATCTTGTATCATTTATGTCCTTCTGTATGGGAGTGTTATTCCTTCTATAGTCTTGCTGTTGAAGCAACAGTTCGATGTGGAATATATCTAGAGGAACTTTACAAAATACAGCATCAGCAGCCAGTATAAAATGAAGGGAAATCCTGGCAGAGTATGAACTCGTAAAAGAATATTCTTAAAGTTTACGCTTGAACGTGAAGTTGGATGAAGAGGGGCTTTGCTATAGCTTTGGGAATAACAGGTATATGCCACAGATCTAGGATCCTTTTGACTTGCAGTCCTTGCCAAGTCAGCTGTCACTTGTTTTCCTCATCCAGTAAGAGTTTAGGACTGTGCTAGCTTGAATAACCCTGGTCACCTCAAATTAAGAAACTGCAATCTGTATATGAACGTAGAGTTTGTGTGAATTTAAGTCTATTTGTTGTGTCTATCACTTTCTCCTACAGGATTTTCTTCAAGAATTGTGTTTCACTCCTGATTGTACAGGCCTTATTTCAAAAATAGTTATTTTCAGTTCTTCTGGTCTGGTAAAATGTGAAGTAAGTAAACGTTCACATAGAATATGAAAATAATATTTAAAATATTTACCCTGGTAATGGAGATAAAGTGAAGATGAGACTATAACTGTGAACTCATAAGTAATATGCTGTCTTAACTACAGAATCTGAGCATTATTTAGGAATATTAATTACCTGTTCTCTTCTTACCTCTTCTGGTGGAGCAGGCATTACTTTATGGTATTGGTTAGAATTGTCATGGATGAGAACTGGAGCTTCGTTTTATATTTAGCATATGTGACATGAAAGGAGCTGTTAGTTTAACTTGGAGCTAATCTTGCTGAATGAAATAACTGTATTGCAAGAGTGCTCTTACCCTCTATAGAGTCACAGGAAGATGGATACTTCTTTCCAGAGCAGTATTGATCTATGAGAAGTGGGGAAAAAAAAAAAATTATAAAGTTTGCTTCCTGCCCACTGGTAAAGCAAAACAGCCTCCAGTTCTTCCTGACTTTGTGTTATCTTTCAACCTGTCTTCTCTGTGGATAAACATGTGTTGCTATATACCAAGTTGTAGCAGTAGAAGATAATTTTAGGTAGACCTTCCTGAGGCTTATGTGGGCTGCATTATCTCTTTTGTAGTATTACTCTTACTGCTTTCCAAAGCTTCAAATGGCCTTGGGTTTTGAGTACAACAATGTTGCATTCTAACCTCAATTTAATTAATATGATGTCACTTATTTTGGTAGTTTGAACAAAAAATCACAAAACCCAAGGAACCACCAAGAGCCAGTATTAAACAGAAATGTACAAGGTAAGCTCTCTACTACTTAAAACTAAGTTGAATCAATTTGAGAACAAAACAGATTTCTCTAAGATTGGTTTTCATGCCTTTTTAAGAATTGCTAAAATACCATAAATGCTTTGGAAAACTATTCTTGCCCTTTGCCTCTGAGAAACTGTCTGGTAAAATATATTATGATCCAATTATAAAAGCATTTAAATTAACTTGTAAAAGAAGATACAGAGCTACAGACTGTAGCTACAGAGCACAGGAGGGCATTTACTGAATATTTGCTGAATAACATATTGGTAGCTCTCTAGTAGTCATACAGTTCTTTAAAAGCCATATTTTCAGTTTGGTTACAGGAAACTGTTTTCAAATATATAGCATATGAGTTGATGCAAATCTGATTTTCCAGACCTCTTCATTGAGAGATAAATTGTCCATTGTACCATTGACTTCCCAGCAATTTGAATAGTTTTTGAATATAAATCACTGTGGTCATCTTTAAGTCTTTATACTTGAAACCTGATTTCATTGTGAAATCTGCGGGCATGGAACTAACGTGTTATTTGGGGAAAGTGTGATTTGGAGGTTGTGTGCAGAACTTGAGGACTACTTCTTTGCCTTTGCTCTCCATACGTGTCTTTCATTTGTGCTGATACTTAACAATTGGAATGCTAAAAGAGTGGGTGTCTGATATTCTTCTTAATGGATTGAGTGTCTTAATTACACTTGACTTTCACTGCAAGTATATCTAGATTAGAGTACTGCCTCTATATTCAGTCTGAGACTGCAAGTGTTGTTCTATTCCTTCCAGTTGCTAGAGGGAAGAAACTCAGCAAACTTTTTAGCTGGATGGGAGGGGTATTGCTGTGTGGCATAGGTTCAATGCCACTGTCCCACAGCATTTACTATCTAACCAACTTTGTGTGAATGTTTAGAAAGTGTAAATAAAACCTGCATATAACAATGCTATTTCAGTTGTTGATGCACATACCTTTGACATAACTGAGTTTACACTTTTTGGTCAAGTAAGGTTATAAATAATGAGGAATCATGCTGAGAGGATAAACAAAATTGATTTTTAAAAGTTAAGGAAATCCAGATGTTGTTATGTCGTTCGAAATACTGAGTTATAAATTAAGGAAAAAAACTGATAGTATTTCAGTTAATCTTAATTCAGACATCATTAATGAGAGTAAAAATTATTGTGTCTTGAGAATATCCTTACTCTTACATACTTAGTTTTTAATTAAACTTTTATGAAATTTTGTGGTCTGTTAACTTCTAAAAGAAAACTAGCTTTATTATATTTGTACTTTTCAGCATAATATTTTATAGTAGAATGGAGCTTATAGCTATTGTAAGACATGGAGAACAACTTAGATGTGCCTAACTCCTTTGGCAACTTACCTCAAATAACATTAGGCTCACCCCTTAATTGCCTTTTTAAGTCTTAGGAAGTTAAGAATGAAACAAGAAAAAAAATTACGAAGAAAGCGTGCACGAGAAGAGGCACGGAATTCTGCTAAAAAGAAAATAGAAGAAAACCAGATGGGAGATGAACCATCTCAATACAGTGATCACAGTGGTATGTGGAAGTATAAGTTCTCATTCTAAATTATCACGAGGTAGCATAAATAGCATTCTAAATGTCCTAAATGAAATTATAACAGAATACTAACATTGAACATCACACCCCGTTAAAGACTTGCACTTTTACTTAAGATAACTTTTATTGCAGTTCTGGTTTTAATTTCTAAATAACTGTAAGATGTTAGTGTATGGTTGAGTTCCTTGTAGAAAACCTTTATTCATGCTTCATTGGTTCATGAAGAAGCAGCCTGAAGAGGGCAAAGGCTCAAATTCCAAGTTAATCTATTTAAAAGTGGTTTCAGAAAAAGCTTTATGCCCAATCAGTTAGGACACTGCTACAGGAAAAAATAACTGCATCTCAGATAAAGAAAGAACAATATCCTTACTGCAGAAACTGCAGTGACTTGAAATGTATGTTTCAGAGGATTGGGGAAGATACTTTAACCTGTAAGTATGTAGTTAGTTAATGCTTCAACTCTTGTGTTCCAGTTATGTTGATCTGCAGTGTTGTGTATTTGAGATGTGAACTTCCACTGCATTTTGTATTAGAACAAGCTACAATGCAAACAAAAGTGGGTCTCTTTTGTAATTTTTTTTTTTTCATTTTTGTCATATTACTAACTTTAAAATAGTGCTTATGTTAATTTCCTTGTAGAATTTCATATTAAACACTTTGCAGGCACTTTTTTATCCCATACATGCATACTTGGAGTTCTCCAGAACCCTGTTGCCTGTTCAATGGCATATCCTGGCCTTTGTATGAAACACTCTGTGTTTAGTTTGGGTTTTTTCTCTCAATCATTTTATTTGAGAGCAGTCCCTTCTGTTAGCACCATCGAATACTATTTTTCCTTCCGTGTGGCTGTCTAAAATAACAGTCAGTTGATCTTGTGTTGTTGTTTTTTTGTTTGTTTTTCTTTTTAAGTCTAATCTATCTCCTTTCCTATGGCTTATCTTTAGTTCTGGTCCTTGGATCCGTTGCAGGTCACTCACTCCCTTTGATGTGACTTGACTGTCCCAAACTTAAAACCTCTAGGAACTGAAAATGCCTTTAGTGTGACAAAAACACTCACCCTGCAGTACTGCGGGTAAAAGTTGGGACACTGATGCAGGAACTTTAACACAGTTCTGCAAAAATCTGTGTGTTGGTGTTGGCTGACCTTTTTAATTTGTCCTGAGTGAATTTCGTAATAAAATTGAAGTCTTGCATGTCTTTGGAGACAAGCTATCTATTACCCTGGTTTTTTGCTTGGGGAAACTTTGTGAGGAAATTTTTCAAAAGAACATCTAATTTAATCTCCCAAGCTGCCTTGAGAGGTTGAGAGGCCAATTGCAGGGGAGAGCTAGATCACGAAGAGGTTTTTTGTTTTGTTTTATTAGCAGCCGTAGCTACCTTTAAATGAGAACAAATCTGCTTGCAAATTGGGGAGAGAGATGAGAGGAGCACTTTTTTGTATGCACACTTGTAAGATACAGAGGTTTTTAGTGCGGACTCCAGGATAAACTCTAGGCATGGCTTATACCTGTAGAGTTCATTGAATCTGTTAGCATGCTTGGAACTGTTTGTGTTACAATGCTTAATTATTCTAGGTGTAATATGTAGTGCTTTGTTTTTAAAAAAAATTCTTTTCAGATTTACATCTTTTGACTATGGTTGCTGTCAGTTAAGATCTGAGAGTGACATTCGATAAATGTCTGGTCTTGAAGAATAATGAAAGGTGAAGGCTGATATGAACCAGCAATCTTATTCTATAAACAACCAGTGGCAGGGTCAGGGCAAAGGTTTGCTACTAGGTGTAGCTTGGGCATTCCAAAGTGAGCCTTTGCTCTGAGACCTGATGCTTGGGGGAATTCTATCTCTGCATCAGATAAATCTGTATAGACAATTGCTTGAAGCTACTATTACTGGCAGGTAACTTTTTTTTTTTCTTCTTTCTGAAATCTAGTAAAGATGCTAAGGATTGTTTCTTTGTGTGAACTAAATTTAAAACAATGTTGTGTCAAATTCATAATGCTGAGGCTAGTTTGTATGGAAAGTTATATATTTTGTAATTTTCAGTGTTGTGATGAAGCAAATAATTAAAAACACCACTTAGTCTAAACTATCTATACTTTAAAGTTGATGTTTTTAATTGTGATAAACAGGCATGAAATCTTGTGTTGTTTGTTTGTTTGTTTGTTTTTTAAATCCCATTATAGGTTATGTTCAGGACTTATATGCTGGTGATCGAGTCCTGCAGCATATCAGTCGAAATGCTGAGCAAATAAAAACAGCTGTTCATGATACTTCCAAACTATTAAAGGAATTACTTTCATGGTTTGTAATCAGTGAGGAGGATTACACATCATATTCCAAAACTAGTAGCATGCCGCATGAAGTGATGGAGCAGCTCATCAGCTACTTAATTCAGGAAAAAAACAGAGTAAAAACACGGGGTTTTATCCATGTGCTGAGTGAGCTGGAAGAAGTGGATCCCAAATTACACAAATGGCTGAAACACCTTAACAACTTGGGTAGGCTCTATGTTTATGTAATAGCAGAAGACCTTACCCTGTCATAATTGTTCAGTTTACAGATGAAAAGGTAACCTCCCTGTTTTCCAGTCTTGCTTTCTTAACTTTAAATGGTAAAGTAAAGCTTTCCTCTGTTTCATTTACTTGATCCTTAACCAGGATTTCTAGAGAAGAAAGAATGACCTCTCCTGTCTCTGCAAGTAAAGCATTCTATTGTGGGCAGGGCTTTGTCCGTGTAGGGAAGAGAAAATTGAACAGATTGTGGTTTTTTAATGTCTTTAAATTCCAGAATAGGCTTAGATGATAATATTTATATAAATAATTTGTTTCTGGAAAGTAAATAATGGTGGGGGTTTTGTCATAAAAGTTTAGCTGACTGTATAACTTTGAAGTAATTTAACTCGGTGCTCTGGTAGTGTTGCCTTGCTGTGTAGTTTCCTATTGAATTTATAATGGCGTGAAGGTAGAAGTTTGGTTTTGCAGGCAAAATGGACATAAGATGCCAAAACCTTGGATTTGGGTTCTTAATTCTATTCTGTTGTGTCCATGTCCTTTAAGGAATTTATATAGCTTTATTATACAAGTAATAATATAGTGTTGACTAAGAGTAAAATTTTGTATAAACTCCATTTATCATTTGTGTTTGCATTTTCAGGATACAAAACATTTTACATAATCTGTTTCAGCTACTGTGTATTTAGTTTCTAGAACAAACTGTTCCTCTTTGAAGAGGAATTATCACACTGTAAGCATTAAAACTCTGAAGCCGGAATGAAATGTTGGGGTTTTTTATCTGTCTTAGGTCTGACAGCTACGGAGAACTTTCTCCTTCAATATGGACAACTTTTAAAAGAGCTTGACCTTTCTATTTTAACCACACTCTGGAATGAGAAGTATGGTAGTAAATTTGACTATGTGACAACTTGTTTTGAAGACAAAGAAATTCATGATTATTTCTTAAAACCACCCCTAGAGAAAACTCGTTGTTTTATATGGCTGTTAGAGGACAACAGAGACAATTTTCCATTTCTTCATCAAGCTTTAGATGAATTCTTTGATAAAATGGGTAAGTATGCAAAGGTCATTGTTCTTACAAGCAGTGTATTTTGTCTGTTTTTACACCACAATTAATGGGCTCTGTAAAAGGCTGAAACCTCAGCAGACTACTAACCTCCTTGTCATACGGACACCTGTGTGTTTGGTGCTTAAAAGGCAATGTGGCCTCAAAAGGCAAGGCACCCCCTTTTTAGGCTGCATTCTGCTCTTTTGTTTCACGTGCCACAACCAGCACGTGAGTTTAACTATATGCGTATATGATGTCCAACCAAAATAAGTATTTATCTTTCAGTTTAAGTGTAAAGATTCTGCAACTACAGTCTTTGAGATGCTTTGGTGGTGTTGAGGAAAGGATTATAATAATTATTACTATAATTTCGTAGCTCACAATTATAAGTTACATAAAATATTGCTATTTTTGTTTATGAATGTGACTTTATCCTTTCAATAGATGACCCTACCATTATATTAAAGAAGCAGGGAAATGAAAATATATCGGTAAGTGAACTTGGTGTCTATTTGGTATAAGCTCAGAAACAAGTACAAGTGTGGTGTTTTAAAACTGTGCAAAAGTGAATAGAGACGTACATCTCTTGGTTTATTTTACATCATCCTTCAGAACCGATGAGAGATTTACTCTTTTATTTTATCTTCTCCTCCCACCCCTGCTTTTCTTAAAGCATTTGAAGACTGTGTACCATTTTTCCTAAATATCTGTCAATAAAATTCTTGTTTAGGGTTTTCTCTTTAGTTAAAACACAAACTAACAAGTTACCTTCTGGATTATGAGCGTTTCAAGGATGGAGATGAGGAAGTTGTAGCAAAAGTGGATGAGGGTACACTGATGCGCTGTTATCACCCCCTTTGGATAGGGAAAATAAGGCAAATAAGGTGCATGGGAATAACATTTACATACTATTACTAACAGCAGTTCAGTGTTCACTTTTTTTTTAAAAAAAAGTCTCTTTAAAAGTATCATTGGGGAATTAAAAAAAAAAAAAGTGCACGACTTACAGAGAGACTCTTACGAACTGCCGTATCTGCATATTTACCATGACAACAGAACTTGAAGCGTGCTTCTTCTCTGAGTGTGGTTAACTTGAATCTGCACAATCTTGGATACTAATTGTACTGTACGTTTTACAATCCAAAGCAACAAATGGACAGGTAGTGTAACCGATCTTCACCTTCAGATGTCATTAAATTGTAAGGCTAAGAATTTGATGTTTGTTCTGCTAATAAGCAAAGCAAATTTGAGGTGTTAGACATATTTTTGCAATTGTTCATTACAATTTATAGATGCTTTTCAAATTCAACCCATTAAGACCCAACGGTCTTAAACTGTACATCATTGTGAATCACTTCTTGATTCATATCTTAATTAAAATCCATTCTAACTGGCAGAAGTATATTACATATTTCGGTTAGTTATGTGTTTGAGGCACTTTTATTTATAATAATAATTCTAGCCTGAAGATAAATTTATCTGTACAAAACCAAGATTTACTTTTGATACAGAATAAATATTTACAGTTAATTAAAATATAACTCAATAAGATGTGAAATCCTTTGCATTTTCATGTCATGAATTGAAAATCCAAGAATGAAATGAAAGCCATTAGAATAAAACTACTTCTATTTCAATGTTACTTGTATCCTAAAGTAAACTGTTAGTAGAGTTATGTTAATCACAGTCTATTAAAAAGTGAAGATGCATTTTAGTTCCTTCATCATTGCATATCTTAGAAAATCAAAGTGCCCAGAACATTTGACAGTTCTGTTTCCTTCTTGTTCCCACATGAAACTGTGTTGTGTGGGATGTCACAGCTGCTTAAATATGCAATTTCAGCTATCAGTAATGAGTAAGCATCTGAAATACTAAAATGGTAGAATATTCTGATTTTAAAAATTGATGTTCTATGCATTTAAAGAGGAAAATGATGAAAAGGAACAAAGTGGATAGTCTTGCAAAGCTCTGTTGCTTTTTGTGTTTTCCAGCTGGGGATGGAGTGGAGAGAGGGAAGATTGCATGCTTACCTTGTAAATCTTGCTGGTCAAACCAGAATGAGAATTTTAATATGAAACTTCTTAAAATTTGCATACTGGTTTTGGAAATGCATCCTACTTTTATTCTAACAAAAATCCCCAGTGATTTTATTTTTTCTGTTTCAGACTAATGGTATCAAAGTTAAAAACAAAAACAGGAAGAAGAACTCAAAAGACTTGAGGGTCAGTAACTTTTTAGCTGCTTATTACAAAGTTGTTTTTAGAATTGCTGGAGTTCAGATGTATAGAGGCTATTTTCCTAAATACCTTGTGGAGACTCATTAATGAAGTAGTTTTTCCTGAAGTAGAATAATGCTGTTAAGAGTCAATTAATACAGTTTTGTTTTGTTTAAAATATGAATTTGTCAGTATAAAAGGTATTTCTAAACTTGGGGGGAAAAAAAGTTACTTTTAGCTCTGACTGGATACCAATACCTTTAGTCTATCCACTGTCTTCATACTGAATGACTGTTTTGATCTTAATTTCCCATACGGGCAAATGAAAAAACCCACCTGTGAACACAGTGCACTGACTGCACTATATAATTAATACTTCATGCTCCATTTTGTTTTGCACTGACAAATAGCAAATTTGGAGAAGGACGCTTTACCAGTCATTTTGAGAAAGAAAAATGTGCCCTTACACCTGATGAAATGGATCTCAAATTATGTCTTTAACTGTATCTTCTGATAATTTCTATGGGTGTATCAGTTATTGAAGATGCAAGTGCTCCATTTATTGCTCAGAAAAATATTGTTCAGTATTTTGTAGATTTTGCTAGGAATAGTATTCTACCTGAAAATTACACTGTCTCTTGTCCTGCTTTTCTATGATTTTGCTTTATTGAAAGTTTCAGATACAATCTTCTTTGTTTCCTACATGCCCCCAACTTTTTATAATTTTACTAGAATTTCAAGAGTAAACTTAAGATTTATTTTTTTTTTTCCCCTTGTTCTCATCAGTCAGGTTTTTCTGACTTTGATGCATTCATACAAGTCTCTGTATTTCTAAAGTTATCAGATAATAAAAATTAAAAGACAACTAAAACATTTGTAACGGTGAATTTAAGAATAACAGGTGTCATGTTAAAACCATGTGGAACTAGGGATAACTCAGACTTACTTTGTACTAAAATTATTAAAGCTTGAAGGCTCTCAAATGTAAAGAAAGAGAAGCCTAGAAAGTCAGTTGATGTGCAGCCCAGTGGAAAGCAGTTATACAAAAGTTTTAACGAAGCAAAGCCATAGTGTTGGGGTTTTTTTTCATCCAAACTCAGTGAAAAATCAGGCACATCTAGGATTTTGATGAAATTAGTAAAAAATTACAAAGGGAAGTTGGGCTGAATATCCCAATTTCTTATTCCAAAATAAATTCTGAAGAAGAAATTAATAATTTCAAATTAAGAACTTTCTCAGTAAAGCTTAGTATTCATAATTGTACTTAAAAGTTTTGCAGTTCATAATACTTCATCTGAACATGATAAAGTTGCAAATCACAGCTCCGTGTAAATAAGTTACTCATAGTCTTTACAGTGGATCATTTTGCATATACTTTTGTGAGATAAAAATAATGATCTGTTTTTAATTAGTCTATTTTAGTATTATCCAGTGGAGTTAGTACAGCACCACGAGAAGAAGATAAGATATTTATAGAAGAAAATACTTTGTAAGTACCATTGTGCATCTTTGCTTTTATTTCCCAAACTCCAAAGTGCTTTGCAGGTACTGGAGAAGACAGAGTCTTAGAAACACCAAGTCTGGGTTAACATCTAAGTGGTTTTGCTATGAGCTCGTATGGAGCCATCACTTCTCTGCTTCCAGGGCAGGTGTACGGGGTATTAGATTTTTAAAGATCTTAACAATATAGGAAGTAACCAACTGGTCACCAGGCCGCAGCCCAGTACATCTTCTAGGCCAAAAGCTATTCTTTCAAAATCGATCTTACTTGCTTTGTGTTCCACTTGAATGTAGCAAGAAATGAGTTGACAAATTTGTACATAGTCCATCAGTCACAGCTGAACTTTGCTGTCCTGCTGTCAAGCAGGTTGTCGTGTTGAATTGAGATAATCTGTAGTGCATTGCTCAGAATTTGTGTGTTAATTAAGAGTCAGATTTTGTATTCTGAGCCCAGTTTTGCTCTTGCTTACAGATGGGAAAGCTGCTAGGCAAGAGCTAGGCCTCATTATTAGCTAGTCACAGGTTAATAAGTTTAGCAGTTAAGTGTTTTGGGGATAGTGTTTGTTCCGCTTGTTAGAAAAAAGTTTGCTATTGGAGTATATTTTTAGCACTGTGTAGTTACAGTATACCATTTTCAGTATACATGAAAAGTGCAATTATTTTCAGACAAGAATTATTGTTCATATGCACTATTTCTTTCTTTCTTCTCTTTCTTTCTTTTTTTATTTTTTAATGCTACAGTGATTTCACAAATTCTTATGAACCATTTGTAATCCCAGAATATCTTCGGGGGCAACTAGAGGAATTTGAAGCTCTCTGTGACGTTTCAAATAGTAACAGTTATCAAAGATTTTTGGACAACAATCCCAATCAAACTTGTGAAAGCTTATACGAGTATGTATACATTTCTATGCTTAGCAGTTTAAAGGGTTTAATATTACTTCATAATTTTATAACATATTGTATTAAGTCCAGAATTTGAATTGTGGTGGTCTGGTACATGTAGGTACATACATAAAGGTATGTAGTAATGCTTTGAAATAGTTGCATGGTTTTAGTAAAATGTGGACAAGCAAGAGTATTACAGAAAAATTTTATGCTTGGCTAAACACCATCTTCCAAATGATTGTTCTTCAGTAGTTCTAGAGGTTCTTTGCTTTTAAGTATTATTGTGAAAATACGATGTGTGAAATACGATTTTAGAATTACATGAAAAAGCTTTGATTAATAATGACAACTTTTTTTTTTAAGATACTTCTCTCAAATCTTGGAGGAACATGGCCCTATGGAAATTAATAATAAATTACTAGTTGGGGAATATGAACATTTCCCTGAAGAAGCTCGAAAGATTGTAGAAGATGAAGGTGGTCTGAAATCTTTTCTTCTGAAATCCCTTCGTTTCATTATGGTGGATAATCTTATTGGCCTAAGAAAGCATGCAGTTCTTATTAAAGAAAATACAAACAGCCATGAGACTGGAGATAATGAAGAAAATGATATAGCCTGTGATGTGCAAGAAAATTCTTCCCAGAAAAAGCTACAGTTAAATCCAGCTGCTAAGGAATTCAAACCGCTCTCTTATCCTAAGCAACCCCATATATCAGCATCTACTGACTTGACAGTAGCAAAGTATAAGACTCCACAACATTTGCCATGGTCTTTTCCTACTTCATGTAAATCAGTGCGTTCTTTGCATAGTCAGAATATCGATACCATAGAAAATGGTTCGTCGTTTTCAGACATTTTACTAAAGTGCTTTGATTCTAAAAGCCCTGGTATATTTTTGTCTCAGACTTCCTGGGCTTATCAGTATGAAAGGCTATTGCCAGTGCCTTCTGAAATGCCTCTCATTTCAAATGTTGCCAAGCAACCTCGTTGTATTTATGCTGATCACGTAACTCATCAGGATAATGATGAATCGGCGATTTCAGACAGAAAATATGTCTTCAGCAGTCTTATACCAACTGAAGTACAAACGTATGAAGACTCTTGGTGCCAACTGGAGAACTCGGATGACACATTTTCTGAAGACAATTTTGCTGTTGTAAATAGTACAAATGAAGCTGAATGTGGTATACAGGTTATTAAGATGAAAAAAGAGGGCAGAGGTATACCTCTGAAAAACAATCCTTATACAAGGATGATACCTGTTCAGGTAAGAAATTAAAATGGAACAGTTAGTAGAGAGCTTTTGAGTGATAAATGACAGTGGTGAGCATTTTCCCCCCACTTCATGTTGGGGTGTATTCTGTGATGATGTTCTTGGAAACTTCGCATAGGCCCACAACAAGGAGGTTTTAGAGCTTCGTTCTGTAGCTATTCAGATACAGGAGTACGTTTTGAGGAAACTTAGTATTTCCTCCCCAAAAATCTTGAGGTTTGATTTTAAATACTCCATTTGGGCACAGAGACAGCTCAGTCTGAGGTTAATGGTAGTTTTATGTCTGTACGAGGAGGCAAAAGTGAGAAAATGTGGCCTTTGAACTCATTGTATTCTGTTCATGGTCAGATGTGAATGTTCATTTCCTGAGCTGGACTGAAACTGTTATACAACTTTCTTTTAAACACCCCCCACAACCAACAAACAAAAAACTCCACCCCAACCACACTCAAGATTTTGAATCTCAACTGACAGGAGTCTGTTCCTGTTAGACATGGTGAATTTTTGCTGCCCTGTGGTAACAGATAATAGATTTATTTTTTTTTTTATAACTGATTTATTTTCAGGGAGATATTCTACGCCTGGAAAAAGAGCATCAGGTATTAAAAGAACAAGTTAAAGAAGCACAGGAAAAATATGATCAGTTACAAAGCCGAAGCTCGGAGGAAATCAGTGCCTTAGAAGAGCTCCTGAAAAAAAGTGTTGAAGAGACTGAGGTAATGTTTTTATCCATGCAACAGTGGAACAAACTGCAGTGGCTCACAAACTTGTTTGTAATTGATGAACCGTATTTTTGAAACTTGAATGGTAGTCCTCATTGCTGTGAAGTCAGCAAACCTCACCATCTCTGTGTGTCATCTTCCCTTGAACACACTTCAAACACATGGGATATCGGTTGCCTCCATCTAGTGGACAGACAGTGGATTTGGTTCAACCCAAGAACAAAAAAAGCACTACACTGACTGCTCCTTCTTGATTTGCTGCGTTTGCCAACAGGCTTTATTTCCATGAAAACATCAAGGAGCAAGAGTAGTCGTCCCCAAATGGCACTATCAGCCTATCATCACTTTGACTTGATTAATTTTATAGTTTAAGCTGTAGATGCTGCAGGCTACCCATTTGTCTACAGGAAAAGGAATTTTTCCATTTTAAAAAAATATTTTGAGTGAGACCAAAGCCATCTCTCCCCATGCCCTCTCTTTAATCTTTAGTAAGTTAGGGCCTGTCATTCAATCCCAATTTAATGCTTTTTTTTTCCTTTCAATGGTGTGTTGGGGTAAACTCATATACTGCAGCTTGGGAGCTCCTCAGTTGTAGCTGTACCATTGACTGCAAGTAGCCTGGCAAACTTTCATGTAGGGGATGATGGAGTCTCACATCTGGTTTTCTGTATGAATATTTGGTAAAAATGTGAGGTCAAAAAATTTTGAGCTGAAAGCATGGCTGTGTGCAGGGATGAACTTGTCCATAGGCATTGTAGGCGCTTTTTAAAAAAATAGATTTTTATATTTCCCAGTGATGCATTAATGCCACTTTGATTTTTTTATTTTTTTTTTTAAGCAGTTATGGCAGCTGTAAGATTCACTGCTGTCTTCATAGAATCATAGAATCACAGAACGGTTTGGGTTGAAAGGGACCTCAAAGACCATCTAGTTCCAACCCCCCCCCCGCCATGGGCAGGGACACCCTCCACTAGACCAGGTTGCCCAAAGCCCCATCCAGCCTGGCCTTGAACACTTCCAGGGAGGGGGCATCCACAACCTCTCCGGGCAACCTGTGTCTCAACACCCTCACAGTAAAGGATTTGTTAGTACAGAACCAACAGTGACAGTACTGATTTTGAGCTGGATTTTGAGTTGCATTTCAGTGCGTATTTGTACGTGACACTGTGTAAATGGGTTTCTTCTTTTATATGACTGCAAAACAGGGTTGCAAGTATCCTGAAGCCATGTAAATGAGGTGTGCAGATCATTGCAGGAAAGTATTTATGAGTATGTTGCCCACACTAAACACCTGAACTAACAGTAATTAAGCACCAGTAAAACTCTTAGTGTATTTTCCCTGGCTTAGCTTCTGCTCTAACTTGAATTTGAATAAAATAGTATTTTCAGAAATAATGTTTTCTTACCTTTGCTTTTAGGTATCAAAGAATGAACTGGATTGGCTTCAACAAGACTTAGAAATAAAAATGAAAAAATGGCAACAGGAGAAAAAAGAAAATCAAAAGAACTTAAAAGCACTAAGGAACACAGTTAAAAAGCATACAGATACCAATGATAGGTACTAGTTTTATATACAGATTTGTATTACTTTCCTTTTGCTTGATTTTTTTTTTTTTGTTTTTAAAGCAGCAGTAACTTCTGATAGGCTATGATCAGTTTCAGTATCTACTGATTCCATGATGTACACAGAGTGAAAACTCAAACTTTTTGCCCTGATTATGTCACTCTGAAATGAGTTAAATGCAATTCTTGGATTAGAGCTGCTGTTAATAGGATCTACATACAACATTATTTAACATAATTAATAAATACTACTCCTTCACTATTTAAGATCTTCCCCCATTTTCCAGAATCCTTTAGATCTGCACGGCTTTTTCACTTTTCTCCTTCATGACTTACCTTCGCTTCCTCAGCGTGCTCCTCTACTGCATTATGATTAGCTTTAAATTCTTATTTCCATTTTCATTCTTCCTTCTTCTCTTGCACAACTGACCCAACCGAACTCTGGCCTGTATCTATTTTTCTGACGCGCTTTTTGTCTGTTCTGCCGCATTGCTTATCTGAGGGTCATCTGAGGATACGTTTCCTTCTTTTCTAGTCCTGTCACTCGTTTCTCAGATTCAAGTGAAACTGCAAGAACTGCATAACTGCATGTATCTATTGTGGTGGGTTTTTTTTAACTCATCCTTCATCCTAAAACAGCGATCTGCAGGGCTTTCCATGGCACTTAAATCAGGACTATCAGTGTGGGAATCCCATCATGACCCCACGTGCAGCAAATGCAGCTCTTCCCCTGGCAATGAGCTCTCCTGGCTGTGGAGGAGCAAGAATCAATCTCAGTCAATTTCTACCGCAGTCAACCAGTATCCATGAGATCATGTCACTGACATACTGAAAAAGAAATCTTGTGTCATTTGATGAAATATTACCAGTAGCTTTTCCCAAAATCTTCAGAAATCTTTAAGTGACATAATCATTGGCTATGTAAGCAGCTAGATGTTTTATCACATAATAGGCTGAAATATGCACATGTCTGCTTTTGTATTTTGGTTTGGGTTGGTTTTTGTCGTTGTTTTTTTTTCAAGTTACAGGTAAACATTTAAAATAGCTTCTAGATAACTGATGAAACTGCCTGACTTAGCAATAATATTTGTAATCAGATTTGACAAGTCCTACTGTATTTTTAATGTTTTCTCTCATTCTGTCCTTGAATGCTGTTGTATTATCTTTAGTCTGAGTAGTTTGGGCTGAATCTCTCTTGAAAGATGTGTTGGTTTTGCATGGCAAGGTTTTGGTAGCGGGGGGGCTACAGGGGTGGCTTCTGTGAGAAGCTGCTAGAAGCTTCCCCTGTGTCTGATAGAGCCAATGCCAGCCGGCTCCTAGACGGACCCGCCGCTGGCCAAGGCCAAGCCAATCAGCGCCTCTGTGATAACATATTTAAGAAAGAGAAAAACAGTTAGAGAGCGCTTTTTGCAGCCAGAGAGAGGAGTGAGAAGATGTAAGAACATCTGCAGACACCAAGGTCAGTGCAGAAGGAGGGGGAGGAGGTGCTCCAGGCGCCGGAGCAAGATCCCCCTGCAGCCCGTGGTGAAGACCATGGTGAAGCAGGCTGTTCCCCTGCAGCCCATGGAGGGAGGATGAGGGGGTGTAGAAATTCCACCTGCAGCCCGTGGAGGACCCCACGCCGGAGCAGGTGGAGACACCTGAAGGAGGCTGTGACCCCGTGGGAAGCCCGCGCTGGAGCAAGCTCCTGGCAGGACCTGTGGATCCGTGGAGAGAGGAGCCCACGCCAGAGCAGGTTTGCTGGCAGGACTTGTGACCCCGTGGGGGACCCACGCTGGAGCAGTTTGCTCCTGAAGGTCTGCACCCCGTGAAGGAGACTCATGTTGGAGAAGGCCGTGAAGGACTGTCTCCCATGAGAGGGACTCCATGCTGGAGCAGGGGAACGATGAGAGGAGTCCTCCCCCTGAGGATGAAGAAGCGGCAGAAACACCGTGTGATGAACTGACCGTAACCCCCACTCCCCGTCCCCCTGTGCCGCTGAGGGGGGCGGAGGTTGAAGCCGGGAGTGAAGTTGAGCCCGGGAAGATGGGAGGGGTGGGGGGAGGTGTTTTTTAAGATTTGGTTTTATTTCTCATTCCTCTACTCTGTTTTGCTCATGATGATAATTAGAGAATGATCTCTCCCTGTCCTTATCTCGACCCGTAAGTTTTTTTTTCATTGTACCTTTTCTCCCCTGTCTAATGAAAGAGGGGAGTGATAGAGCGGCTCTGGTGGGCACCTGGCCATCAGCCAGGGTCAACCCACCACAAAAGATCATTGGCCTGCTTTTCTATTCGTTACTGCTTAATTAGGAATACATTTAAATGCACTTATAGCACTAAACAACATATAAAACATACAGATTCTCACTGCTGTGTGATTGTCACTATGGTTATAGAGGAAAGTTTGCTTGTGAACATTTTTCAGAATGAGCTGAGTAAATGTTTCATTACTCTAGGTATTTGAAGACCATTGATGAGAAGGAAAAGCAATATAATGTATCTTTAAACATGTATCTCGAGACCAGGTAAAACTCTTGTACCTTTCTGCATTATTTACATTTTTCTACTGACTTGTGATTATTGGAGTTGTCTGCTTCACTCTGTATCTCTTATTATCTTCACCTATATCTCTTATTCTCAGTTAGTTTACTTTTACCTATTGTAAGTAAGTATTATTTGCTTTTAGATATTTAGAATAATAAAAGTCTGGGTTTTCAAAATACTCTCATACATTTCCCTTGATTATACGATACCACGTTCTAGAACAGACGTTAGAAGTTGGGTGCGGTAGATATACGGAATGGTTCTATGTAGCTTTGGATCTAAGCGTCATTTAGGACTAAGTGTATAAGGTTATCTAAACATTTTCTAAAAGTTACTCATTTGCACATAGTATAAAGTCAAGGTTTCATTTATAGATACATTATATATGTGATCAGGCTCAGAACAATTCTACTTGCATGACTGCAGCAGTCAAACTCCTATAAGCTTTTTAGGTTGCAGAGTGAGGTGTGGTTGAGAAACCCCAGGGTTGTGTCCGTGTAGCCAGCAGCGTGGCTACGTGAGCATGAAGGCACAAGCTGTCCAATGTCAGTCGAGACGCGTGGTTCCGAAGAAGAGAGAAGCAATAGCTGTAGAAAGCCTCTAAAGAGCCATAGATTTTAACTACTACTCTGTTGTAAATGTTACCCAAATATTTAACTTCTTTTTATTTCACAGTAATAAACTTGCTAATGAGAAAGTAAAATTGGAAGAGCTTATAAAAAAGAGCCAAGATGACTGCCAAGAGTGTGTGAGAAGAGCTGTTAAAGCAGAGGTACAAACAAAAAAAATAAGCTTAAAACACTTTTGCTAGAGCTTGGATCACTTGTGCTGATAGTAGGTGGGGAAGATAACTGGTGAAGTCTTATCTAACAATGTACTTTTAAAATACCATCTAAAACTTTTCATAAGCATATATCAAAAGCGTTAATCAAATATTGACAAGTGCTGTTCATGATGTTATCCTACCGAACTTTGCAGATCATCAAGGCACAGTATTATGATTGACCAGTATTAAAAGTGCACAGAATTTGGGGCATATAGTAATTCTCCAAACAAAATTCAACTCATAATTGAGTTTCATGCTTATCCTTGTTATGAATTGATTCTGTTAGTAAGAGTTACCTATAGGAACATAAAAAAATTCCTTGTTAAAAGTAAGTCATGGTTAGTGAATGTGTAGCTGCTTCTTCATCGGGTAGAATCAGAATGCAACAAGAGACTTGTGTGTCTCCCTGAAAGGAGGAGAGTACTAATAAATAACAACACTTTTTCTAAAACCAGTATGTTTTATGCTGGAAATGTTTTGAATATCCTGAACAATTCTCCCTTCTTAAGAAGGACTTGAAGGCTGTCTTATCTGCATTAGGATGAAAAGATTAGATTGTTGGTCCACATTAGTCTTCAACCATGCAGTATTTAACAGGCTGCCTGAATCACTTCAAGTGTGTATGTGTATATATATATTGACACACACACACATATATATGATAAGTTGCAAATGGAACATTTATGGAAGCTTTCTACAGTGAATGGAAGAGACTGTAGCCTTTTTATCCTTGCGAAGGCCTGCCAAGGCTGTTAATTCCACTTGAAATTCCTCACAGTAGGAACTATGTGGTGTACTCTGTATCTGAAACAATAGTTTGATGATGCTTATTAAAATCTATTTTGAGGTTTTATTTCTTGTGTTACAGCAGTGCTTTTACTGCACTTTTTTTTTTACACTTTTATGGTTTTTTACAGATATCAGTACTCAAAAACTGGAAGGAAACTGAAGTATGCAGACTAAATGGTATAACTGCCAATGCAGAAGTAAATCTCAAGGTGCTGAAGTCATTCAGCAGGTATGGAGAGCTTACACCAGAAATTTCAGAACTATTAGCTGCTAAATACGAGCAACTACTGAATGCTCAATCATGATCGATTGTTTAACTAGACAAGCTAGTTTTGCTCACAAAGGGATGCTAGTCTGAAAGGTGTGTAGAAACTGGATAGTTAAATGCAGCTTTCCTGAAGCTGAATTTCTTCTTAAATTACCAAGATACTTAAGCAGGAGCAAGCTTCTTGTCTTATTCTTTCCTAGCTGGGGAAGATCAGGCTACAGGGGACATTCCAGTTATTCCTGCACAGTATCACTGGGAAAGGGCTGCAATGTAAATAGAAAAGAGTACAAAGAAAACTGCTGGGCATACAACAACATTGGTTTCTTCCTTACAAGGAACTCATTTAGCCCTTGATGTTACCTTTTTTTAAAACTTAGGCCATGTTCCCTTTCCCTGCCTTTATGTTGCTGCAAAATACTAATTTACATTTGTGGAGTCCACTTCTGAGATTGGAGAGGATCTAAGTGCCAGTATAACTGATTTTAACTTAAAATTGCTTGAAGTCTTTAACTGTGATTTAGTTGGTAGTTTTAGTTGTACTAAAACTATCAGTCTTAAACTCCAACATTCCCATTACTTTTGTTTAACTGAAAATCTTGAATACTTCAGCAGCTCACCTTCAGCAGCATCCACGTTGAAGTCACAGATTGATTCTTGGGAAATATTTATTTCAAATGTAAAGAAACAACTGGAAAAAGTAGAGGTAAGCCTTAATTTCTCTTAACAAGCTTTAAGTTGAACTTCAGAAATTAGAACAGAACAAGTATCTTCAGTAATTTTGCATTCCTTTTTTAAAACACCGGTAGCTTGTCCTCCAAATACTGAACTGCATTTTTTTAATTACAAAAGAAAGATCTAGTTTAAGTCTAGATTATTTAAGTATAGTTAAGTTACAATAAATATCTTCAGTTTTATAAGGGCAAAAATCTGTCTGTTATACCCTTGCTTCAAAACTGGATCCCATATTAACAAGTCTAGTCTCTTGGTTCGTTTGTATTTTTTGAACTATAGAAATCCATGCGACTTCTTTAAAAACAACAGAAAACTCTCTATGAAAAGTTAAGATGTAAGATGTCTAGGCTGAGTTTTAAGAACTGGAACGGGTTTCTCAAAACCTTTCAAGCATCAATGCAAGTACTTAAGTACAGATTTATGTTTCTATAGCAAATGGCCTCACGTCTCCATTTGAAAGTCCTGGCAGCTTTGGCGTTTTGCAAAAAAGTAGTTGTGCTAATGCCATTTTAAATAAAGAGCGAGCTTTAGTTAATGCCAGTGTGGAGGATAATTTGTCTTCCTTCTGCAGGCTAAGTATGAAGAAAAAATTCAGATGGTGAAAAATGGTGTACGGAACTGCCTCACTAAAATGGAAACTGTGGAGCTTGCTTCTCCTCCCAGCGTCTTAGTACGTATCTTACACTTGCTAGCAGTTTGTTAAGAAGTTCTTTAAGTTTGCATCGGCATGGCTATCCCTTACAGGACATATATTCAAGTTCTTTATGTACGTAGCCTTGAATACAAAGTAATCTGGCTCTCCATACATCAGGTAATGTTCAGAAGGAAAGGTGACTGCAGATTAGCATGATGAAGTCCAGCCAGAAGCACGTTCTAAAGGCCTTTGAGAGGCTTAAGATGTTTAAAGTTAACTTTAAAACGCTTCGTGTTCTGTCTGAATTAGGACTAATGGTTTCGCATATCATGACTTTCCTGTAGCACCAAAACCCATAGGGACAAGGCCCTGTTACACCAACATGTGTAACAGATTACGAATGCCAAAATCAGCTTCCAGCCGTATCTGTTATGGACTAGATGGAGTATAGCCATTTATGGAAATGCATCTGTAATGACTACATCCCAGATAAATATAATTTAAAAACACTTTCTCGTGGGCCAACAGTTCCACAAATGCTTTGCTCAAATCATGTCAGTGACTTCTGAACCCTGTGATTGTTCTTGGTGCAAAGATGATGTCAGTATGAGTCAATATTCCTTGAAGGGTTCATCAGCATGGCGGTGGGAAGACACGTGGTGATGATAAAATACTTACAGCTGAGCTTGCTGCAGCAACAGTGTGAACAGCCTCTCTGCTGCCATTCACCAATGGTAGAATTGAAGCCAGGGCACAGAGCCGACGTCCAGTCGTGAAGACAAACAGCATTCAACCAACCACTGGACCTGGGATGCTTCGGAGTAGGGAAAAAAGGGTTCAGTCATGTCTCAAAATAGGGGAGGTCATTGACCCAGTAAGTAAAAGGCACTCGTAGTGCACATGCATACAAAATCCCTGAATTCACTGAACATGCCACACAACTTTTTAATATATATTCTGTGCAGAAGTCCTAGTTTTTTCTTCTGTTTGTTTTTTTGGTATAATTTAGATTCAAGGCTTTAATGCTGTATACTTATATGATGGTTAGTACAGGTTTTCTGGACTTACACAAGTCATAGTCACTCCTGCGTGCCTTTTCTTCCCCATTTATTTCTAGGTATCTCCTTTCTACTTCTTGGCACAGAACTCTTAAGAATATGTAGGTAACTTAGTTACCATGAATTTACAGCCTGGGAAGGAGCAACTTCTGAGCCTCTTGTTCTGCATTTGGTATCTATTTTTACTGCAGTAATACAGGAGTAACCTTTTAGAAGAGAGATCTGTAATTCTTTCAGCTTTGAGAGGATGTTAATAGGCAAATACTGAGTCCAAATGAAAAAGACGTGATGAAAATCCTTTTCTCCCTGTTGAATTAATTCAATTAAACACCTTTACAGAGAAGCCAAAATACAGCTTCAAAAGGTGGTAAACTAAAGAGCACAGAAGAACCAGCAGGTTTGACTATGGAGAAGTGTAGAATTTTAGTTTCATGTGTTAGAAAGCCACCTTCCTAGAGCAGTCAAGTTCTGAAACAAACAGCAGTCATGGGGTCAAACAACTTAACTTATTTTAAGGACGTCTTTCCATTTATGGAAGAAAGTTGTTAGTGCAAAAAGAAGTCTTCCTGGATCATGTCAGCTCCAAGTTTTTCAAGACAATGACTATAGCTGACACATGTTTCTGTTTAAAAAAAAATAAAAAAATTACACTGGATTATATATAGATTATATAATCCATTAAAAGCAGTGAGTTTTGTATTTTCAAATTGATGGCACTTACTTAAAGCAGTTCTGTTTCTACCACCAACTTCAAGCTACACTTCTTTACAGCTTACAGCTGCCCAACAGCCATGCATTCTTTAGCAAAGCAAGAATAAGTTAAGGGAACGGTTTGTGCACGTGCTCTCCTACGCAATCCTGTTTCAGACAGGTCGTGTCTCTGTGCAGCACCTATTAACGAGCACCTTTGTGCAATGTTTTTATCTAGGAAAAGCAAATTAAGATACGTTGATAAGACCTTAGCTAAGATCCTTAGCATGACCAAATGTGCTGCAAACACTTGAGAGTTCTGCTTGATTTCCTCTAATCCTTATTTTTCTTGTAAAACCCGTTTATTTCCTAGACAAAACAAGGCAGACCTCCAGTCAGTGACCCAGCCATTGTCACATATTCCTCTGCATCTGCACATCCTAATTTACTTCCTGCATTTTCAAGTTCTGAAGATCCAGGTCCAACACACGCTTCACTTAATACACAGGCCGGAGTTAAGCCAACACATGCAAATTCTACAGCTTGTTCTGCAAGTGGTGGATCAGTGAAAACACACTCCAAACCTCTGGAAGGATCATATTCCGATAAAGTTTCAGCAACTTGCCTGTCGGGGATTTCTGGAAGTAATATTCAGAGTGTCCAGCCAAACCAGAACCACCAAGATGACTTGGCTGTACAACCGAGGCCTTCAGGACTTCCAAACAACAAAATGCTTCCAAAAGCATTTGAAAATGTTATTGCGCATTTACAGAGTATATTCCCAAACTATAGCAGGTATGGTTTTTAATGTGTGTAATGTTAGGCTGGGTAACAGAAGTTCTAAACATCCAGTGATAAAGTACAAAAATAATTGTTCTTTTAGTAGATGGCTTGTTTCATGAGAAGAGTATTAGTTGTTCCCCTCCCTCCCCTCCTATTCAGTGAGACGTTCCTTAAGGGAATAGACCTATGGTGTTCACTTAGGTGTTTTGGGTTTTTTCCAATTAGAACCACCAGCAAATAGAAGTGATATTATTATTATTCCAGAGCACTGGAACAGGCTGCCCAGAGAGGTTGTGGAGTCTCCTTCTCTGGAGAGATCCAACACCAGCCTGGACACCATCCTGTGCAACCTGCTCTAGGTGATCCTGCTCTAGCAGGGGGGTTGGACTAGATCTCCAGAGGTCCCTTCCAATCTCTACCATTCTGCGATTCTGTGATTATTTTACTGTTTGAGTTTTTTCACAATTAAGGTAGCTAGATCCTAGTTTACTGAGAGGTAATGGAAGCAAGTACTTGCTACAGTTCATTTGAGAAGTTAGTATCTTTTAAAGGCGCTACTGCTGTGACTCAGAGATGGCAGCTACGGTCTTCTCTAACACTGTGACCATGCTGGTAACAGCCATAGTATTGCCAATCAGTATGTATGTCGTCTTTTTTTTTTTCCCTCCCTTCAGTTCAGAGTTTACTAGCTTCATAAAAGACGTACAAAGAAGAAATGGGAATACACTGTCAGGTTTGAGCTTAGACGAAATTCTAAGCAGAGTGACAGAACTCATTCTGGACCAGCAAAATAAGGTATGTGGTGTATGGAGCTGCTGCCTTCTCTACTGTGCGTCCCTGACAGAGGGAACAGCGCAGCACAGTCCAGAAGAGGATGCAACTTTCCTTTGCTGTCAAGCTCTGAAATAGGAACTTGCTGAGAATTCTTTTCCAATTCCTGCCTAGGCACCAACTTCAACAGGGAGACCTCTGAAGTCAGTATCCCCTGCTTCACCAGCGCAGACTAGAACTCGGGGCTGGGAAGTACCTGCAGAAGAAAATGTGCCCAGCCCACCCAAGGCAAGACCTGTGCAGAAAAATGCCTCAAGTAAAAATCCATCTTGGCCAAATCTCCAGCCGTGGGAAAACGTTGGAGCAATACCTAAATCAAAATGGAAAAAACTAGACTACACAGTAAGTTCTCCACTGTCTCAAGGAATGGGAAGCGATTGCTGTGTACTTCTTATAAGGACATGAAATAATCTAAGTATTTCTGAAAAAATAATCGACTTGTTCATTTTGTATACAAAAGCTTAAATGTACTTGGTTAAAATTAGTAACATTATGAACTACTTAGAATTTGCTGATTAATTGTTGCTAGTTTTCGAATAACATTTTATGTACAGGCCTCCAGTGATGAGCTGTGCACAATATGTCATGACGAGCTAATCAAAGACTTGTGTGAACTAGAATGCGGGCATTGTTTTCACAGAGAGGTAAGGATATTTGAGTTTAGCACTTAGATACAAACATTTACAAACTCTGTTAGGTTGTGCCCTTGTTCCACTTTCTAAAAGCAACCCTTCCCCTCTTACCCGTCAGTGCTTAAAGAACAGCGCACAATTTTCTTTTACATACTTTGTACACGAAGATTTGCTATATATACAGTCTTAGTGTGTTAGAAGGCTTCCAGGTTTAGATTTTTAAGTAAAATGGTAATTCATCGGAGTGAATTTAAGCTTATTCTTCAGAGAATAAATTTAGCACTAGAGTCAAATTTGTTTGCAGCATGCTTGTGGAATGGGCTATCACCGTAAACCCTGCATTTCTCACCTGATAGCAGTTGCTTGCTTAACTTCATGTAGTAAGAAAGTCAGAATTATGTTAGAATATTGTGATACTTCTGTCCATGACCTTTTTGAATTACTTGGTTGGTTTACTGCTGATTTGTTATTGCAGAATAGATGCAAATGTAAATCGATCAGCAGAGCGTCAGGATTGGAGACCGGTTTTCTAACTGCAAGTTTTAGTACCATAGAACACGTTGGAAAATTACTTTACCTATTAGTGACAATTATTAACGTACTTAAGCTGAACTCTTTATACCTGACTTTGTTTCCTCAACATCATCTTCCTGTTCTTGCAGTGCATTAGAACGTGGCTTAAGCAACATTCAAGTACCTGCCCCATCTGCCGCATTCATGTTTTGTTATCTGAGGACTTTCCTAAGCTTCCTGCACGGAACAAATATGCCTAAACCTTGTTTTATTTGAACACATTGTAAGAAGATGCAAAGTGGCTGCACAATAAGGACTGTGAGAAGGAAGAAACACGATGCCTAGGAAGAGGCAGAAACCCTGGTTTTATTGAAAATGGTACAAGAACTCGGACTGACTCAGTATCTAACACTTTGCATTAGGCCGCAAGAGGCTGGTACTGCCACGGCACCTGCAGAATCAAGCTGGCATACTCCAAGACCCGGCACTTTCCCTGGTTGCTGCCTTAATGTGTGAAGCCAATGCAGCTCAGAGACCAGCAGCACACACAACTAGTATGGTTTTTGGCCAAGGGATATTTACTCGTGTCTACTTTTCTCAAAGGATGGTGCATAATTCCTGTAAAGAGAGGGTTTCCTTCAGAGTTTACACCACAGTGAAAATAAATTCTAGTATCAAACAAGTAGGCGATCTGAATGATGGACTAACAGAATTTGGAACAGCCAAGACATTACCTTTCTCTGGCATAAACAATTACAATTTAACTGCAGGACTCATCAGGCTTGTTATGGTCATTATGAATGCTGTTCATATAACTGCAGCTCCCTTCTCTGCATAAATCCACAGCTAATAATTCAAATAGTTTAAATAATGACTTTTAGTAATAGTTTGAAACAAGAACTTTTAAGTATTCATGTGCTTCTTTCTGTTTGTATATCAAGTTGGAATACTATGGTTTAATCTTGAAACATAGTTTGTATTTCCCTCATCATTGAAGAGCTGATTTGTTAAAATAAGAATTACAGGATTTTTATTTTTGAGGAATCAATACACTGCATCTATATTCTGTGCATGAATGCTCATTAACAGTGAGTGTTAGTGAGGTACAGAACACACCCAGCTGAACGAACGGTTATCCTGCTGCTTTAAGAGTCTGAGCTTGCCAGAGCACCTTTGGCACTGTAAAACTTGTCTCAGAGCCAGAAGACCAGGACTAGAGTGTGTACAGCTTAACCACTCTGAAAATAATAGAGGAGTGTGGCTGTTTGGATACAAGCAGTATTAAATTGATCATAAGACATTAAGTTAGCCAATTCTAGGGATCATTTGTTTCCCCAGGTAAATGTGTATCCTCCAGATGAAGTTTTAAACTATTCTGTGATTAATGAGTATAATAATCTGCACTTGATTAAAAATAAAACTATTGCTGCAGTGATGTGTTGTTTTGAGTTATCGCTGAGACATCGACTCTATGCTAGACAGCTAAGGCACCTTGTGCCTGAAGAATTAGGTGCTGTGCTGCTCAGTAGTACAGCACTTGCATTTTTTTCCAGCTCCCATTCTCTTAGGGCAGGGAATATGTGTATATTCCATATACACATATTCCATATATACATATTTTCCATATACACATACCATATGTATATTCTGTATACATATATTCCATATATACATACCATCTTCTTAGCTTTTCACAAAAGCAGCTTAAGTCCTTGGCCCTCAGGATGCTTTTCCAGAACAGAGGTGTCCTTGACCTGCTAAGCAGGAAACTGCTTTACCACTCTGTGCTGTACTGGGCAGCGTTCTCCAAAGAGAACAGCACCTGCTCACAAGGGTGAGCTGGCTGTGGAAATGGAACTGGGTTTTACCTACACTTGCCTGGTATTGGCCGATCTCATTTCTCCTGTACCCACAGCACAGCCAGGATCCCAAGTTCCTAAATAAGCAGGATGGGTTTTAATCTGGGTTCTTTTCCTCTTCCCTGACTCCCACAAGCCAGAAGGGTGGGAGTGATCCCCAGAGAGAGTTCAGTCACAGCTTCAGAAAGGAGCCCCCCCCCCCCCGCAGAGCCATGGCTGTACAGGGAGAGGGGCAGCTGAGCAGGCTGGAGCTCAGCTACTCTGGCTGGGGGGGAGGCCCAGGGAGGATGAAGGCCAGGCCCCTCCTCCCCACTCACTTGTGATGGTGGGAGGTGACAGCGCTCCGCTGGGCAGCAGGTGGCACTGTTGAAACATCACATAGACTACAAAGAGTGGCTTTCCTTTTCCACACATGATCCTGTACAATTTCCTGATCTTTGAGAAGTGTTAAGTTGTAGTAAATAGTCTTTTTCCCCCCACAAGACATTGAAATAAGAATTTCAGATGTTTATCCCTGAAATACAGATGATATAGAACCAGGGCCAAACCTGGAATTATATTTTCCTGCTTGGCAATGCTGCTGGATAAAGCTAAAGGAAATTTTTTTTTTTTTGGCAGTTTTCTTAATTCTGTCTTTGCAAGTTGTCATCTTTACACTTATACTGTATATAACGCTTTATACACTTAGCCTGCCTCCATCCCACATAATATTGTATGCAAAAATTGACAATTAGAATGAAACTTAACATCAAAAATCTACAACCCATTTGTGTTGGGAAAGTTACTTCTTGCTGAAATAGTTTTCCTATATTGTTCCCTTAAGATGTATAGTTACAAACACTTTATTTACCTTAAAGTGTAAATGCCAGGAAAGGAATAAGTTGAACAAGTGACAATATTAACCCACCTAATTAAAAAGGGACAGTAGCTCCCTTGGCATGGTTATTCATACAATGACAAGTCAGAGGCTGAAGGCAAAAGGTGCCCCAGGGTACAAGTCTTTAATGCAGTTTTCCCACCAGCAGCCCAGGCTGATCTGCAACAATTCAGTGGTGCTGTCTGGCACCATGTCAAAACTGAGCTGTGGAAGTCTTATAAAAGGGCAGATGGCATAATGCAAAGAGTAAGTATATTCTCAAACTAAAAACTTGACTGATCCTTTTCAGCACTACTTTACATAAATTGCAAAGATGAAGCAAGGGCATTGTTTTTCTAACCCAGGGAAGAGCCCAGGGAAAAACCAGACACAAAAGAACGACATCAATTCCTCCAATACAGACTCATTCCCAATTTGACCAAAATAACACTGAGTGTTATTACACATCATTATTCATTTCACATCACATTCATCTTGCAATATTCATCCTGCATCACCACCCTGCATTGTTGTAGCACCATTTATTTTACCTTCAAAGACACCATACAGTATTATATTACAAGTCCCCTACCCTCCCCCCCCCAGTATATATACACCACATATAACAGGACCTACTAGGTTTAAGAGGTCTTTAAAGGACTTCGGAACAAGTATTACAAAATGAAAAGAGGAGAGAAACGCATTACATATTTCTGCAACTTGTAGAAATACAGAATTATTCCTTCAGGATTTATCCGAGAAAAATTGAGGAAAACATGGTTGTTGAAGTCCAAAAGACACCTGACAAGGCTGTCTGGATCAATACATCCATGTAGGCTACAGTAAGGCAGGCTAAAAGTCTTAGCAAGATTTAGAGACAACTGAAAGCACAAGAACTACCAGCAGGGAGAAGGAAGTGATGTGTTTTCAGTTAAAATGAGACACGGATAAAATTTCACTTTGCCTCTAATGAATTTTGTCCTTTTTCTGTAAATCCTTAAGTGATTCTCCTCTGGCTATTTACATCCTGCAGAGCTTCAGCGGGAAGTTCTCTGTGATGAGATGATCATCATGCAGAAGGACAACAATGTTAACTTCGAACTCTGGAAGAAGGGGGAAAACATAAATAAACAAGGAGTTGGGTATGAATCTGAATCGCAGCAGCAGGATGAAAGGCAGGCAGCAGTTCCCGTGCTCACACATAGCACTTCACAGGGCTCTTCCAAGCTGCTTCAATACCCTGGATTTTCCCATGGCAGGGATGAACACGGTACTCTAGGCGGAACCTCACCACAGCCATCCCAGACCTTGGGCCATTCCTAGAGAACCTTGGCTTGTTTGTATCCAGAGGAATCCCAAAGATTAGCTTTCATATCACGGAAAGACCATGGCATGCAGTCTTCTGAACAAGCAGAGTTCAGACATCTACGATTAAAATGTTTGGGGAAAGACACCTCGCACCAATATGCACCGTTCAGAAGCACAGAAGTAAGAGTTAGGGAACAGCCTCCTCGCCTGCTGCCAGCATGTAACATGGCATTACATATAGCCTTCAAGCCCAAAAGACAATAAACCCACAAACTATGAGAAAAAGTTTTCAAAAGGAAATCTACTTTTTAGATATTGTATTGTGTTGTTCAAAACCAAAATCAGTATCAGACCCATAATCAAGCCTAAATGGAGACAGAATACAAAGTCAGGTAAAGGGAACCAGAGATCAGAATACACTGAAAATAATTGTCCTTTTTTAGAATTTTCGTAACTATAGTAAGACTGTTCTTATAAATAAAAGTAGATACTACACTAAGAGTAGCCATTTGTCACTGTAAATTACTATTCAATAGCTCAAAATGGCAAAAAGTAGAGAATAGTATTATTCTGGGGAAAAAACCCTCACTGTACACATTGGGTGTAAATATGCTCTTGGGGAACAGATAAGCAAGCAGGCTGCGCTGAACAACTAGTTGTGCACATTTGTCCAAGGTGGTACAGCAGAAAAGGAGGGGCTTCAGTTGGGAAGGATCCTAAAGGCTAGGCCTTGTAGCTTCAATCTGATACAATAAAATAAAAAAAGAGAACCAACAGATTCCAGCAGGATGAAGCGAAGAAAAACAAGCTAGCAAAGAGAATTTTTGTAGTAAGTATTTGAACAAGTGAGGAAAATCCTAAATTTCAGGTGTTTTTTTAAGGAAAATGTTGGATTTTGGCAACGGTAAGCAGGAAGAAGCAGCTGGTGTAGATCAAGAAAAGCGAAGTCACATACAGCCTAACCTTACCTTTTCTACTTCTGAGACTGTGCAGCAGGAGAATGGGGAAAAAAAAAGGAGAGGAAATGGAAAGGGGGATTCTCACTGGTGATGAAAAGAAAGGGTCATCTTGGCATTTTATCTTAATCACATCTAATTTTTTTGGCAGAAAAAAAAAATTCCCTGCCATTACACTGCTTCTCCTGTCCCTTTACCGTATAATTCTATTAGTCAGAAGTAGCTTAACAGTTGCACAACTGTTTTTAGCTAGAAGTATTTGGGCTGTATTTTCTCAATTTATATGAAATACAGCAGACCACAATCCTGTTTCAAGAAACCTCTACATGGAAACAGATTAATGTCCTTGGTTCTTCTTGCAGTGCTGCCAGTGATTTATCCCGTTACCTGCCAGAAGCTAAAGTGAAACTAGAAACTTATGTAAGATGAAAGATGCCAACACAGCATAAAGTCCTACGGACTTACCAACTTTGAAGTTTGTTGTTTCCAGGGTAGGGCAGGTGAACAACCTGGGAAACACCATGTATATAGGAATCGGGAGGCCCCTGCAGACATCCCCATCGGCAATCTGGATATTCTGTATCTCTGTGGCGTCTCTGGCGTAACCTTCAGCACACCCTGGTGAAAGCGGGAAATTCAGAGAGAGAGGAGAGAGGAGCGGCCAAAATGTAAAACAAAGACACACCGGGGTTGGGGGGAAAGGGATGTGTTAATTATTTAAATTCGTGTTTGGACTGTTCCACCTGAAGTGCAAAACAATCTTTTGCAAGTCTTTTTAATTAGATGGCTTTTGATAATTTTTCATATTGAAGCTGAAAGAGTGCACATGGTAATTACTGCAGTCTATTCCATTCACATTCAATTTATAAACTTACCACAGGTTTCCACACGCACTAACTGCAGCTCAATACTTTTGACTGCAGCCTCTGCATTCTCCACTACCAGCTCCCCTGTTAATGGCTGTGTAATGATACAGTTTGTAGAACTGAGATGACCTCTGATGAGGAATTTTGGAAGTGAGGCTCTCTAAAAAGATTGAGGAGGGGGAAAAAAAAAAAAAAGACAACTCTGAGAGCAGATGAAGAAAAAAATACCTTACAGACAGTTATCAAAATACATAGGAAATCCCAAAAAATCACGAAGTTAAGAACTCAAAAGTTCAGAAATGCCGCACATAACTTAAATAATCTAACTCTTTAAATATGCATCCTTATGCAGATGCATTAAGATCTCTCTTACTACCCCCTGCCTTGACATGCATCCCCCTACCCATTCCATCCACAGGAGCATTTTTCCTGGGAGGCACGGACAAAACTTGGTTGTTACAATTAATCTAGAAGTCAGGAATCGCATGGTGAAGGATGTACGCTGGCAGGAACTAACAGGACGGTCAACTTAAGTCAGCTGGCAGTGCTCTAGAGAAGTGCATTCTGGACCCATTTTGTTATGGATTACGCTATAGTCTATCATTTCAGTGATTTTCCCACCTTTTTAAATTTCTCTCTCATGGCCACTATTATTGGGAAGGAAGACAGGCATTTAAAAATCTTCATTTAACGCAAGATGTAGCATACTGCTTATGTACCAAGACACCAATTAAGGACAATTAATAAAGAGCTTAATTTGAATACAGAATCACACTGAACTTTTAAAATTTTCTTATAAAATAGGAAACATGCTTGCTGTAAAGGAAGGAGCAGTAAGAATAGCTTACTATTATTTTGAAGATAACAGTCTATAATCAGTCTCCATAAAAGACTAGAGTGGGGGTTTGCTCCCCCGGCCCTCCCCTTTTTTTAGGCCAGCAGAGAAACTCATATGCCAGAAGCTCTGGCTACAATTCAAGTTCTGACAGGAGGCAACTGAAACAGTAAAGTTTTCTACCTATGTCTTCAGCTCCTATCGTCACCATCCAACTATTTCAAACCCTTTGAGCATCCTGCTCTACCCTTCCCCTTAATTTGCAAGCCTTATTGTTCTCTCCCTCCTTAATTTGTTGTTATTGACACCTTTGATGTTAGCCCCTACCTGTTCACACTAGCTTGTGGTGTCAGATTTCCTTGCCTGATTTTCCCTTCTTCCAAACCAACTCTCTTGTCTCAAACACTTTTTTCTCCCAATCTGTTTGTTTTGCTTCTTAGCCCTGGCTGCCAGTAGCAACGTCAAAGAAGTTCTCCCCAGCTACTGTTTAGACTGTTTCACTCAGATAACCAACACCTCCGCAGAACTGAGCTGTTCCACTCAGAATAAATCTTTGCAGGAAATAAAGAGAGAGGAATTTTCATATGTTTAGTAAGTGTGACCTCACTTGGGTATCTTCTCCTAACTTAAAATAACAGAAGTTATATCTCTGACAAAACCACCCTATGAAATATTGAGTCCTAATAAAGTATTAGTAAAATGCCTTTTTATTGTATGATCCCCAGCAGGTTCTTCTCATCACCACTGTTAGTAAACACAGACTTACTTCCCTGCTTCACAGGGACATCATATAGCTATCCCCCGAAGTACAGTGCTCAGGAACCTAAGAGATGGAGATAAAAGGAACTTGTGGAACAAGAACTTGAGGCCATTTTCCTCAATCCTAGTCTACAAGACTTGTTTGGGTACTTTTAAGCTATATTTCTCCCAAAGCCTTACTACTCTTGTCAGTACTCTTCATATTTTAATCCTAGCTAGGTCTTCTCTCATAGACCCTATCAGTTACACACTATTTCATAATCCTCTAAAAATGAGAATTAAGAACATATCAGCAAATCTATCCTGGTTTTCCATGTAACTGCTTTGTGCTTTGCTTGGCTACTGCAAACCTCCTTGTCAGTTTTCTAGAAGTCTACTAGAAATTATAGTTCAGTTACAATCTCCAGACAAGCAGAGAATTGAAATGTTATTATTTTAAATATACTGAAACAGTGACTTTTTCTACCTGTCCACCAGGTAGTCACTTCAGACCCATACATTTTTCTGAGACATGGAGGGAGGGAGGGGGAAAAAAAAAAAAAAAAAAAAGAGAGAGGCTACCATACTACCATACACATTCAATACCATTCTTTAGGCAGCTCCACAATTAAATACCAAGATCTGCTGGATCAGAGATGCCACACATTTTAGAACCTACTTTTGTGGTTATGTACCTGAAATAGATAAAGGCACAGGGTCTGCTATTAAACTTAAGAAAGAGCTTTTAAAGAATAGGACTTTCTCATGATGTACACTACTGAGTCTTTGCTAAGACAATGAGTAGAATATCAAGATAGAGAAAAGAAAGAAGAAACAGAAGATACTGTATGGAAACCTGGTTCATAGGAAGAGCAGACTGTTGAGAGCTTAGTATTTAGCAGTAGTCTCAAAAGTAATTTTACCACCAAGAATAGTTATTATACCCTTATATTTGGAAAAACATATGCTTTCAGTGTGCAGCAGTCTCCAGAGACATGAGAGGCTGCTGGCCACAAGCTGCTCATCCTCTAACTCAGCTGGATTTAGAGTTCAGCCATGACAGCTGGTTGGTTTTCTACAATCACCACCTCTATGCTCAAGAATGGTCTATTCCAACATACACAAAGTCAAGCTAAGGTAGGAGGAGACCTGCATGGATGAACAAGATGCTACTGATAAAATCATAAAAAGGAAGTATACAAAAAATGGAAGTAGGGTCAGGTGACCCAGGAGGAACATAAAAACACTATCTGAGGGTGCAGGGATGGTTTTGGGAAAGCCAAAGCTCACATGCAGTTGAATCAAGAGACATGAAGGGCAACAAAAAGGGGCATCTACAAGTCTACCAGCTGCAAAAGGAAGATGAGGGCAAATGTTGGCCTTACACTGAATACGGCAAGGGACCTGGTGACAAAAGACATGAAAGGGACAGAAGTACTTAATGTCTTCTCTGCCTCGCTCTTTACTGCTAAGATTTGCCTTCAGGAATCCCAGGCCCCTGCAACCACAGGGAAAGTCTGGAGCAAGGAAGAGTTCTCTTTGGTAGAAGAGGAGCAGGTTAGAGAACATTTAAACAGACCCCATGTACACAAGTCCATGGCACCTGATGGGACACACCCACAAGTGCTGAGGAAGCTGACCCATGTCACCATGAGGCCAATCTTCATTATCTTTGAACAGCTGTCATGAACACAGAAGGTTCCTGAGGAATGAAAGATATTAAATGTCTCTCATCTTCAATTACGAAAATCCGAGAAACTACAGGCTCATCAGCCTTGCTTCAATGCTTGGAAAGCGATGGAGCAAATAACCCTGGAAGCCATTTCCAAACATATAAAGGACAAAAAAGTGACTGGAAGCAGTCAGCATGGATTTATGAAAACAAAATCATGCTTAAACAACCTGATAGCCTTCTATGATGAAATGATTAGCGTGCAGGACAAGCAGAGCACCATTGATACTGTTTATGTTGGCTTCAATGCTGGTTTTGATACTGTTTCTCCTAACAACCTTACTGACAAACTGATGGAGTACAGACTAGATGTACAGATGAGACATGGAGGTGGACTGAGAACAGCCTGAACTGCTGTACTCAAAGGTTTGTGATTAGTAGCACAAAGTCCAGCTGAAGGCCAGTCACTAGTGGCATACACCAGTGATGGGGGTCAATATTAAAGACAATATTACTTCACATCTCCAACAATGGCTTGGATGATAGGACAGAATGCATCCTCAGCAAGTCTGCAGACACTACAAAATTGGAAGGAGTGGCTGGTGAACCAGATAGTTGCACTGCAACAGGGACCTCAACAGGCTGGACAAACGGGCCTACAGCACCCTGAGCTGCATTAGAAAGTCTTGCCAACAGGTGGAGGGAGGTGATTCTCCCCATCTCTTCAGCACTGGTGAGACAAAGTGGGGATAGTGTGTCCAATTCAGGACGTCCTGGTACAAGAAACACAGACTTACTGGAGCAAGTCCAGCCTTTGCTGGATTTGGCTGTAAAGATGGCTAAGAGCATGTGACATACAAGAGCCTGAGAGCTGGGATTGTTCACCCTGCAGAACAGATGGCTCAGGCAGATCTTATCAGGATGTATAAATACCTGATGAGAAGGAGTAAAGATGATGGAGTCAGTGGTATCTAGTGAAAGGACAAGAAGCTATGGGGAAAAAAAAAAAATCAAAATAAAGGAAATTACTTTTAAATTTATTTTTTTTAATCCTGTGAGGGTGGTCAAACACTGCAACATTGTCAAGCAGTTGCAAGTCTCCATCCTTTGAGCAACTGGAAACTTGACTACACATGGCACTGAGCAACCTGCTCTAGATTATTCTGCTCTGAGCACAGGAGCTGGACTAATCAATCTTCAGAGGTTCCTTCCAACCACAATGATTCTTTGAATATGTAGAATAAGGTCAACAACAGTATGAAATAACCAAACAGCTGATTAAGAGGTCTGTTTTGAGAAACAAGTGGAAGAGTAGGTCTAAATTCAGAAGTCTGGGACTAAGAGCAATGGAAGACAAATTAGGGATGCAGAAGGGAGCCCTAAAGCAGAAAGCAGCCTTATTAACAAAGAGAGCACAACAAGAAAATCTGGAAAAAAGAACACAGGTCTCAGTGGACAGACAAGCAACCAGTGTTCAGAAAGCTAAATGACCAAGACATCTACTACTGTTCACACAGGCTTCCCAAAGCCACATGGAGCTGTAAAAAAAGGCATAGCCAAGGATCAAAATATACATTTTTAAAGGATCTCAGCTACCTGTGGTATAGAATGTTCTCCCTTGCTTCACTGCCATCTTTCACTCAGAAAAATGATAAAAATGTTTAACCATTACTGAACAAAGTTCCACCTTACATTAGTCACCACCATCACAAGAGATCAGGCAGAATTACTTGATTGCTTACAAAAGAAAGAAAAGGGAGAAAGGGGAAAACAAACAAACAAGTTGATTATCTGCAGGGCACATTTAATCATTCCTCTCCTGTTCTCACTCAGAATCACAAAAGCATTTTGTGTAAAATAAAATAATAAGAAAACCCTTACCTCTTTAACATTTTGTAAAGTTTCAGGAGTAATTGTGAAGTCTACTGGGCTAGGCATCAGTTTCCCTTTCTGTGACTACAAGTAATGAAAGAGTTAAACTGTCAACTATTATTTACAAAACACACAGAGAATATTAAACATGGCAACAAAGTCAAGCAACTGTTGGATGTATTAGTTTTCAGGATTGTCTTCATACTGAAAGCATGCATCTATGTAATAAACCCCCTGAGACTGCCTGTCTTTGTATTTAGACAATATCATAATGTTATTTAATAACAAGTCACAATGCATCACAAATCTGAATTACAGAAACAGAACTGTGTCAGTTTTTGGCTACTTTGTGTTTGTCATTGCAATAAACCACAAGTTCTCAGTTTGTAAGTTTTTGACGTAAGATCTACCTACAGTGAAAAAAAAGAAAAAAAGGAAAAAAAAGGAAAATAAAACCAAAACATGGTTGACTAAACCACCTAGAAAAGAAAAAATACACTACCTATCTGAAGCATATAGTATGCTATAAAAAAAAAAATTAAATTTCACATTTCTGTATTTCCAAATAATTAGATATTTCACTTGCAATGTTTTCTTTCATTATTAATAATTAGTAAATTTATGGAGGGGAGACAGGGGGAGATAATAAATGAACTTGTTCCATTGCTTCAAATATGTTTTATGAACTCACCCTCCCTCCCTCTTGTTATCTCTGAGCACTTTGAACTCTTTCTGCTGCCCTTTCAATAACAGCTCAGGTCTCCTAAGCCAACCTCATAATACTAGGAGATCCTCAGCTGATGGAATCTAACAGCATTGATTTAATGGGCTTAGCATTCCATCATCTTTAACTGTAAAATAAACAAAACTTGGTCCAGGTTAGCTTTCCACACTGGTGAAGCAATTTTGGGGGCACATTATTACAGTTCTTCAGTATCTATTTACACCATTTATCACACAACCAGGAAGTTAAGTCTTTCTGTAAGTGGCTGAATGGGCCCTGAGCTCTGCTGAGAAGGCAGCCGGTACGGTACCGTGCATCAGGAAGGTAAGCTTCACTTACCATTCACCGCCCTCTTTCTCTCTCTCTCCTTATCTCAGTGATGCACACTGTCTTTTCCCAACATATTTAGAGTAAGTGGCCAGCGCAGCATCAATTACGAGAGACCCACTGTATGTAACTGGGAGTTGGCAGAGCACACCACCACCAACGGGCTTAACTTGAACTCTTAGGATCTAGCCTCACTGCTTAAGAATTCAAAATAGCTTCTGCTGCCCAGCTGCAAGATGGAAGATATTAGCAAAAGATTGACTGTATTTTCCCATAAATGACAAATTCTGGCAAAGAATACGGTTAAGGGAAATGGTACATTGAGCACTGACAGTGAGAATTATATGTTCAGTAAAACCTCATTAATTCACCCTGACTGAGAGACTCATGATTTACTCACTTATGATCTAAGAAGTGCTGTAGTGGGAACAAGAAATAAAACCAGGAAACTGCATAATATGTAATTTGTTCACTATTTTGACAAGTGTGGCTTACTTAAAATGTAATAATGGACCAATAAAATGTAGCATAATACATTTTAGAAAATAATGAAATCTTACCAACAGGAAACTTCTTTATAGCATCTAGCTAAATCTTTAAAAAAGGTACTATAGAACTAAAATAACATATTTCCACCATTATTCATAAGACAGACAAAAGAATCTAATACTTTACTGTCCTGTTAGAGTTCAAAGGAATGATACAAACAGTATGTTCTGGCAAGTTGTGGGTGGAAAGAGAGATACTTAATTAGGCCTGCACAGTCTGTACTGAAATCAGATGCTCTGGACATGCGTACAACTCGGTATAAACTAAAAACCAATCTGACACAGGAACTTCAAATAACAAGCAGCAAAGCGTTTCTTGTGAGACAGTCACGTATCATCCCACAATGCTACCTCCACAGGAGGAAGGCTTTCTCCATGTTACTAACCACAGGATGTGGATATTTGTTAACCTAGTTATCTTACCATATTGCCAACCATGGGCTTACTTAATAGCCAAAGCAATTAAGCCGACAAGCTTCTTATTTCCAACTTGATACAGTCCCAACTTTGATACTTTGAGATGACGAATTATGATTTAGAGCCCTGACTCAAGAACAGAAATCAGATATTTTCTCTTTACCAATGAACTCACGTTTCTAGGACAGGCATTGTGGGTGCCTGGAACTTTTGGCCAAGAAATGCTCAGATAATCTGAATCAGTGCTTAGAACAACATCATAATATTTATCTAACCACACTATTGTTTCAGAACTCAAATGATGAATAAGAAAATAAACTCACAGTGCAGTATAAAAACATCTTATAATCCAAATCCTCTTTGTACCATTTTCTTTAAATGAAGAGAGAGACACGTTATTCTAATCAGAAGCAACTGACACCCTAGCTCTTCTGGATGGTTTTTTTTGAGGCTAGCTTCCGTTACTCATACATATCTCATGTATTGCTACTACAAATTACATGGGTTTACTTGGTTTTCTAACCTTACCTGCCAAAATTCACTGGAAAAAAAAAAAAAATCTCACTTTGTATAGTCAATACAAACCACACTTACCAGTGAATGGACAATGAATTCACAAGTCTTAGTTAGGTCTTTTGCCAGCAGAGAACGTCGCATATCACACCGTAGGGTATACTGGCAAGAACAGGATGGCAGAGAAAAAGAAAAGAGCCTCAGTTAAGATTTCCTCTGTCTCTCTTAACTTTTCATCTTCTTATTGCATACGTGCAGAATGTTACTGATATTAATATTTAAGGCATCATTTCCAAGAGATTAGTAGGTAACATATATACCAGTGATGGGGAGAGGGGAAAGAGGCAAGAGATCTACAATGTTTTTGGATGCTCCCAAATGAAAGCTAATTTTTCTTTGTGTTTACAGTCCCAGAGTCATTTGCAAATGCTTTCCATATCTTCTGTGTTACGTTACAACCTGTGAGATCGAGGGACTAATTCACTGACAGAGAGCAGTACTCTTGTATGGCTTCAGCACCCAAATTACATTCAGTTAAAAGTGATTACAGTACTGCTTTTCACCATGCTTTGGATAAGCGATTATCAATAAGGTATATTTGCAGCCCCTCTAATTTTAAATTCAGTCTTACAATAAATTTAGCAGCGGAACAGTTATAAGCATATTTAATGGGGAACTGTCTTTAACTATATAGCTGAACCTTCTTCAAAAACTTGCTGCCTATTTCCTTCCCTTTCTCCCCTAAAAAGGGAGCCACGAACCAGCAACTGAAAATAGCGCAACTTGGTTCTCACAGTAATCATACACTTCAGCACCTGTAACATAGCCTTTCAATGTCCTCACAAGATAGGGAATTTGCTGGGGTGGCATTTTGGGGCTTTTGTTAGTTTTGTTTTCAGTTCCTTCTTTACAGATGAGGAATTGGCAAAACCAAGTACACTCAGACTAAGGGACTAAGCTTCATAACTTCTAGTTCATGGTGTGTCTGCACATAACCTGAATATGTGGGCAAGAACAAGACTGGGCTGCATATCTTTGCCCATCACAGACTATGGTTTCCACTGAAGTTGATGACTGTTGAACAAGCCTTCTACTACTGCACTACACTTCGCTCAGACCAGGGAATGCAGTGCAATGAGGCAGCAGGACATTGCAATTGCCACACATGCCTTGCAATTTGTCTCACAGCCTCCCCATCACTGTCTAATTAGAAGGTCTTTGCATGAGAACAGAGACTTGAATCTTGATACTGAACCCCCAGCTAACATACTAATACCTAGATCAAGAAATAGAGGCTTGCTTTTAAACTGCACAGGAGTTGGACAGAGGTTTAGGAAGTGTTTCTTAAACAGCACCTTTCATTACTCAAATGAAAAAAAATAAACAGGTGGTATACTGTTTGTAGTCTATTTTTCCATTTCTCAGTTTGAACAGAGAACAAATCTAAATATGTTAGAAGCAAATGAACTCTTTCCTTTGATTTATTTAAAATTAGGAAAGCATTTTTAAGCAGTTCAAGCCTGCTTTTTCTAGAAAACAGACTTAATGTTCCCCAATTTATATCTATATATCTGTTTTATCAGGTATCAGTGTACCTTAAATAAGCTTGGGAGAAACTGCATTTTCCTCTTCAGGACTGTCAAAGGTTGGCTGAAATCTAATGATTAATCTTTTAATTACATTTTATCCCCAACTTGTAAAGAGAAGCTACATAGATGAGAGAGGGAATGATAAAACAAATATTCACCATTAAAGTCTACCTTAAAACAACCGATATTGATCATAGGCAAGTTATCTGGATTATGGAAAGCAACTCAACCAGTTTCGCACCATTTTGACATATGTACCACAAACAACAGATGTTACATTAGGGAGAAAGCCAAGACTGAAAAAAAGGCTAAAAAACCATCTGAACATAGACAAAAACCAAGGGGGGTTTTTTTAGTTACTTCTAGTTTGTTAGTTTTTTAAAAATCTCAGACTGTAATATAAGACTTCCAGTTCAGCTAAATAGCTAACAGTTTCTACTTTGTCATCAAATCCAATAGTCTCATCTGTGAGCTACAAGTTTGTGTGGGGGAAGGTTTACAACCCAGTGATTCTTCAGCAGCACTGGTTTGAAAACTTTTGCATTTAGTGGCTTCTTCAACTTTTTCCTTGAAGAAAAAAAAAAAAAAGAAAAAACCAAAATAGTAAGAAAAAGTATCTTCTAACACAATATTTACATTCAAGAGATAGCTGAAGAAAGACTTTCCCTCAATAAAACCCAAATGAACCCACTTACGGTAAGACAATTTTTAATTAAAAAAGGTCAAATTTCAAAATTGTGTTTCCACAAGACTGTTACAAGCATGTAGTACACACAGATTTGGGCAGAAAACGTTACTACTCATCTCCACAGGAAAGCAAACAATTCATGGTTTTGAAGATGCTACAAGCTCTCAATGCTTTGGTTGGAGTCTTCATTATGAAATTACACAGCCACATTTCTTTGAACAAAAGGACACTGGTGCAGTCTTTTTTCACGAAGGAAATTGATGTAGTTGTCTACAGCATAAGAAGGGATCAGATTTTTGTTACGGTAGTTCTGGCAAGGTATATAAAGCATGGCATCTCGTTACTGTTCTGTTTATGCCATAATTCCTTGAATATTTACTCCATATGGAAGGCCTGAAACTATAAGTGATGGAAATATTTCCTCTACTTAGAGGACATTTCTCGTAAATGACAGAGGGAAAACAGACTCTGAACACTAGGTAGCTTTGTTTCTGTAGGATTTATCCCTGTGTCTTAAAATGGATCTGGTAAGTCAGTACACTTCATTTTTAAGTATTATTAGCAGTAATTGCTTGTCTACTATGCTAACAAAAATCTCACTGGTACTAGGTTAACAGTACACACACCTGTATCTGGGTATGTACTACTATATAGGTTATCTACAAAAAGGTAAATGCACTTCTTTCACAATAAAGTCAGAACTAGATGAAAACACCACCCTGTACTAGAAATGTACAAGATTTAACAAGCATGACAAATACATTCTATCCTTTCTCAGCCCAAAGCCCCTTCTTCCAGTATGCTTTTAATTCTCTCTTGTACATCTCTTGTTACATCGATCAGTCTCATTACCATCAACAATTTCCAATGAAAAAAAACTTACTGGAAAAGAAAAAGGAACAGACATTGCAACAACTTTTTTAAAAGCAACATTATATGAATGGGATTCTGAGATCTCAAGATGGTTCCTTTGCTACATTTAAGAAGTGTTTACCACCTGTGGAAAGTGTTGACTCCTAGAAACCAAAAAAGGCAACTAGAAACTACCTACAAACTAGTACTTAAAAGGTTAACATGTATAATGATTTTTACTCTTAAGTTCTATCTAGAAAAATACAGTACACACCAGAAGAACGCTATATTAATAAAGGGAAGCTTAAAAGCTACTTACTTCAAAGGATGTCTAACTTTCTGCTCATTCTTCAAATTGAGAAAAAAAAACATATTGCACTAAGAAAAGAAAACTTTATCACAAAACTTTATCCTCTGCTTCCATGGAATAAGAGATGCTTTAGAATACATTCTGCAGATAACAAAAGTTTAGATTTTCTTTACATATATGACTGCCTTACCTGAATATTAACAAAGACACCATGATACGTCTCATACAGAACTTTGTTCCCCTTCATATGCAATGGAAATTCAAATGGAATTTCTGTCTTGCCACTGGGAAGTTTCCCTGGTTTTACCATTTCAATAGTGCTGTTAATAATTTGAATAGGCTGCAAACATAAATATTTAAGAGGTTTAGGCTGAAGCTGAGTGACAGACCCATCACTTCAAGAACCAACAACATCCATAACATTCTAATAGACTTCCTGAATTTCCAGAAACTCAGGTATTTCTTCATGACACACAGCTCTCCAGTCTTCTAATGAAAAGAAACATTAAGAATGCTCTTCTCAATAAAACAATTTGTGATCTATTTTATGGTTGTATCATACTAATGACCAAACATATTTCAAGAGCTAAACAGCAGAGTTTCAAGTGCTTTGGAAAGTGGAGTTCCATTTTCTAAATTATGACCCTTAATAGTAGCAGCAGGAATCAACAACTATGCGTGCCAGTTGAGCAGTTCACCATTCCCTCCTACCTTCTTCCTGGCCCTTTCCCACTCTAAAGATCTATATTTAGGGCTAGTTGTTCACTGGAACAATGGTTAACTATGATTCAACTGGGGAAGCCTGCATGAGGATTACACCTTTTCTCTCTGGAGTTTTACCTCTACTAGACAGAAATAAGAAAATCTATTGCTTCTACTGTTTTTTCTGTTTTTCAATCATTCATGGGCAGATTATTCATACTGTAAAAAAATTAACTATGATACAAATGAAGGCTTTAAAAGGTCCTGCACCGAGGCTATCCTAACTTAAGCAAACAGTTTTGCAAATGTAGCTATTCTGCCTCTAGACAAAGCCAGCCTTGCTTCAGTCAGTACAGCCATGTTTGTGTGGAGCCTGAGGTATCTTGACCTGTTAGCTCCCAAACCCCACACTTCCAAACCCGGACAGCAGTAGAGAGGCCTTCCAGGAGCTCTGCAGTCAAACAGTCTGTGCACAGCCTTGTACTCCACAGAAGAATCTGTGCGGGTCCTTTATGGTGCCCAGTAACACACAACCTCAATGGCCTCTGCAGAAACTACTGTGATAGTGGCTGATCTGGCACAAAAGTCCAATTAAACCCAGTCACTTTAAAAAAAAAAAAAAAACCACAAAATTTATTATTTTTCTTTAAGTCATGGTCCTTCAATGCATCATCCAGTAACTATTCTATTCATGTTACTGCATTTCAACCCTAAAGAACACTCTTCAATAAGTGCAAGTTCCTCCCCAAAAATGTCATCATATATCACTAGGTAATGCTGAGCATTTCTCTGCTTTCTATCATTTATATACCATGAAGTGCTGTAACTACCTGAAAGCCATTAAGGAAAGCTTTAATTTGAGAAAAGACACAAAAGTTTTGTGCTAAAAATATTAACCTGCACAGGTCTTACCTTGACAGAGTTATAGAAAGCTTCAAACACGCCCACACTTTTGGCACTAAGCTGCAGATTTACTGATCCTTCCATTGTTAATGAGATACCTTGGTGCTGGACTGTATCCTTACTTGTTATGACCACGACTCCAGAAAGAATTTCCTAATAGGAGAAAAGACAACATGAAAACATTTGTTTATAAATTTCTTCTATAGCTGTTACACAGCGTGCTAACTGATTTTCAAACTCAAGAAAACTGTTCCCAGAGAACAGCCTAACCTTGTCAGAAAAGACAAATACTGATAACGAAAGCAATGTGAGGAAGAGCACTCTGTACTTTTAGTTTGTTTTCTTTACAAAAACATTCTCCTCCTCCTTGCAGAAGTACTAATCTGAGCTTCAATTCTTTCCAAAGTTTCAAGATCTTCCTCTCCAGGAAGATGAAAAATATCCTCATAAACAACTATCAGGTCAGATGGTAATAGACAAGTTTCATTTCACATGTTAGAATGAAATTCCAGGAGGAATTTTTATATGAAGAGTGGCACGGTCAGTCATAGGAGATGGAAGAGAAGGCGTAACTGTAAAAGGGATGGCCAAGCTGAGGATAAGACTCACCTCAAGAGTGGAGTGGAATAGATTTAAAATGAATAAATAAATAGTTGTTCTGCTACACAAGCAAATTCCATGCTACATGGGAAATAGTTTAAAAGTGCATCTGAATCTAAGGCACAAGATGTGTAACTCAAGAGATGTGTCTCTTATCACTTAAAGAATGTTTTGTCTACAAAATTTTATTTGCACACAAACACTGCATCTTGGAAGCATCAACTTAGCAGTTCTAATACTGAAAAAAAGATTAACTGCAGGACAGCAACACACAGTTGATTTTACATACCCCATAGTTTATCCTTCCCCTCTCCTATGACAGAGAATCCACTCCAGTCCAGAGTTCCCCGTCAAACATTCATACACATCTGGAAACAGCTGCAAGTAAATTGAGAGCCTGAAGAAAGTTTCTTGGAGCTAACCTTCTCTTTTTCTCAACACTAATGCTCTCTGCACCTTCACCAAGCTTGCAAACTAGACACCAAACTACAGATCACTCCAACCAAAGGACAATTCAGACTGCCCACTCGACACTCCACCATTTAACACCAGTCTAGTTATGTACATCTCTGACAGACGCTATTTGAATTTTGCCAGCCTTTTGTCTTTACTAGTGGTACAGGATGACAATATAGAAAATGGGTCAGGTGGTTTAAAGCAGAACAGGACAGCAGTAGAAGATCAAGCATCACAACAAAGGCTGACACGCTGCAAGTCTGAAAAGAAGACCTGCAGCAATTGGGAAATGCCAGGAACAGGAGGCACAAGCACAAAAGGACAGTGAAGAAAAGCTGACCTAAATACTGTACTGCTTTGCTAACAGGCTTTAATTAGTACAAGCAATTAGGTTATTGCTTTGAAAAATGAGTACAGCTGAACTATAAGAAGCAAGGACAATCCTGAACATATGAACTGCTTTAATAAATGAGAACAGTCTCCTACCACACAGCAACAACCTATTCCAGGGCTATTGCCTACATACTCTCACACGATAAGGGTGTATGTATTTGGGGCAGAAAGGAGAAGAATGACTTGAAGTTAAATATGAATTTTTCTTCTAACATTTAATTTCTCTTAAGACATGAAAAAACACCTCAAAACCACTTTCTAACAAAAACTTTTAAAGGTTACTAGTGCGGGGGAGAGGGAAGTATCATGAAAAAGATGCTGTAATATCTACTTAAACTATTTATATGCAATCAGGTTATATTTCTGTTTAATGGGGGAGGGGAAATTGGCTATGTCTTCTCTGGAGAAGAGCTACTTTGTCCTTTTTTGTGTAAAACCAGGCCCCCCTCTAAATTCAAAGCTGTCGGTATATTTGTCCTTCTAAAAAGTACAAATCAAAGAACATATGCTTTCCAAGACGTTCAAATACTTATAGGTAGCACACAATTTATGAGAAAACTTTATTTTTGCAAAACATTTGCAAACATGTACCATTTGTAAAAGTTACGTGGCATTGCTTAATACTAAACTAGCACTGTTTTCAGTCCATACCAAAAGGGGTTCTTTACCTTTAACACCACAAAACTAAAGGTGTAGAGAAAGCCACCACTGGAATTAATCCCCACGTACTACAATGTAGTAACTTAGAATCAGTTGCTCTTACTCACTACTCTGGACAGATTGGAGAACTGGGCAATCACCAACCGCATGAGGTTTAACAAGGGCAAGTGCTGGATTCTGCACCTGGGAAGGGGCAATCCTGGCTATACATACAGACTGGGCAATGAGACGCTGCAGACCAGCCATGCTGAAAGGGACTTGGGGGTCTTGGTCGACAGCAAGTTGAACATGAGTCAACAGTGTGCCCAGGCTGCCAGGAAGGCCAACCGTATCCTGGGGTGCCTCAAGCACGGCATTGCTAGCTGGTCTAGGGAAGTGATTGTCCCACTCTATGCTGCGCTGGTGCGGCCTCACCTTGAGTACCGTGTGCAGTTTTGGGCACCACAGTACAAAAAGGACATAAAACTACTGGAGAGTGTCCAAAGGAGGGCAGCAAAGATGGTGAAGGGTCTAGAGGGGAAGATGTATGAGGAGAGGCTGAAGTCCCTGAGAAGAGGAGACTGAGGGGAGACCTCATCAGGCCTACAGCTTCCTCACGAGGGGGAGTGAGGGGGCAGGTGCTGATCTCCTCCCTCTGGTGACCAGTGGTAGAACCTGAGATAACAGAATGAAGCTGTGACGGGGGAGGTTTAGGTTGGATATCAGGAGAAGGTTCTTCACCGAGAGGGTGGTTGGGCACTGGAACAGGCTCCCCAGGGAAGCGGTCACAGCACCGAGCTTGACTGAGTTCAAGAAGCGTCTGGATAACACTCTCAGTCATATGCTCTGATTCGGCCGGTCCTGTGTGGAGCCAGGAGTTGGACTCAATGATTCTCATGGGTCCCTTCCAACTCAGGATATCCTATGATCCTATGACTTTTTACCTTCTCCCTTACCAGGAACTCCTCATGGCTTCACCATGTTATGACGAAACTTTGCAAGACAGGACTAAGCTAATACAGTCTGACACAGACTTATTCATCTAGAGTATCCATCCACAGGAAGGCCAGTGAAGCAGACTGAAAAGCGAGGTACATATGCTAAACTGCAAACAAAACATTCTTGTGAGAAGACTGTCCCAGGCTAATGATCCCAAACAAGCTTTTTAGCTTTCTGCTGTCAGTTCCTTACCATTCAGATATGCACATGAAACTGCCAGGAAGACTGACACTTTCAAAGTTTCGGTCACTTTCAAGGTCACAACTAAGACGAACACCTGCTTCATCCAATCCAGCAGCACAATCCCTCATTTCTCTAGTTGTGGAGCAGAGTTACTCAAGTCTGGCTGAGGACAATTTAGAACGATCTTCAATCAATAACAAGAAATGGTGCATAACACGCATCACAGAATCTCGAGTGCCCTAACATCTAGACTTCTGACTGAACTAGACAGCTATTCAGTATCTATAAACTTTATGTAAAGACAAGAAGGATCAAAGTACGCACTACAGTGTCCCATAAATTGTTGGGAAAATTCCTTTTAGTGTTACAATATATACTAGTTCCAACCTGACTGTTTACACTATCAGGTCTGTTTGCTACAGTAAGAAGCTAGAAAAATAATTTTAGCTAGATATTATGTATTTTAAGATTATATATAATCACTTGACAGCATCCCTAGTAAGAAAAATCAGGTGGTTTTTTTTTTTTTCAAATGCAAGGTAGCTTTGAAAAAATAACAAACCACAAGGCAGGTGTGGTAGGTTGAACCTGGCTGGGGGCCAGGTGCGCACCAGAGCTGCTCTATCACTCCCCTCATTCACTAGACAGGGGAGAAAATCTATAACAAAAAGCTTATGGGTCAAGATAAGGACAGGGAGAGATCACTCACTGTTATCATCATGAGCAAAACAGACTGAACTGAGAGAGGAAATTCATCTAATTTATTACTAAGCAAAACAGAGTAGAGGAATGCGAAATAAAACCAAATCTTAAAACACCTCCCCCCACCCCTCCCATCTTCCCAGGCTCAACTTCACTCCTGGCTTCAACCTCCACCCCCCTTCAGCAGCACAGGGGGACGGGGAATGGGGGTTACGGTCAGTTCATCACACATTGTTTCTGCCGCCTCTTCATCCTCAGGGGGAGGACTCCTCTCTTTGTTCCCCTGCTCCAGCATGGAGTCCCTCTCACAGGAGACAGTCCTTCACGACCTTCTCCAACGTGAGTCTCTCCCACAGGCTACAGTCCTTCATGAACTGCTCCAGCGTGGTCTCTCCCATGGGGTGCAGACCTTCAGGAGCAAACTGCTCCAGCGTGGGTCCCCCACGGGGTCACAAGTCCTGTCAGCAAACCTGCTCTGGCGTGGGCTCCTCTCTCCACGGGTCCGCAGGTCCTGCCAGGAGCCTGCTCCAGTGTGGGCTTCCCACTGGCTGCAGGGTGACAGCCTGCCTCACCAGGGTCTTCTCCATGGGCTGCAGGGGAATCTCTGCTCCGGTGCCTGGAGTACCTCCTCCCCCTCCTTCTTCACTGACCTTGCTGTCTGCAGAGTTGTTCCTCTCATATATTCTCACTCCTCTCTCCAGCTGTAATAGCTCCTGGTGTTTATTTTTCCCTTCTTAACTCTGTTATCCCAGAGGTGCCACCACCATCGCTGATGGGCTCAGCCTTGGCCAGCGGCGGGTCTGTCTTGGAGCCGGCTGGCATTGGCTCTATCAGACACAGGGGAAGCTTCTAGCAGCTTCTCACAGAAGCCACCCCTGCAGCTCCCCTGCTACCAAAACCTTGCCACGAAACCCAACACAGCAGGTTTTCAAGACCACTTGAAATCTGTCATCGCATTTTTTGAGGTGTTGGTAACAGCAGAGGACATCATACCTAATACCATACAGAAATGCCTAACATTTCTCTAGTTCAATGTAGTTCCACTACACATCTATGGATTAAACTTTTCATGATTTTGGTAGAATGGAAGTCCACGGTCAGTTGGTTACCAACAAGATGCCTTAGGTTCCTTTTAAGATTCCACTTTCCACATCACAGGCATTCACTTTTAGGACAAAGGACAAACATTTGGAAATTTAAAAATTCACATTAAGCTCACGTAAGTCACATTTAGTAAACATTTCTGATCATTTTCTTCCACATCTATTCCTCTATGCAAATCTTAACTACACATAATTCTGATTATTTAGAAAAAAAAAACTGACCACACGCAATAGAAACAGTCTGCTAGACCCAACTAACTAGTCATTAGATGCTTTAAAACCTCAATGCTCATATTTACTAATTAGCTTGCTTTTTTAGAAAAAGTAAAAGTCTTCCTTATGGGCAAATGCCGATTTGAATATATTTTGGACTCACTCGTCATTAAAAGTCTTGGCTGACGTTAGCTATGGCACCTTTCCTTGTACAACGCATTTTGCAGACCTTTCAGCTTAGAATTCTTTTAATTATCAATCGCAGACTAACTACCACAGTTACTCCAGTCATCCTGTTTAAGTGTTCTAAATAAAATGCATCATTAGTTGTGCCTGTCCCTCATTCTTCTGGCATTCCAGAGTTTATTAAATGAGCCTCAACAGCTCAAGAATTCTCCAATTAAAAAATAAAGTCTCCTGAACACAGATCTTCTGTTCCTAGGAACTTAAACACAGCTTTGCTGCAATAATCCTTATTTTGCTATTACAGGACATGCTATTAGAATCCATTTTATTGTCTTTTTATTCTTAAATCCTCCATCTTTTTTTTATCTTTTTTTTTCTTTTTTTTTTTTTTTAAACAATGCTATTACTCTTTTGGTCCAAGAAATGGTAAACTTGGTTTTTACTCACAATTTAAAGTAATCTGTTTAAGCCAGCTTTTCTCAGATTGTACTCTGGACAAAATAACGGTCTTTGTTTGCTTAGTTCCTCCAGTTTCTGATGATTACAACTAATGAATACAGAACATGCTCACTGTTTATCACAGCACGTTATTTTAACCAACTTCCTTTTTAAAAGCAGGAACACAATCTCAGGCTTGCATGAAGCATGACTATGTTACAAATTTTCTGGCTAATTTCTCCTAATTAAAAAAGAACAGTGAATGTAGAAGCAAAGAACAGCTAAAAAGAACAAAATAGTTGCACACTTAACTACCTAGAACTAAAGAAAGTTTTAGGACTTCCACTTGGCCTAGAAGATCACTTTGCAACAGTGAAAAATGACTGAATTCAGCTGGGTTTAGTATAACTAAGGTCACCGTACCAGGATGAGAAGTAGTCTGACCCAACCCAAGACAATGGGGAACAGTATTTGAAGGTTCTGTTATATGATATTTCAGCACCAAAGAGAAATTTTAAAGAACTTGGCCTGATGAGGAAAGCCTACAATGAAACATATGCATCACTGACCTTACAAAAAGCAAAAAAGTTGTTATTCAGCCTTAATTTTCCTGGTAATCTGTTTGCTTTAAACACATCCTTATCTTCTCCACTCACCAGCCTTCTCATAAGTACTTTCAACAGTATTTTCCCCTAACAAGACTCAAATTCAGTTCTGTAATAAAATTAAAGATAAGTTTGTTAACTTTCAGAGTTCTTCCCTAAAAGTTTTTAATATAAACTTGTGCACCTCCAGGGCCTTATTCAGCATGGAATTTACCACTAAGAGAGTCTCAGAACAGTGACTTGTTAAATATGGCTCTCTCCTATATCTGTTTCCCCTCACTCCTTCCCTCTTGGTGGGAATAAAGATGTATAGCAAATACGCTCAATGATTGTAAAGATGCTGGTTGACGTACACCCAACAGACGAACAGATGCTGATTGCTAAAAATCCCTGAATATTTCACCTGGACTATGCACTCTCAAGAGATAACAAAACCAGATCCTGAATGGAAGAATCAGCAGCCATTGCCATTACCAGTTTGGTCTATCATCACTTAAAATCACAGGCTGAGATCCTTTAGACTGTTCTTCATCCACCCCACTTTATTTTGTTTGTCTGATTTCCTGCTCTGCCGGAGCTGCTCCACTATGTCTAATCTCTCTGCTATAGGCCATCCAGCACAAGACCATTCTGATACTGATTGTTAAATATTCTCTGTTTTACTCTACTTGAGAAGACATTCATAAGAAAAACAAAAAAGTATGTCCATGATAAAACAGAATGATTTTTTAAATTATTATTTACTGGCTTTGATTGTTGCGCCAATCAAATACTATCCATTCCCCTGATCTGGCTTACTGCATAACCAATACTGTCACAGCACAAGAAAGGTGGCAGAAATTGAATGGCTAGGGAGGCAAGTGGCATTATGGAGCTATGTTGGATTAATCATGGTCTCGGATAAATTATGACTTAGAAAGCTCAGTAATGTTTTAGCAATTTTTTGTGCTATTATAATATAATAGGCATAACAAAAAGACTATTATACCAGTGCACAATTTAGATATCACCTTCTTCCATATCCAAATGTAGCTTTAAATAAGTTCAGAAAACAAAAGATCAAGTATAGCCACAGTATCGCTATTGCCTTCAAATGAATAGCTAGCCATATAGATTGGGATGAACTACTGTCTTTACTACAGGAATCCCTTCATTTTCAAGTAGCATTGATGCAAGCATGTTTTGGGATGCAAGTTGCCACATACCAAAGGTATTATTAGCATAGCTACTGTCACTGACATATACAACAATCAGTACATTTCTAAGAAAAACTTCCAACAAACCTGCATACGTTCCATGCCTAGAGATATGTAATTCCTTTCTGTCCGTATGAAATTTCTATTAAAAAATCATGTTGTATTTCTAGTGTACAGCTCTTTCATCATTGTGTTTTCACATCACTCAGACCTCCAAATTTGAGGCCTAGTTAATGAATAAAATTATAAACCATTTCACACAGAGTTAAAGTGGAAGCAATCAAACAATACTGACATATTTACTAGCCATAAATATCTTATTTAACTTCAGCTCTAAAGACAGAAGAAATCTCTTTCCTATATTAAAAAAAATAAAAATCTAGTTTAAAGTGATATAAAGCAAGCCAAGAGAAGAAACTGAAAATGGTCACAGCATTGTGATATGGAAATAAATAAATAAGATCCTTCTAATAATGTACATGAGCACAACAATGTGAAAGCGAGACACAGAAAGTAGTCTTTATCATTATGACACCATACCTAAAAGGATGTGTTGTTCAAACTGATAATTCCGCTTTATGAAAGTCATTGTCTAGATGATTTGACAATTGTAGAACAGATGCTGCATACCTGTCCATTCAAATCCACTTGAAGCAGTTTTCCAGCATTAAAAACATCCAATAAATTAGAAGTGTGCTTTATACACTGTAACAGCCAAACTACTAGCATACAGGAAAGCTGTGTGTGAAAGGGATTTTTATAATACAAGTGTGTGGCTGGATAGCAAAAAAACCCAAAAAAACCTGAAACCTTCTGCTTAAACAATACAATATTTTGAGAAAAACAGTGATAAAAATAAATCTCAAAAAACCATGAGCCAGGTAATTATTTTTTTTCTAACTGCGCTTGACGTCTTCAACAATAAAAAAGGCGCAGCATTTTCTCAAGTAGCTGCAAAACTTGAAGTATGCACAATCACTTTATCACTACCAACTACATCAGTGAAAAAAGTTAATAAATCAGACTCCTGCCCAGTGGGGAAAAAAAAAAAATCTGTTCTTGCCTAAGCACTTTATCTAAGAGGAGATTTCCTATCAGGTACAAATAACAACTTGAAGACACTTTCAGGTTTCTCGAAGAGCATAGAAAAGGCACAAGACTCTGTAACAGCAATTGGCCGTGCCTGCATACTGCATCAAAGCATCAGTCCTGTTGTAATACACAAGTATAAGCAACTGAAGCGACGCTACCCGATAGGTGAACTCCAGATTGTCAGGGGGCCTCGCTCCTTCCTTTCCCTCTGGAGACCTGCGGCCCTCCCCAGAGCCGGGTTAGCGGTACTCCCGCGGTATCGCCACGCTAGCTAGAGGAAAGAGAAGGACAACAAGCAGGCCTTAATCCCAAAGACGTGCCGGAGCTGAGCACCGCTTTGCTACAGGAGGCCAGCGGGAACCCGCGGCGTCCTCGGTAGGGACCTAAGGGGGAGCCACGGGGAGGGCAGAAGTGATGGAGGAGAAAAGCTCTGGGCAGGGGCACAGGTAAAGCTTCCCCCAGCACGATGGCAGCAACAGCCTGCAAGCCCGGCCACAGCCCCATCACCACGGCAAACACCGGCGCGCAGCAGAGAGCCGCCACTACAAAGGAAGAGATAGAAGGCGGCGACTTATTCCGCCTTCCAAGGAAGCGCCCCCCTGCCTCAGAGCAGCCGGGACGTTCCCGGGCTGCCGGCAAGCCCCAGCGAAAAGCCAGGAGCCAGGACACGGCACCGGGCGGGCAGACCGGCTCCGCGGTGACGGCCTCAAGCCGAGTCGGGGACTCGCAGCCCAACGGTGGCGGGGTCTCCGCGGGGCTGGGGCCGGGCGTCGGTTGGGGCCGTTGGGCGGGGGCGCGCGGCCGCACTCACCCCGCAGCGGTAGACCTTGTTGGCCCGCTTGATCTTGATGTCCAGCGCGGTGCCCATGGCGGCTGCCGCGCGCTGTCACGTGGCGCCGCGCTGTCACATGACGCGGCCCGCCGGGAGGGAGTCCTTCCCCAGCCACCCGCTTCCGCCGCCGGCGGTGGGGAGGGTCTGTCCTATGAACATCCGGGCCTTCAGCAGCGTCATTTCTCAGCTGATGACTCCGCTTCCCGGTCGGCTCCGCCCGCTTCCTGGTAGTCATAGCAGGGAGGGGGAGCTTCCCGCCGGGCGGAGGCAGTGGAACCGAGAAGCGGGTGACGCGACACGTCCCGGGAACGACAAGCTCCCGCGTGCTTGGAGCGCCGGCAGGGCCGGCTGTGGGCGAGGTGGCGCCGCCTGGCCCGATGGGACGTGTAGGCGGCGCCGGCGGGAAGCTGGAGCATGCGTAGGGCGGCACAGCCCTAACGGTCGAGCTCGGGGGGAAGCGGTCTCGCGCGTGCGCAGCCGTTGTCTCGGAGCGGCGCGCGCTGTCCGTTGGCGGGCGCGGCGGGGCGGGGCGGCTGATGCCGGGGGAGGGGGGGGGGTTGTCCGCCTCTCGGAGCCCTGCGGGTGGGTCTGCTGCCTCTCGCCGCTGTCGGAGAGACTGCCTAGTCAGGCGCACCTGTAACGGTGTTCGTGTGGGAGCGCGGGCCGGGCCGCCCTGCCTCGCTTGCCCGGGGCGTCCTGGAAGCGGCGGCCGCGACGGTGCGGGCCGGCGCCTCTGCCTCGGCCCCTGCGGGCGCGGCCTCGTCGCTCCTGCGCTGTGGTAGCGCCTGCGGGCCGTATTCTAACTATGCAGTAACTGTGGGAGATAAGGAAAGGCTTCGCAGTCTTTAGGTTGATATTTCTGGCAACGCTTAAAGGGATTAGTCTTACATACGCCTTACAGTCACAGGAACCTATATATATGAGGACTGAATTTGTCTCTGTTATAATTACACATATGATTCAGCATATTGAATTTCAAAATACATTCCAGCCTCTCTTTCCCAAAGCTGTCTGCAACTTGTTTGATAAACTTAAAAAGGCAATGCCTTGTAAAATATACAGTGAGAAAGCCCGTGTTGAAAACCTGAAGCAAAGAAATACCTGGACTGGAAAATGTTGCAGGTGAACAGCTAATGCACATGGTCATGTTTTAGTACTGAGAGAAATGCTTCAATCTTTTAGAGATGTGAACCGCAGATAGGTAATTCCTGTGATTTCAGTTGGACCAGAAATTGTCCATCAGCAGTATCTCAAGTCTCGAAGGAAATCTATAAAGCATGAATCTAGTCATGAATTTTAATGGTTTTCTAAAGTCATTATTCTTACCATGTTAAAAAGTGAGGGCAGCCATTTCATTGAGATGATACAAGCACAAGCCAGCTTCAGAATCTAGCAACACCATTCTTACCTCATTTTAAAAGGTGGAGTTCTTTAAGTCACTCTTAAAATATAGTTTGGTGGGGGAGCAGGGGATTGTGATAGATTTCTGGTTTTTGAGTACTAGCAATCAAAATAACAGAACCACCGAAAGCCTGAACAAAAAAATCTGGCAGTAGACTGTGCAGCTACTGTAAGCTGGCTCCACTGTAACAAATGTGCATCAAGTGCACAGCTGAAGGGTTGAGACAAATTTGTTTGTGGAATGCTGACTTCCACAAAGGCTTTAGATGGCCCAAGATAGACACTTGGGGAACTGTTCATTGGTGGCATTATGGATCTTTGAAGCCTGGTTGCTAGAGCTGGTTCTCTTGACCAGAGCTTGAAGAGGAGTCTCCTAGCATTTTTATTACTGTTCTCTATGAAAACAGGTAATGCAAATGCATCTAGAAGAAATTAGAGAATGAATAAGCTTTTCAAGGGCTCTAAAGTTTTCTAGATTTTAATTTTATTGCCTAGTACAAATAACTCTGTTTTTTTTAAGATTGGTATTTAGAAGTAGCAATCTAAAGATACATTTTCTTAAGCTTCACATAGTTAAAAAAATACAGCCTCTCTCAGTGGTGGGGAGTACCATGCCCTAGCAACTGTGCAGAGACACCGTTCCTGAGCATGAAGGGGCTCTAGAAGTGACGAGAGGGAAGCACTCACAGCTCACATGAAGCGGACTGCAGTGCTCCAAGTCTGCATTCAGTCCTCTTGGCTACGTGCAGCCGAGAAGATGTTTCTGTCCTATTCCTTCTCACCCCAATGCGCACTTAGTACTGAAGGCCACCTCATCACTGTGCCCCCTGTGACAGATGCACTCAACTCCTTAACTAAAGTAGCAGTAGTTTGGTATAGGCTCCAAAGGATGTAAAGGCCTGAGTTGTAGCCGGGCTGAGAACTCTTCTAGTTTCAGTCTGTTCTCTGAAAACCCACGAAGGAGCATAGTGGCACAGTGGGCATCGAGGCATAGGAGCTTGGAACACAGATCATGCGATTAACACATGAATAGCAGGTGGCTTTTCCAAGACTCATTTATCAAGGAACAAAGAAAGGTGTGGGTGCAAGGAGTCTCATGCATACCTTTCCCATCGAGTGTAATTCGACTGCGAGGCAACCACTTTATTCCATAAATATGACAGCCTGAGTGAGCCGCCTCTGAGCTCTCACTGCTAGGCAACGTGGCTGCATGGTGGTGATCTCCCCTTGAGCTGCCTCGAGGAGCAACCTTTTACCAATGGCAGATCTTTGGTAAGTGACTGATAGCATGCTGAATTAATGCTAATGAAACATTACTAATCCATGTAGTTATTAAATATTATTACAAACTTTGTATAGATAATTCCATTAGACATAAACCTTTATCCAAGTCTGAGACTAAGATTGGACTCAGCTGCACCTAAGCTCCATCAGGAGTTTAGAAAGCCAGGGGGTCCACTCTGAACCTCGTGACTCGGCAGGAGGGTCTTCCTTACCCCTTTGTGTCTCCGGTCTCTGTGTGAATCTTTCTAACTTGATTCTGACTTAATTTTCCTTTGTATGTTTCTTCCATGCAGTAATTAATAGCATGAACCCTGCCATCGAACTTTGTTAAGTCGCACTTTTACAGCATCATATTAAAACCACTTTTGCTAATACCTTTGACAGTAGTTTCTTCAGGGATCCTAAATCAGGATTCGCGACTTATTGAACCTTGGTAAGCCACTAAATTTTGTTGTATCAAATTTATTGAACTCTGTCAAATTATTATTTTTACCTCAATAAAACATATTGCTGCTTCTCTCTTTTAAGTGAGGTGCATTCCACTCTTTGGGGACACCTCCTTCCTGCTTGACTGCTTACAGAGGGCTTGGCAAAAAACAATGCACTCTTGTAATGAGGAGCATCTCTTGTTTTGGGAAAACAAGTGAGATAGATAGCTAATTCATTCCACATTCCACAGTGTTTCAGAGAAACGAGAATGAAAGTGGTCAGTATAAAGAGAGAGGAGCATTTAACTTTGATTAATGAGTATTAGTACCATGCCTTATATAGCTAGTTACTGTTATTAGGTACTGTGAGGCAGGTAGAGAGGGAATTTTTTCATTTCTACTTTTTACCCCAACAAAGGAGAACTTGAAAGAAAAAAGTATTAGCCTAGACGGTATAGTTGCCTTCTGAGTATGTAGATTTTTCTGCCATCACTTTCACAATTGAGTGTTTATCATTCTTAGGAAACTTTTTTAAAGGTACTTCAGTTACTCATTTCTAGGAACTGAAGTCTCATGTCCAGAAAAAGCTCCCGTCGGTACAGGCTGTAGCTGCCCATCTGCCTAGCAACACAGATCATCACAAACAAACCGCTCTGGAGCACCCTGGTTCCCAATGAGTGCAGTGTCCAAATATGGTCTCTGTATTGACATTTCAACACTCTTAGTGCAGTTCTTTTTGCCAGCATTGGATATCTCCTTCATGACCATGACCTCTGATGCAAGGTATGTTCTGGTGGACTAGTGAGGTTGTTGGCTAAAATAAAGAGATTTGCAGATGTGACCATCAGTGTTCCCAAATGTCTGGACCAAGCTGATACTAGTTACAATGATTAGAAATGGCCTAGCCAAATACCAGCCTCATCGCTTCAATTCAGCTTGCCAAAGTCTGACACTGATTTTTACTGTTACTTTGTTGTGATCGTCCCTTCCCCTTTCAACTACTTTTTTTTTTGATATTGTAAGATAAAAAGTTTATCAGAGTCAAATCCAGCCCTTTGAAGGGAAGATCATGAGTCATCAAGTGATCATCTCTTGTATTATCTGTTTCTGTCATGTTACTAGTTACAGGCTTAACTAGAACCATTCATAGGAACCGATTTTTTTGAATGATCCAAGTTACAAATTTTCCGAGTATCCACCTCATACTGAATTATTTTGGAAGATTTCAGCAAAATCAGTTAAACAGTTCAAGCTTTAGAGCAAAGGTTTGAATTTTGGAACTGAGTCCTCTCATCGTCAGGAGCGTGCTGCTTCTGTCCACTTGAAAAATCCACTCTGAATTTGGACAAACAGTCGGACTGAAAATTATAGTCTTCATTTGGCCAACGGGAGGTCAGGTCCTGCAAGGAACTGCAACCGTGTGTTGTTTGTACCAGCCACACTCCAGGGTGAAGGTGCAGAAGCAATGAAAAGGGAAGAGGGGGTAAGGGGCTTCTCCAGGGAATTCTGGTGCCCACAGACTGCAGGTGGGAAGGCAGCTCGCCTGTCACCACGCCTGGGTGACAGACGCTACCTGGAGCGGGGCTTGCTCCCTCTGAGGGCAGACCCAGGCACATGGTGACAGCTTGTGTCACTCTGAGGCTATTTGCATAGCGGTGGTCTGTGATGGGGGTCAAGATATTCCCAACTGATGTGTGTGTATCACTACTGTGCCATGTAGCAGAATTTGGGAGGTGTTTTTGTTGCTTTCTTCACCTTCTAGTAATTTGGATGTGCTGGTAGATCCCAGGGTTAAAGAATCACAGGTTAGGTAATTGTAACATTAAGGTTACTCTGCAATCTTCAGGTGCTCTCTCTGTATATACATTTTAATGACAAAATCATATGGAATATTTCTCTCCCCTAAAGTAGTTCTTTTATTCCTCCCTTTTTTCTGTTTTGTTTTTGGTTTTTGGTTTGTTTTAACATAGTTTTATTTAGGAGATCTGAATTAATTTAGAAACATAGTAGCTACTTTGATATGACAGCTCGTTATTACTTAATTTGTATAAGTGTTACTGTCGTTGGTTCATGCAGTGCTGCATTCAGCTGCAAGAATAAGATTAAATAAATATATTCTGTTTATTCCTGAATTTATCACAAAGAACTAGACAAAAAAGGTACAGTTTTGTTTGAATTAATCTTGGATGTAATTCTACTTGTGGAGTTAACCAAACCCAAACTTGACTTTGAACTTCAGTCATTTTTCTTGAAAAAAACATTTTCAAGTTTTGCTGAGCCTGAACCAGAACCGAACTAGAGCAACTCTGGTAAAAGATGAACCTAAACTGAAACCAAATGGAAAAATTATATTAACTTCAGCAGAATGATACATACATTTGTTTTCTGGATGTAACTGATCTCCTCTGGGATGTAATTTTAACAAATATGTTTAAATTATTTAGAATAATCAGACTTCTGTATTTGCCAGAGCTGAAATTTATGCATGAATTGATATAGAATGATTGCATTCATAACTTGGAATAAGCAAAATTTAGTCTGTGCAAATTGGGTAAGCATCCATAGGGAAGCTGAAACATACTTTTTTTTTTTTTTCCTGCTTTTTTTATAGGTTTGAAACCTTTGCTTAGAGAACAGCAGTACACCTAAGGAATTCAGTGGGAGAAGTTGTCCAAGTAATACAAAGTCACAACAATAGAAATGTACTTGAAAGTTCACTACTTGCCAACAGAACAATATGGAGTACATACTAGTGAAAGAGATCAGAGATGATTAAGTCTAATAAAACAGTAATTTCAAATATTGTTCATGTATTGGACAATTTTCAGAGCATTACATGGTTTATATAAGCATATGTTTGATAAACTGAAATTTGTTTTTTAAAGCACCTGAGTGGAAAGGCTATTCTTTGCTCCTAAGTGACACAAAGGAGTTAGTTAGCTGAAGAAATGACTGTGATGATACACTAAACAACAGGAAGTGTATGGAAATTCATTATCTCTGGTGGAGTAATCATACCAAATCCCAGCACTGTAACATGTAAGTGGTAGTGTTTCTGAATGCCTCAGAAATGAGGAAGATAATAAAAAAGAAATTAAAATCTCTGTGCCACATATAGGGGCTACATACACATTAAATCTTATCCATGTTTTCTAAAACATTTCTCATTGCACAGAAATGTCTTTTTCATTGCAACTTATTCTTTAAAGTATATCAGACTTAAAAGAACTACGCGTGTATATAAACAAGAAAAGGCTACAGAAGACAACAAAACACACCTATTATTTGTTCTAAAATCAAGGTGGAAAAAGCTAGTCAAGATGAAATGAAGCTGAGGAAAAATCCATACAGAAGGTCTAAAGAAAGCCAGATAGTATGTCATGTTAAAATTAAGACAGATACAATAACCATAAATGCTTAGAAAGAAGAGACATAGAGTAGAAGAATGCAGATGTAGATTCCTTGTCCATGTTAGTTAGAGGAGACCCTGTTCAGCCACGAGAAAGTAAAAAGAACAGGAACTAGATTCTGTGCTATTGAAGCCTATAGAGCTTTTAGTGTTAACTTCAGTGGCAGCATGATGAGGACTCCTCTAAAGAGGGTAAAACCACTGCAAACTGATGCGTCACAGGAAATGCAGAGATACCTAATTTTATATCTGCCAGGCGACAAAGCAGTGCTGGAAGCTGAGGTGTTGAAAAAGCAGGAAACAGTGATAGGAAGGCAAGAAACTAAATGCAGATAATCCCATAAACTAGATAATATCGGTCAAGGCATTTCAAAGCTATTTAAGAATGAAGTAACTCGTTTTCCAGCAAAAATTCACAATTTTAAAAGGAATTACCTCAGAGTAAATGTCATTAGATAGCTTAAAAAGGGCTTGAACTGACTGAAAATTGCACTGAGCTTTACTTCCCTCTTAAAAGAATTAGCAAATATTAAAAATCATAGAATCATAGAATGGTTTGGGTTGGAAGGGACCTTAAAGATCATCTAGTTCCAACCCCCCTGCCATGGGCAGGGACACCCTCCACTAGACCAGGTTGCCCAAAGCCCCATCCAACCTGGCCTTGAACACTTCCAGGGATGGGGCATCCACAACCTCTCTGGGCAACCTGTTCCAGTGCCTCACCACCCTCACAGTAAAGAATTTCTTTCTAACATCTAATCTAAATCGACCCTCCTTCAGCTTAAACCCATTACCCCTTGTCCTGTCACTACACTCCCTGTGATAAACAGTCCCTCACCATCTCTCCTGTAGGCCCCTTCAGGTACTGGTAAGCTGCAATTAGATCTCCCCAGAGCCTTCCCTTCTCCAGGCTGAATAATGTTATGAAACATGTAGGGGGTGACAACCAACAGTAGATTAAAAAAACCAAGTGATTTAGACATTAAAAAAAAAAAATATTGAAAGAGTCTGCCAGGAAAAGAAAACAGTGACAGCGAGGCCTTATCCTGAATAAGAGGTACTTTAGAATCAGAAAACAACCTGTACTAATAAATGATAATTTTTCCTAGTGCAAAAGGTGGATACTGGGTTCTGCTAGATTCTGTATGATGACATGCAAGCTGGTATCTTTAAAAATGTTGTGAAAAAAGGAATTCTTAACAAAATAGTAAAATTTGCAGACTTCTGTGTGAGCAGTGATTGATACAAAGGAACTGGTTGGTAAGTTGCCAGATAGCTTATGGCATGATACAAGTATGTAGAATAAAAACAGTAGAAAGTAAGTTGCATGCTCCTACTGAAACTTCCATATTCTGCCAGCACCAATAAATTGATGTAGGCAGTGTTAAAAAAAAAAAGGTTTTGTTTAAAAGAATGTTAAAATAATATTAAAATAATCACACATAATTCCTGTGTAAAATTGACTAACTCTTCGAGTGCTGATAGCACTTGAAAAATAATTTTATATTTATATAGATACTGAAAACATCCACAGTCATATTAAACATAAAAAGTGTTGCCCAAAATTTATCTGGGAGATGGATATTCCATAACTCTCCGTGATGTTTTTTATGACAAGTCTTATGTAGATAGCAAAATCTTGGATCAATCAACTCACTAGTTTGATCTAACTTGATAATGTTTTTTATTCCTTTGGTCATTATGCCCAGTACTTAGGTCAGAGAAGCTACTTAGAGGAGCAGAAATTGCCATGTTTTCCCAGGAAACAAGCCTAGGTACTAGCTAATAATGCAATATAAACCTCACATTTTACATCAACAAGCTTTTTATAATCAACAAGCTTTGCATATCTAAGTTTTGTAGTGGCCTCAACAGAGTTGAATGTAACAGAACTTTTTACATTTTATTTTTTTTTAAATATTGATTTGAGACTGGATAAAAAAATTGTATCAGTAACATATCAATACTCTCGGCTCTTTACATTTTAATGCTATATAAGTAGTTTGTAAAACTCCAAGTCTAAAATTACAATTTATGGATTATTTTTTATCCACTGATGTTTCTTTCTGCTAGTTGTAAGGAGTATGTAAACAGCCATACAATTTAAGCTATGTTAATGACTAGATATTTACAACCATATTGTCTTGATTGTTGGGCTGTGGAGCTAGCTGACATGGTACAGAGATCTTTTTTTAGTTTTCTTCTTGTAACATAGAAATAAAACTAACGGGGTCCCTAAAATAGCTTTCCCCTTTGGCATATTATAGATATGGTGGCAATGAGATACCATCACACAATGTTGAGTGGCACTAAGCATTTTGAATGATTGTGGTGGGTTGACCCTGGCTGGAGGCCAGGTACCCCCCAAAGCCGCTCTGTCGCTGCCCTCCTCAGCTGGGCAGGGGAGAGAAAATATAACGAAAGGCTCCTGGGTCAAGATAAGGACAGGGAGAGATCACTCACCAATTACCGTCACGGACAAAACAGACTCAACTTGGAAAAAATTAATATAATTTCTTACCAAACAAAACAGAGTAGAATAATAAGAAATAAAACCAAGTCTTAAAACACCTCCCCCCACCCCTCTCTTCTTCCCGAGCATAACTTTACTCCTGGTTTTCTCTACCTCCTTCCCCCCAGCGGCTCAGGGGGATGGGAATGGGGGTTGTGGTCCATTCATCACACGTTGTCTCTGCCGCTCCTTCCTCCTCAGGGGGAGGACTCCTCACTCTCCAGCGTGGGGTCCCTCCCACGGGAGGCAGTCCTCCACCAACTTCTCCAACATGAGTCCTTCCCACGGACTATAGTTCTTCACCAACTGCTCCAGCGTGGGTCCCCCACGGGGTCACAAGTCCTGCCAGCAAACCTGCTCCAGCCTGGGCTCCTCTCTCCATGGGTCCACAGGTCTGGCCAGGAGCTTGCTCCAGTGTGGGCTTCCCACATGGTCACAGCCTCCTTTGGGTGCCTCCACCTGCTCTGGCATGGGGTCCTACCTGGGGTGCAGGTGGAATCTCTGCTCCCCATCATCCTCCATGGGCTGCAGGGGGACAGCCTGCCTCACCATGGTCTTCTCCATGGGCTGCAGGGGGATCTCTGCTCTGGTGCCTGCAGCACTTTCTCCCACTCCTTCACTGAGCTGGGTGTCTGCAGAGTTGTTTCTCTCATATCTTCTCACTCCTCTTTCTGGCTGCAAATGCTGCTCATCTGGGTTTTTGTTGTAGTTTTGTTTTGTTTTGTTTTTTTTCTTAAATACATTATCCCAGAGGCGCTACCACCATTGCTGATGGGCTCGGCCTTGGCCAGCGGCAGGTACGTCTTGGAGCTGGGTGGCATTGGCTCTACCGGTCATAGAGTGGGTAGTGCCTGTAGACCATCAGGGTGTAAAAGGAACACTCAGAGAAAGCAAGACCATAGGAGAAAAGACTGCATTCATCTTCTTGCATCTGTGTTCACAGTGCAGCAGCTTAGAGAAATCCATGTCCAAACTTTGCATTCTGGGGAATTTAGGAGATCTGTCTCAAATGTAAGGGCAGGGCAGAAAAGGATAGAGAAGAAACAGAATAAACAAGACATCATGGGGACCAGGTGGCCTCCACCCAGGAGTTCTAAGAGAACTCGGGTGTCAGAAAGCTGAAGTACTAACTGCAGCGTGTAGCCCTAGTTTTAAAACCCCTTCCCCTGCTAACCAGGTGGGGAAGGCAAACCCAGGCAACTACAGGAGTGAGCCTCTTGTGTCGTCTGTGCTGGGCAAGCGAGTAATACCTGTCCTACAGAGCAGAATCACTAGACAGTTATATAAATATGACATATCAAGGAAGACAACACAGCTTTTGTTGTATTATATCAAGTACTGCAGATCCGTAATTCTTTGGTGATGTTAACATCTGTGTGGACAAGATCTCATGTTTAAGGGTCACTGGGATTTCCAGGGGCAATGAGGTTCCTAGACAGAGCTTCATTAAAAAAATAAAAGCACCTTTATGCAATAAGAAGCAAGAGAAATTAATCAAAAATGGCTAAATGACAGGAAACAGAAATAAAACAGAAATGAAAGGTCAGTTTTCATAGAAGAGGGAGATCACAAGAGGAGTCTGCAGGGAACTGTGCTGTGACTTGTGCTGCTTAATGTATTCATAACTGATCTGGAAAAAGAGGGTGAGCAGCGAGATATCACAGATTGCTAATGATATTAAGCTATTCAGGTAAAGGAAAGTTAGAGGACAAATTGTGATGCAGTTAAAGGGCTGACTGTGAAGAAATGAAGAAAGACCTTACAAGACTGAGTGACTGGATAATAAAACAGCAGATAAAATTTGATGTAGTTGTGTAAAGTACTGCACCTGGGGAAAAGAAAAATTATATATACAGTGATGGGCTGTAAGCTGGTTTTCCACTCACAAATGAGATCTTTGGGTTTTGATGAATATTTCTATGAAAATATCAGCACAATGTTCCCTTTTACTCAGAAAACCAAATCAAATATTTGGAATTACTAAGAGTGTAACAGAGAACAAAACAGAGAACATTGTAACACATCCACCCCAGTATCAATCCATAGTTCTCTGTATATTGAGTAGTATGTACAGTTCTTCACATCTCAAAAGGGTGTAATAGAACTGGAAATGACTCAGAAAAGGTTTGACAAGGATAACCAAAGAAACAGTATGGTTCTGCATGAGGTATACCTGTGGGGTCTTAACTCTGAAAAACAGATGACTGTAGGTCATAGAGGTCTACAAAATCACCAGTGGCAGAGGACAGATGGAAGATGGAGACACTGTTACTGTCTTTTTCCAATATGAGTACCAAGATTATTAGTGAAGCATGTCCAAAACAAAAAAATGGGTTCTCTGCATGATTTTAAGTTATGGAAATCTTTGCTGCACGATACTGTAAGATGCTGCAAGATGCAAAAGGTTTGGGAGATAAACCCAACCAGACAAATTAACAGAAGAAAAGTCTGTTAAATATAAGGGCTGTTAAATAAGAAAACATCACCCACCGTCCAGACTGCAGAAGCCTCCAGACCACTGGGAATGCTTGGGGACCACACGCTTAACTTGTTCGTAAGCTCTTCCTTGGGCATCCTCTATTGGCTGTGCTGGAAACCAGATACCAAACTAGATGAGTTTTAAGTTCCCAGTACAGCAGTTCTTCATACAAATGCTATAGAAAAGAGAAGATTAAGAGGCCATGAGGTTTACCATTATGACATGATTCAGAGTCATGAAAGGTTAGGAGAAAGACCGATGACTTCAGGAAGAAAAAATCCTAATCCATATAGCTGGAAAATAGTGTCAAAACCAGTTAGGCAGTGAAGTAGGTCACCCGTGTGTAAATACCTAACACCAGCCCTCTGCAGGGGAAGGCATGCTGGTGTCTGAGGCTTCTGCTGGTGATCACTGGGACAGCTGCTAGCTACAAAGGCGTATCACTGAGCAGAGGGAGAGAATTAACTTAGAAAGCAAGAAAAGAAAGGAAGAGCACATGGTGGAAGAAAGGCTACCTTCTTGTAGGAGAAAGGCCACCTCAAAATCCCTTTCCAAAAATAAAAGGAAAATCTCCATGAATTGTCCAAAATATTTTGGTTTTTTTTTCAGGTGGCCACTGCCATTTTGAGAAACAGAAAAGACGAGTGCAAATGTGGGGGGTAGTAATGCAAGAGGGAGCACGACCTTCAGATGTGAAGAAGAAAATGTAATATCTCCTCCCTTTGTATTTGTATACTCAGAACTTCTCTCCCTTTAGATGTATGGCAGAATATGGCATAATACTACAGCGCAGCCTGAAATAAAAATTTTCTTCAGTTGTAAACAGACTGTATAGAAGATGCTCGTCTTACCTCAGCTGTTTGCACATTCACCAGATTATAATGCTTGCTGCGCTGAACTGTGTTAGCTGAGGTTGTATTTGAGTATCCTTTTTCATGTCCCTTTTTCATAATTAAAAAAAAATCCTTTTTGCACTGGACCTTTGTGTGCTTTGTTTCAACTCAAGAGTTATTGGGAAACTTTAGCAAAATCAGTTATTTTTTACTCATATAGCATGAAGGAAAATACATTTCCCGTTAGTCGCCAGTTGAAACGTCCATGATCATAATGCAAAAGATGAAATTTGGCTTGTGGGGCCATTAAGGAAAGGAAAACAATATGAGTCTCAATACAATAAAATCATTATTTTGATGCTGCAATAATTTAAAACTGAAATATCTATACTGATGCAGTAAAAACAGCCATTCATTCTAGGTGATCTATAGCTAAAATTGTTTATAGTGCTATATGAATGTCAAGCTGCTGTAGTTCTGATTACTCTCACCACAAAGTTACCTTACACCCTTAGTAATGGCCTTAAGGGATTATTTGGTTCTAACTCTTCATAAACTAGTCTCCTGCCGTTGACGTTTCTGCTGCGAGTGCCTTGCCAAATTGGAGGTGGTAGGTCCAGGCTCCTGTGTCTCTCCTGTCCAAGCAGGGGACTGGAACGGCGACAGTGCTTAGGAGATGAGGCAGCTAGGAGGGGCTGTTGGAGCCATCAGTACTACGTAAGCTCTGGAACTTCACTGTGATCTGTGTCCCACAGGTATGTCAAATCTGTGTCAGACAACAAACCTTGACTGGGAATATGATTAATTTATGAATAGTGTGATTTTATTAAGTTTATTTAAAGTAATGTGTTTATTCTTCCTGTTAACCTTAAAATGAAACATGTAAAAGAAGATGTACTTTGGGAGCCATATCAAAACTATAAGGTGCTTCTGTTGGCTCTGAAGAAGCAGTGACTTGACACCTTTTCTCTCAGAACTAAGCATGGCAAAGCCACTGGCAGAATTTAATGATACAACTGGAAGCTGTTGCAGAAAGCCATGATTTCGTAGTTTATGATACTCTGTTGGGAAAAAGAACAACAAATGCTTGGAACACTTCCCTATTTCAGAAGTAACTTTTAAGCAATATTTTTTTTCTTCTGTGGAACACATACAGTGACACTTGTCTGTTGCCTGTAAAAAATTGTATATTGTTGTCTCTTTGTCTAAGAAGCAGATGATGCTTAGGGCCATCTGGGGTTTGGGTAAAAATTAATAACACAGAGTTGGGATATTGATTATAATTTATTATACACTGATTCCACTGCCCTGAAAAACAACATGGAAAAGACAACAAAAAGTTATTTCTTGTGAAAATCTAAGCTAGAAATATTTTTCCACTGTTTTCAGCCTTTTAAACTTGCATTTGGTTTGCAGTTGCTTATAAATTTCCCAAACCGAAATATTACCCTTTCCAAAATAACCCCAACTTCTCCCTATTCCTTCCCCTTAAAAAAAAAACAAACGTGAAAAAAGAAAAAAAATCAGCCCAAAGCAACACCCAGGACAGAAAACTTCTTCCAAGTAGTTAAAGCTTGGCAAACCTATAAACAATGGAAAACAAACAAACAAACAAACAAACCAACAAGGATTAGTTGGATGTTTGCCTCAGCCTGAATGTTCTGGACACACACAAAAAACAAAACCCCAAAGTGCCCCAAAAACCACAGCCAGAAAGATTTCAGCTGTTACTCAGAATGAAGTTAGGAGGAAATAAATTATTTTAAATTTATTAGACTTTTAACTGAAAACTCAGTCCTCCAGAACCAGGTTTTAATAATCAATATAGGTGCTGCCCTTGTGTCAGAGAGAGTCTGTCTGTTCCTTTCAGATTTACCCCAAATCTCATATTACGAGTGGTCAAGGCTCTGGCCACCACGCACGCAAGCAAGCACAGAATGTCCGAGACACCCAATGTATTCCACATGCGTAGAATGTGGCTTTTGCGTCACACACACAAGAGAGTCTGATCTCAGTGACTATACACGGTGTGCATAAATTGATTATATTCGGTGTCAGGCTTAGTGAACACTGCCTTTGGGACCTATTTGAAACTGGGACTTGGTTCTTGCTCCAGGGCTTAAGAAAACTCAACCCTTCTTACTATCCTCCCCAAGCAAAAACTACAAATGTCTAAAGAATCACAGTTGCCCATGCACAGTAGAAACTTTGCTAAATTCTCCAAAGTTCCTGCTTCTCCAATTAACACAGCAACTGGCTAATTGAAGTTTCTTGCTCTGTCATGTGGTGGCATCTGCATTCTGGGCACCTGCACCTCCAGTGGGGAGAATGTCTCTTCTGTCTCATCAGCATCACTGCTGGTGAGGGCCAGAGGAATCAAACATCTCACTGAAGGTGAGAGGACAAGGAGCAGGGTTACTGTGGACAAGGGGATAGGTACAAATGGGGGAAAAAAGATGTCTAGGGTGCAGGAGATGATGGAGTGAGATGGTGCAGACAGGAGTTTCAGCCTCAGCAAAAGAAGTGTCCATAAGATTTGCCTCGGGCCTCAGGCTTCTTTCAACAGATGCTGTTCTTGCTGTGCTTGCTTGGGTTAGTGCTATCATCAGCCCTTCCTTTACATCTTAGATACATTCTACGATGTTTTGTAGTATTAGGACTCTGCCTCATTTAATAGAAAGTTAGTAACTTCCCGTAGCACAATGCAAATACCACATCTTATTTCATCTAGGTGAGCGTTTGATCAGGGCGGCTGGCTTTTCAATCTATTGGGGAGGTATGTGCTCTGTTCAGTGGCCACTGGCATTAACCTAGCAATTAAAGAGTAGTGTTTAGAGTAGTTAAGTACCAGGAAGGCAGAGTTAGTAATTATAAACAGAAGAGCTAAGTAACACAGTGTTCTGTACTCTGTTTCACGTAGGAAAGAAAACTGTACACTCTGTCCATTCCAGATATAAAGTACCTGTGTAAATTTGAGTGCTGTTTTTTTATTAGTCTCCCATGTATATAACTGGCACTGCGTAATTAGTATTTTATTAAATGAATATAGTCTAGTTTTTCAGAAAATTTATTAATTCAGACTTCTAGATGTCAAATATGGGATTTACATTAGATACCGATACACCTAGAATAAACTTTAAAAGTCAGAGTAGATATGTTACATTATTTTTTTATATACTTACACTACTACAGACGCATCTTCGTCACAGCAAAGATAGGGTTGTGTTAAAAAAAACAGTTTAAAAATTAACACATTTGGGATTTTCTCTGAAGTTAGTGGGATTTGGATACGAGTGTTCACAATTTAGTTTTCAGGCACTTTGAATTTTCTATATGCTTTTCATTTAACTTCTTATAATTTTTAACTGGAAGTCTTCAAAATTATGCTCTGACATTTGACTACAGTAGTACAATTTCACATACCTGAGGTAATATCTTTTAAAACCTCCTCTGTCAATACATACAAAATTCAGTTGAGGCTTATTGTGAAAAGACCTGCTATGACATATAGGTTGGAAGGGGGGGGGAGGAGAAAGGGTTTGAAGTAATTTTTCAGCTTTTGTTTTTCATAACTGAGTTTTATATACCAAGAGATAAACTTTATGTGCTGTGAGCATAACTGTTATGTGCTCTGCTTATAAACTCGATGATGTGTGCACTCATAAGCATGATAGTCTGTGCATTCATAAACTTGATGGGCCCTACACATAAAAATATTAGCTATCTGGAGTTATGTTAATTTTATTCTCCAGAAGGGAAAGAATTTATGGGCAATGCACTTAACAGAGAACAGAGAAGTGGGTCGGTGCAACCACTGGCACAGTGAGTTTCATGTGCAGCTGCTGCTGAATGAAATCTTTCGCATCTCTACAGTCTTGCTGCCTTTACCCAATTCATTCTACAATTTTAAAAATGACAGATTTCTTGTGAATGACAGATTTCTTGTGAAACAGTTTAAAATACTATTTATGAAATACCACCAATGCAAATGCACAAAACCCAGCAACAAATGAAAGAACAGCAGAAGTCCTTTTTCTGCTCCACTCACAATCAGGTTTCACAGCATTTATGCAAACAACACACCTCGGCTTCAATTACGCTACCAGTGCTTGCCAGTATTCCATCATCCCCAATATAACACACTTTTTTCCATACATCATATAACTGTATTTGCCTTCCACAATTAATACCAGTGCAGATAAAGGTGAGATGAAAGAGATCCATACTATTTACATACACATAACAGAAGTAATGTCATTGCCAGTGGTGGTGAATAAAGTCAAACGTAGTTCAACGTCCTTAACATCTTGGAAGCCAAACCACCACCCTTTAAGAGCTGAAATGCAGATTTAGACTTTCACATTTAAACTAGATCAAAGACTTCATTCAGAAATGCACTTCAAACATATTGACACTGATAACACTTGACCACAAGTTTAGGCAACCTGTAGTTACGACATTGTCAGTGTGTAAACATATCCTGAACAAAGCAGTGTGACTGCAGGAGTTGCAGACAGCTGTAGCACATTAGTGTACTACCTGTGCGTCTTGTGTTGCCGTAGATTTACTCAATGTACAAAGCCTGGAACTGACCTTAATAAAACAACATGTGACAACACACACTCCTGCAGAGGGAAAACTGCTAATAAAGAACAGTCCAGCTATCTATTGCTTATAGGCCAGTTCTTGCCCAGCAAGTGTTGCCAAAACACAAGCATCTGGCTCAGCTCAGGATTTCCTGAACTGATTTGGAGCTGGTTCAAACCATTTTTTGCTAAGGTCTTTTCACAAACATATCTGTGCTGAATAAATGAACAACTAGACCTCCTGACTGCAGCTGAGGAAGAAAAAGGATGCATTACCCCAGATTCTTTGGGGGGGGGCTGGAACCCTTGCAAGCTTTTGTTGTTTCCTGAGACCTGAAAGCCATCATTTCTCCAACCTTATTTTTTAACTCATCCTGGCAAGTCAGCTGGCAGTTAGTTTAATATTAAAGCCCCAGCACAAGGGAATTTGGAGTGGAAGTCACTAACGCCAGCACTAGGAGATAGGTAGCCCTGTAGCTTCTTTAAAAAGAGTGGGGATGGAGAACTGTAAGGTTCAACAGTCAGGCCAGCCTAACTCACTGCAAACCATCTGGTGACCTTCTGGACTCATCCCCCCTATTATACCTGCAAAGGAAACTGGGACCTGACTTAACCGCAGGAAGAGCAGGGCTGGCTGACATGCGCGCACCAAATTGTATGACATTATTCTTCCCATACCAGTTTCAGATTTATGTCCGCACGTGTGCTTCCCCCACAGGTGCCTGTGGCATTCAAACAGCCTGGGGAACCTACAGCGGGAATACTTAGGAGATATCCTCGCACCAGCAGAAAAAACCCTGCCCGGCAGCCGACGCGCTATTTTAGTAGCTCAGTTCTGGCAGGACTACCCCTGTGGGACTTGACACCGCAGGCCTGGCTGGCCGTACCGCCGGCACGCAGCAGTGGTCATGACAGGGTGGGCAGGGGCATCCTCGGCCTAAGGTCAGCGCTGACCAGTTCCCTGGAATAGCTTGCGAAGGTGAAACCGCAGGCCCCTAAAAAAGTGTGCCCTACAAATAAGGAGTGCTGGCCCACATGGCAATTAGCCTACATTAGTGATGCTGCAGAATAGCCAGGGAACTGAGTCTGAAATACACATTATAGGAAGGTAATGTACACACAGCTGATTTGTTTTACGTGCATATTGGAAAGAAACAAACTCTTTTTATTCCGGTTTCATAAGGCTGAGTGGACTGCCTCTTGATTAGACCCTCAGTCCATCTCTCAGAATAGTTTTTTAACTCCTAGTAATGATCGGCCACCTCACGATTTGACAGACCTGCCTTGGGCAGAGATCTTGAATAAAAGTGGTTCAAAGAGGCGTTGTGAAAACTGGTGGCTGGGCCGAGGATTGATCCTAGTTAATTAGTTAACTGTTTCTCACTTTGTGAAAAGCTGAACTGTAAGATGAACCGTTAATGCTTCTGGTTGGCTAACTGGCCAAGCTGCACACGTGTAACCCCAAGTCAGTCACAGTTCACAGTCCCCTTTGCTCAGCAGACAGTGCAGGGTCACAGGCTGGAGCTTTGGGGTAGTGCAGTGTCTGAGGTACACAGGGAATCTGAAAAGCTGAAATAATATATTGGACTGGGAGGAAACAGAGGATCCGGGAGGAAAAAGGGATAGACAACCAAGCATTCCTGCTTCTACTGCTCAAATAATGACTTCTCAGTATGGTGAAATGCTGTAAGTGAAAAGTTTAGATAAATTTAATTTAAAACTTGTCATCAATTTCTTTTTCTTAGATAGCTGGAGGTTTTATGGTCAGGTAAGCATCTAGCAGAACAGACTTTTTCAAGAACTTTCTTGAACAGATTTGTGAAGTCGGGATACTGCAAATATCATGTGTTGGAACTTCATAGACAATATCCCTCCAGAGGGAGCACAAGAAACTTTCTCCTGACAACAAGAGCAAAGTTTTCATTTTAGCCAGCGAAGACATACGTTCTGCTGCACAACTACAAAGTAAGGAAATTGTATTTTGTATCACTGGATAAACTTCAAAAGAAGGTGCCAATGAAGGACCTAATTTTAACAGGACTGAGGACAGTTTTTGACTCTTCCAGGAATTCCTACAGAGAAGCAAAAGCTTTATACTAAACGGGTGTAGGTAGATTCAACTTAGCTATGTTACAATCAACACAAACAAATAACAAATTTTTAAAAAGTAGTGTTGTACTAGTCCTTTTGGATGTGAGTGAAACTTTATTATTAAATTAACATAATGTCTTTTTCACCTTTCCAAACACAGGAAAACCAGATCTCTCTAGAAGCTGGAAACCGAGGATGTAGAGGAGTTCCCAGAGGGGAAATACTTGACGTTGCAGCACTTGATTTGCAAAATTTTTAAAGAATCACAATTTTTCAGGATGCCTGATTTTAACAGAAAACCATTCTGCACTGCTACAATGAATTTATCATGGAAAGTGATTTCAGGAGAACTTCTGTGACACAGCTTTTAAGTTTATGTTTCCCCCAAAATAAGTAACACAGCCTCCATCCTAGAGGCTTCTTCCCCAAAAAACTCCCACTGTTCTGGGAAGGACTTTGAAATCGGAGTGAGGAACTTGTCATGCTTAGGAGTGTGATCTTCAACCTGCCTCTTTATAGAGTGAGAACACCAAAGCATACATGACTGCCATTCAAGAGAATATCAGAGAAAGCTCAGGGAGTCGCACAATTTTTTTTTTTGTAGCAAGCATCATCCGGCAGCAACAGCAGCAATTCCAGGACCTTCTGGTCCAGAGGCGTGCCAACCTACACAATATGCAGTACTGGCTGTCAATCCAAACCCTGTACTATCAAAGCCAGGCTCTGATGATGACTCAAAAGCATATCTATCTACATGCGAATAGGTTACCATGGCAACCTCTCTGGCCTAAAAAGAGATGGACCACATTAGTTACTTAGCAGCACCTTTTTGACAGGCGAAACACAAGCTGCTCACTCCAGATGATGGTTTGATTTAGAATTAAGTCTGTCTGAGAGCTGCCATGGCGTTCTCTGAAGTGTTAATGATGTAACCCAGAGAGAAGAACTTCTTTTGGGACTTAACTTCAGATTGTGGCCCAGCACCAAAGGGATTGAGCTATATGATGGCTTTGCCCGAGAAACACAAGTTAACAGAACAGTTGACATTGTAATCTTTTTTCTATATTATGAAGAAATCCTTTCTGAAGATCTTCTAAGCTGGGTCTGTTGGCCTAAGGTGGCCACTGTTGCAGAAGATGTGCAGGTTACCAAGGATTTTTTTAATTGCTACTGGCACAACAAATCTTCTAGCTTGAAAAATCCATTCAAAGTACAAACATTAAGCCCTGGAAAGGTCAGAGTGCCCATGACTGCTGCAAAAGAAGCCTGGAATTCAGACAGAAATTCACACACTCCAAAAGAAAAACTGCTTGGCTACAAGAGCTTTTCAGGCTTTGGATCACAGAACGAAGACTTCCAGGACGTACAGACCCTTCTACTCAACGTAGCAAGGTTGAAATGGGAAAAACGGGGACGTTATTACCCATGGGCACACTCCACTATCAGGCAACGGTGTGGCTGAAACAACAAAATGCGTATCTGTAGTTCGAAGCAGGAGGAGACGGAACTAAGCTGATAAGATACTGAACAGCTTCCAGAGACTTGGGAAGTACTTAGGCCCTTAATTAGGGAACCGTCTTCATCCCCCAAATGGTAGAGATACAGCGTTACTCATATAATGCGTGCTCAGAAGGCCACAAAAATGACTATTGACACAACTATACTGCTTTAAGTCAATGACTGGCAGAATGCTGGGCTGGATAACTAAAAAGCTATTTGAAAATACTAATTTTTGTGGGTAGACTTTCCTAACTGAAGAGTTATGAAGCCCTGGTAATCTTTGACAGGAAGTGAGGAAAGTTCTGAAATTACCTATTGCTTCCAACACCTGGGAACCCGGGTAAGTAAATCGTATGCAGACCTGTAGACTATACCCGTAATCAGAGGCAAACAAATGAACCAACAAAGAAATGAGCACAACTGGCCACTGTGGGTGTAAGAAGTGCCACCTTTAGCACACCAATAGTCAATCCACTTCAGTACTGTCTTTTGCACAGCAGCTTTCACTACCAGAAATTTTAAAGAAAACAGTTATGAACCAAGGAAACCTAACGAGTAATTCCTTTTTAATCTTTACTGGGTAGAAGACTCAAAGGGTGAAAGTAATGTTATGTAATTTTCAGCTTTTCCGTCTGATTTATTTCTCTCTTTAATCTATTTATTTGGCAAACCAGAAAGTAAATAGGAACACACAAATATTTATGTGTGTTCATAATGCCATATTCTATTGGTCTTCACTTAGATGACAAAGTCTGTGTTTTTTTCCCCCCAAATATCAATAATAACATCCATCAGTCTGCGAAACCCTTTGTTTCTATAGCATACTTTCTATAGCATACGTTTCTGCACCGGTCCTAAGTCTACTTTGTTGACAGCAGAGATGTGAATGCACACCAAAAAATAGAGGAAAACAGGAAGGATTAGATTTCTCAGCGTAATCATACTGAAGGACAAGAGAGGCAGAACAGTCAACCAAGGTTGTAGGAGAAATTTCTGTCCTATTAAGATACTGTAATTTAATGTTTTTAATGTTGTGTATCACATCACCTTGTACCTACTGAACTAAGAAAACTTTTATACAATTTTTTTGTTTCTTTTACATCTGTTCTATTTCTCTAGACAGTTGTATATTATTTTCTCTCTTAGATCTTATTTCTCCATACTCTATTCTTTCCTCCTCATCTTTTATGTACTTTTTTTTCTTATTTTTTCTCGAGTGTTCTGCTTATTGTTGTTCTTTTTGGCCCAGAATATTCAGCTGTATGAGGGGTTAGTCTCTTAGGAAGAGAAAACCAAGTATTTATTAGGAGCCTGTCTACCAATTCATAAAGAATGTATGCAAACACCTATTTTCAAGTGTGATACTGAAATACTGGCAACCAACTCTAGGTGGTTTTTGATGAAGAATTAAAAAAGAACCTCTCAGTCTTCCCTGCCTTGACAGTCCCTTCCTTCCTAAAGAAAAAAAAAAACAAAAAAAGAAAAAAAGATATGATAACTCATTATTATGTTGAGCAAAGTAGAAGAAATTAGCAAGTATTTGGATCCCCTTCTTCCAGGTCACAAACTATTTCTCATTGCTCCATCTTCAGTCTCTATTATCTCAGCTACTTCTCTCCAAAGCTGATCTCTTAGAAGGTAATGTCTCTTGCTGTCATCTTTATTTTTGACCTGTTGTATGCAGTTCACTAGCAAAACCAGTTAAAGTGTACCTTCACCTTCTACCCCTTCCTCCCACCCCACATCTATGCAATTAAGACTTCTTGGTTACTCCTGTACAACCATTTATGGGATGAGTTACGCAACAGATCAGGAAGCTGACCTGGTTTTAAAATCAAAACTTCTCCAGATGGAGCAAGATTCTGGCTGAGTCCCAGCTTGGAAGACCCTCACTTTCCAAACGCTAGACCCAACCTTTACCCTACCCATATCTGCAGCACAAGAGAGGACTCCTAGCTCCCAGTGCTAAGCTAAAGCTCTGTCCTGCTCCCAGCCTGCATGCTAGGTTTCCAGGTGAGGCAGGAGTCTGGTAGAGTCCCAGCCTGAAGACGCTCAGATCCCCAACCCTAGCTCTAAACCTACTGGCAGCAGAGGACGCAAGTCCCCCTCCCAGCACACAGAGACAAGCAAGTCTGTCCTAATACCAGCTCTAATCCCAGATTCTGCAGCTGGAGCAGGATTCTGGTAGAACTGTGGTTCAGAATGGCCTCGCTCCTTAATTTTAATGATTACCAGCCTCAACATTTTAACGATTACCAGCCTCAACACTTTAGCTGTTGAGGACCTAAACAGAAAATGTTGTAGATCATCTGTAGAGTGTATAAATGCTTTTAATGAAATGGACATTTAAGAGAACGCTGTCGTACAAGAGAAGAACTACACAGGTTATTAATTATCAAGATAATTTAGTTGTTTGTGCTGGAAAATAAAATTTAAAAACAAGGCCATCACCTTTTAAAGGACATTTTATCTCAGCCCAAGTTGCCACAATACCATAAGCTTGGGTATAGCCAGCAAAATAAAAGTAGAGGACTACTGGGTGAGTACACAAACTCCTGAAAATTCTGTAATATTTTTAAGTGTTAGCAAAAAAAAGAACCCTCAAAAAAACCCTCAAGCCCCAACAAATTACATGCTGCAACATACTTTAATACAGTAAAAGGTATGACAACTTCCTATGAGCTTTGTAATTACTCAGATTGAACAAGAGAGAGATTATTCCGCCACTGCCTATCACCGTTCACACACCACGGCAAAGAGATTTTAGCAAGGTTTACAAAATCCTCATGGGGATGGATTCCACTGTACCCAAGAGAAGAGCTGCCCTTCGTTACTGAGGAATTGGGCAAAGCATACAGAAGAAGGCCAATACTTTTCTGTATGTTCTGGATTTCCTGTACAATACACCGTGTGTGCAGGTGCCCTAGGCAAAAATACCGTGACACTAACTTGGGAGTCCCTGGGTAGAAGCAGGTGATCCTGTGGGCCTTTGTTATGCTGCAGAACACGTGTGTTGGCTTTCCTCATCCCAGGGTAAGAACTGCATTCTGGTCATAATCGAAAGCAAAGAGAGAAGTGTCAAAAGCAGCTCAAAGTGACCTCTCAGTCTTTCTGAGGCTGAAGGGAATGAGAAATGACTGCTTAAATCACGGTGCTCCCAGACACCTACCACGGCTTTAAGGTGCAATTTCACGGATGATTTAATCTAACCTAACACAGTGCTGTTACTCGGTGGGGTGGTCCCATAATTCCCCCGCCACATGTTCCTGCTGTCTCCTGTGCATTAGTATTTCTCCTAGCCAAACACAGAACTTTTTATTTTGGATGGATGTTTCAGTAAGTTTGATTGTGCTAGCATTCCTGGTGATGTAGAAAAAAGAGGCAGAGGCACTGTGTGGCTGAAGGTGGAGAGACTCTGGACTGCTATTTTTAGCTGCAGCAAAATTTTAGCTTGGTTGAGCTGCATGTGATACTGCATTTGTAAAGCAATGCTTATATTATTTGGGGGACCTATGGCTTTGGCTGTTGCTGCACCTGTCTCCCTCTCCTTTACTGCTTATTTCCACCTTTTAAGCTGAGAGAAAAAAATTATTAAAATAGGAAGAAAAGCAAATGGAACAAGTGTTAGTAATATGTCCTAATTTCTTCAAGGAGGGTGGCTGTGAACTAAAGACTAAAGTATCACGTTAGAATTAAAGTATTAGATAAAAGCCATACTCTACTTTTTGATCTTTGTGGGCATTCCAGAAAAAAAAAACCATTAAAAAAATCCCTGTCAGATTTAGGCTAGCTGCACTGGCACCGCAACTCTGCTCCGCAATTACGAGTGGAAAGGTGCCTTCCCTCGGGAACCCGAGGTTCCCTTCACGGAGCACACCCACACCGCGCCTGCCAGAGGCGGCAAATTTTTAGTGGTTTTTTTTTTTTTCTGTTTTCTTTTGGAAGCATATTTAATTTTGGAGAGTGGCTGAGAAGGACCCTTGCCCACCCGAGTCCCTCGGACACACCACACCGCTCTTCCCGCGTGGGAAGGCGGCCTTCAACAACCACGCAGCCCTCCTGGGGCCTCCTCACACCGCCGGCGACACGGAAAGCCCGGCCTGCTCGGCCTGGCCTCGCCTCGGCCGCCCAGCGAGCCCCGCTCCCCCCGCCCGCCTCCAGCACCGCCCGGCCGCGGTACCGGCGCCCCCTGCGGGCCGGGGAAGGCCCCGCCGCAGCGCTGTGGGGTGGCGGGGAAGGCGGGCCGCCCCCTCCCGGACGCCCACCGTGCGGCAGGGACAAGGGCAAGGGCAGTCATTTCCCCTCCCCCCCACCGTCGCCGTTACCGGCCTCGCGCCCCGCCCCAGCGCGCCAGGGCCATCCCGGCCCGCAGCGGCGCGGCTGCACGGAAATCGTCACACGCCGGAGGGCGGGGGGGGGGGGGGCAGCGGTTACCCGGGCGACCACGGCCCGCCCTTCACCCGTCGCACTCTTCCCCGCCCTCCCCACGTCAGCGCCGTCTCCCGACCGGCCGGGGTGGGGCAGCCGGGCCTCGTGATTGACAGTTACCATAGAAACAGGCTCGCCCCGTCGCCATTTTGTCAGTTGGCTTTTTTTTTTTTTTTAAAAAAAAACCTCTTCCCGCCTGAATCGTGGGGTTTATTTTTTCTTTCCCCTCCTCCTTCCCACCTCCATCCCGAAAGACGTTATCGCACAAGAAAAGGAAAGAACATCCTCAAAAAAAAAAAAAAACAAAAAAACACCCCAAAACCCAAACAACTGTTCCTCGGAGGGTCCGGCGGGGACACGCGAGAAGTTCGTCCCGCGCGGGCGGGCGCGGACAGGCTCGAGGCGGCGGCGGTAGCAACAGCAGCGGTGCGGAAGGGGAGCGGGGCGGCGCAGCGCCCTGGCGAAGCCGGTTCGCGAGGGAGGAGGAAGGAGGAGCGGGCGGGGAGAGAGGGAGGGGGAGGAGGTAGAGGCTGGCAGGCGGGGGAGGGAGGGAGCGAGGAGTTCCCGGGGGCTCGGTACGGCGCTGCGCTTCCCCCCCCACCCCCTCCCCCTCCTCCCGCTCGCGCCCGCCCGCCGCTGTCCCCGCGCTGCCTGGCCGGGGCTCAGGCCGCCGCCGCGCCGCGCCGAGTCGAGGCCGGGCCCTGCCGTTGCCGCCGCCGGGCGCTGCGCAGGTTTGGAACGCGCGCCATTTTGTGAGCGATAGAAAATCCAGCCCGGCCAGGAAGCGCCGCGGATCCGCCCGCCGGGTCGGGCACCCCCCCCCTCTTCGCCGCCCAGAGAGGAAGGCGCGCAGCGGACAGACCCCGCAGCCGGTGCCCCCCGCGCCCTGAGCGGCACCGGCACCGCCGCCAGCCGTGCGGGCCCGAGCGCGGCGGGGCGGCCGGACTGCGGAGCGCACAAGAGGGAGGCGCTGCCGCGCCGGGGCCCCTGGCCGAGGCCGGGGGAAGCCTTCGCTCCTCGCCCTGCCTGCGCCCGCCGCCCAGGGGAAGAGGCCTCAACCGGGAGAAGCCGGGCCGGAGCGCAGGGCCCGCCACCCCCCACACCGGTAAGTGAGACGCCTCAGCCGGTGGCGGGGAAGCTGCGCAGCGGGACGAGCTGGTGCCACCTCCCGGCCCGGCGCGGTCGAGGGGGGCGCAGCGCAGGGGGCAGCTCCGCTGCCATCTTAGAGAGAGGAGGTGGGGAGAGTGCAGGGGCCCGCCGAGCCCCGGGCCGGAGCTGGCAAGGCCGGGACCCATACCGGGCTTCGGACCTAGCCTTCTTCCCCGCCCTCCCTACCGCCGCCCCCTTCTGGGGTAGGCCGGGCATGGCCGGGGGGTAGCGGCGGCGGCCGCGGCCTCTGCGGCCCTTTTCCCCCCCTCGGCGTCCGAGAGAGGCTGTCGCCTCGGGAAGCGGAGCGGCGAGAAGGGCCGCGGGACCGGCGATGGAGGAAGGGAGCTCGTCTGGATCCTCTCGCTCTTATGCGCAACGCCCTGCGGTGGGCGGGTGCGAGGTCTCGCCCCGGTCTGGGAGCAGGGAGAGGGAGGCGAGGAGGGCGTCAGGAGTTGAACCATCAGCTGAGCAGGCACCTGTTGTGGTGGAGGCTTTAGGTGCCTCTGACTGCACCCGTGTGAGGGACTTGTGTGGTAGGTGGGGAAGTTGGAGGCCGATGTGGAAGGAGTACTTGTGTGAGATGACTGTCATCTGGGCGGGGGGTGGGGAAGAGGAGGGAGAAGCAGTTGGGAATAGGCACAGGGATACACAGGCACTTCTATATTTTAATAGCTGGCCGCAGCCTTTTAGGAATTTAGCTTTGTGTTGCTGAAGAAACTGGAGACCTCATCGGATACATAGGGTGCTCCCTCTCTGGAGTGGGATTCCCTCCTGCTACCACAAAATCCGAAAACACAATTAAAAGTGCTGTAATTTGAAATTACGAAATTGGTGCATTTTTGAATCTCAGTCAGCTTTGAAGTTTTCAGTTTAGTCTGTCCAAAGACTATGTAGGGGTTCTTTGATCGTGTGTCTAGATTGCTGCTGTTACTTAGTTCTCCTATTACTCCACAGTCATCGGGGGAAATAAACATTCATTGTTCTTTAAAATTAACAAAGACAGAATATCTGACTACAAAATAAATCAACAAGTGTGTTTTTGACAATCTGCTGTTTTAACCTGAATGAGAGTGTGCTGTTAACTTTTACCAATAGGTACATATAGTCACACTTACATGGATATACTATCATAGAGGGGTCTAGATAAGTAGAAATTAAGAACTTGTTTTATTAGTGCTTTGGTATTTCATTCTCCTGTCCTTAATAAAAGGAGTGTAAAGCTGAAGAGTACGTTGATGATGTCTGGTGATAAATAAGCAAACATTTTGTTTGTAGTAGTATTTAATTAAATGGCTGTAACCAAGCAGAATTTAACTTACCTCATTGGAATAGTCTGTAGCCCTAAAAAGTTTTGGTAAACTTGTTTCTCTTTTTTCTCCCTTCCCCCCACCCTCTGTAGGTTGGATATTTTTGGAAAATTAATTATACTTTATAGAATTAGAATAATAACACTGAAAATAACTTGGAGTATGAGCTAATATTTGTTAACTATTATCTATATATATTTAGTGAACTTGGTGTGTGTGTATACATAGAGAGAGACTACTTTTGTAGGTTACACTTAGTGTTTTTGGCTTATATGTATTACTTAGAACTAGAGTGTTTTTATTTGCAGCCTAAAGTAGAATGTGTGTGGTGTTAATGTTAAATTTACATTTTCTGCTGTGAATTAAAAATTCTTGTCAAAGTTTATGAAGTTTATCGAGTTTAATTCATGCTTTCTGAATATTCTTTGAGTAAAGCAAATGTACCATGTTCAAAATTGAATAAAGAGCACAGTCATCTTAAATCAAGAGGGCAATTCCTTCTGTTAATTTATTGTGTACATATATACATGTTACAATAGTTTAATATTGTTTCCAGGCAAATAGGTAAGAAAGTTTGTGATATGAGCAACAATGTTACAGTTCCTGAATCAATACTTGGGTGGATTTAGAACTTGTCATTGGAATCCCCTCCCCCACATTGGACAGTGACAGAGAAGCGGCAACAAGGATAATTTTACCTAATAGCAGCCAAGTGTTCTCTATTTCAGTGTCAATTTATGGGTAGTATTCTCTTACTTGTGTAAAATAATGGGGCAGTCATCAGGAATTTGTGAATTTTTAAAGTACATGGATTTTGTGTAGACAGGGAATTAACACGTGCTAACCATAAATGTCTTCTAATGAACTGGTTGATAGTTTACACAAAGTAAAAAAAAACATGACTGGTATCTAGTAAAAACTGTGTGCCTCTTCTGAGCTTTTAAAGTTACATTTAACTAGGACATATTTGCTAACGTGTATACTGCATTGTAAAATCTTAATTCAGATAGGGCCTTGCACAGAAACGTGTCTGGGCTAACTGTATTATTAGGCTTTGCCTTAACAGACTTACTGTGAGATTTTTGTCATTTTAGTTCAAATTAGTTAGGCAACACCTTAACATAAAAGGGAAAAGTCCATTTTAGGTTATGCTAACATGTGTGAAACTGTACCACCTGGTCATGTGGTAGAATGCAAAAAGAATAGTGAACAAAACGCATGAAAAACTGTACCTCTATTAGCTATGATAGCATTTTACAGTTTCATCTGAACTCAAATAGGTGGTGATTTGAAGACTAAAACATACTCTTACCAAAGAAGCAATTTTGTTGCTATAATTAGATTCTTTTTTCAGCATTCCTCTTAAAACCTCTTTATTTCAGGTGGTTTTAACTCTGGCTATGGGACCGTAGGTTGAAAGTTGTTGTTACAGCTTATGTTTTTGAGTAAGAATTGAAGACCAGTATATGTTTAGTCTGTCTATGGGCATTTTTAATGCCATTTGGAGAACTATTTTCCAAAGTGAAGGAAAAAACTTTCTGATATCTTTGTTTTATGGGAGCACAGGAGACTTGTATAACTTCTGAAATCCTTTTGTAAATAGATCTGTTGTTGTAGAATAGGATTATTTACAGAGAACTGCTGCTTTTGTCTTTATAACTGAGTACAATAGATTATTTGTTAAGTTTACAGTTTCATCTCTTTTTTCAGTAAGAGTTTGGTAAGAAATATCTTTTTTTTTTTAAATTTATATAATAACTTTTTTGCTAATCAGATGTAAAGAAGTCTAAAAGACTTGATATGTTTGTGCTGTGAGGCTTCTTTTTTGCTCTACGACTATTTGAAATAATAAAAAAAAACCCCTTTCTGAGCAAACATACCTTTCTTATAACCTTAAGAGGGGAAAAAAGTAAACAAGACATTCTGAGAAGGGGAATGCTCTCCTTTTCTTTCCTCACCTCCATGGCTCATTCAGGGGGAGAATTATGGGAACTGTAGTCTATTGATGGTTTTAAAACACCGGAGAAACTTTTGATAATTAGAAACAGTAGTTACTTCCAAACGACATATTCTATATGTACAGTTATCTAGTACTCTCTCTTTGAGGTGATACAATATACCAATAGAATTGCAGTGACCTAATCATTAGTTGTGTGTAACAATTAATGCAACAGTTTGTAATTGATGTCCATTGGTTGTCTTTTTTTCCTTATGTGGAAGGAAGGTAAAATTCTGCATTTGATTGTGTTTTATCCAAGCATGCATGGAAAAAATAACTGAACTGCTTTTGCTAGTACAAATTTATTTCATTGCTTTAGAATAGGTCTCTAGTTCATACTTACCCCAGTTTTACTGGGAGTTTAGCTCCATTTCCCCTAATACTCATATATATGAGTCTTGTCCAGTATCTGTGGGTGCTTAGTTATGGCTTACTTGTCTGAGAGCACAGATCAAAAAAGGAGTTCCTCTTTGACTAGAAAGCACATAGTGATGAGACAGGCCAAGTCCCATTGTCTTCATAAGGTTTCCTTTACCATCTCTTGCTTCCCCCCCCTTTTTTTTTCCTTCTCCTCCCCAGTCTCTGAAGGGTAGGTGAGTTTTTCCACAGTTGAAAAGGGCAGAGATGGGGTGGCTTGATATGAAAGGTACTGACATTGCTGTATCCTCATTCATTCCAAAATGTCCTGCCCATACAATTTACAGGGAGAATACCCACTGAAGGGCTAGGGAGATGTAGAAGATAGTTCCCAGTCAACTCTGTTTATGTCCATACAGTGTGAGTGCTCTGGAACCTCTGAGGTCTAGATAGTAGCTATTTCAGTTACCGTATATGAAGACATAATCAGTTTAATTTCAGCTCTCAATATAGCATTTCTTAAAAGCAGTGAAAATGTTTCTGTAATTAAAATAACATAAGCTAGCACTTATTTGTAAACATACTCCTTGCAAAGTTTCCAGGGTCTTAGTAGCACTAAAAAGCTGAAAGTGAAACTGAGTAAATGAAAGTGAAATAAACTCCATTAAGTGTCAGTTTTGTTCCAGCTGTGAGAAACCAAGCTTTCAATTTATGTGTTACATAAAGTTCCAAAACCTTCTATTCTTTTTTTTTTTACCCCTTTTTCTTTTCCCCCAGAGGCAAATAAAAATAGACTGTGTGTTGAGTCAGTTAAAGGAACAGTTAATAATGTATTAATACATCTATGTGTTGAAAAGTTTCCTCTTTCTTTTTTAATAGCTATTTGGATGGTGAAATAAGAGAGGAATGGAAATGTAAAAATTGATTTCTGATGGCAGAGTTATGCTTTCAAAATAGAATTGAAAAAAATTTGAGTGAATTTTGATGAGTTACTGAAAAAAAAAATCAAACTAGTAGAATGACTAGTTGGCACAGTCATAGTTAAATGCATTTTAGTGATTAAATTGAACTTGCCAGTGAAACTTTTAAATGCTAGTGTCCCGAAAACCTATTGTTTGTTGGTTTTTGGCTTCCTGGCTTCAAACACAGGTAGCTAAAATTTTTGTTCATTCAAAATCCCGTTTACCTGTATGTCCTCAAATCTTAATTTGCGTTCCTGTGAACTATGTAAATTGCTAATAACTTCTCATTTACTTTGCTAGTGGACCTGTTGCTGAGGAGTGAATTGGAGCATAGCACATCCACTTCCTTTGGAGAGGAAATAGTTTTGTGTCCATGCTATCAGTTTATTGTTTAAACAGAAGGAAGGGGTAAAATAGGAAAAAAAATATTGTCAAGTAGGCAAGTTAATGTATTAGTACTTACTCAGTTCTATATTTTCCTGAACACTATGAATTTCCTTACACTGATCTCTGTTTGGTCCGTCCAGTTGTAACCACAGCTCTTTTCCTACTTATAAATGTATAACCATATATATTCTTGGTTTTTAAATACAATTTTAACAGGACATATACATTAAATACATATAGTGTATGTGTTTGGTTACAGACAAATCAGTTTCTCATACACTCTTTCAAAAATCTGATTGATACTGGAAGCTCAGTAACTTTCCTGGATCATGTCTGATTCTGGCTTCTTTGTTGTTATTCTTTATAACTTGTGGATAAGTAGGCATCAATTTAATGGTATGCCAAAAATTACAAGTTAGTGTTTGAAGTATATTGATGTCTGTTAATGCTACAAGACGTGATTGTTGCATGAAGATCTTGGCAGTTTCCCTTTCTGTAGAAGTTATGCATAAATGTTACAAATACTGGGTCATAGTTGTGGAATAATACAGCTGAATGTACATTTTTCACCATGATTGGGTGTTCTTAAGCTTAGAATTCTGTGTTCTTGTATTTAGGGTGACTTTCCTGTCAATGTCATAGTGGGCCTTCAGAAGTTGAGATTTTTATGGCAGGCTCTATGCAGGAAAATGAGCATTACTGCAAATGCTGAACATGTACGTGATTGCACATAACTGTCTATGTCTTCCCACTGAAATCAGATTTTTGCTGAAGTTCCATATATGCTAAGGCTACAAACTTACATTACACTTTCCTTTCCCCCAAAATCAGAAGTACTAGTAGGTGCAGTTCTGGGGAGAGGTCAGTTAAGTATGCAGTTACTACAGCTTCATTTTCAATGACCCTTATATCTCCTCAAACTTTTCCTGATGGTTTATTATTTTTAATACACACCATGTTTTACAAGCTTAGTTTCTAAGTGAATTAATGTCTTCTGTGAACTACGTCTACTAGAGACGGCATCATAAATGATTCATTTATGTTGAAGTCTGTGGAAAGAGTATATATGATCCTGTGTTATAAACTATAGTTGAAGTTTGTATTATAAGGACATAGTTAAAAATTGCTTAGTTTTGCATTGTTGTACTACTTAAGAGAACTTGGCTGGGATCTGATTTCCATTTTGTTTTGTACTGTATGATAGGAGGTAAGTATTATTTCTTTCTTCATTTAATCAGGATTTCATGACTTTGAGAAGCACACCTGTTCATTCCTAATGTTCTCCTATGTAGCATTTTTGTTATGGCATTGTGTAAATGCATATATGTTTGTGGTTTGTTTTTTCTTCTGGTAAATAAAAAGGGTTGTGAGTTATTGTAATTTGAGTCTGTTGTACAAAAGCTTAATGATAGAAGGTCTAAACCCTCATAATCTGGAGGCGTGAATGGAAATCAATGATATCTGATGTGGCTCTTACAAGAGGTTTTATCTCCTGCCTTTGTAGGATTTGTTTGCGGATATTTTCACCTGTGTATTTTACACAGCATGCAGTCATGATTTGCAGTTCAGAGTGTCCATATGAGTCTACTTTCAGTCTTTTTACCTCTCAAAATATTCATTTACGTATCTCTGTGGAGTTAAATTAACCAGAGTCATGTTCACAGCATGGACATTTTAAAACTTTATGAGCTTAGTTTTGAAATCTTGGAAATCCAGTTTGCATGTGTGGAAACAGATTGTTGGGAGTACAAGTACTTGGCTGCCTTACCTTAGTGGTTAATGATAACGCTGTCAACTTTTATTGTCATTCTGAAATCCAGATTTGCTCTGCTTCATGTGATGGGGACTAGAAACTTATGTAATGCTTTTCTCATGTAAGGAACCATTAGAATTGGAGACAATTTCTAAATGTGGATTTGAAGGTAATACCTAGTGTCCCTTTACTTAATTTGCATACTGCCAGACAATTGCAGTAAATCAAAATACAAGTTTTTTCTAAAACATTTCCATTTAGTTTCTTACAGAAGTTAATAAAGCAAGGAAGATATGTTGGCCAAGTTACATGTATTATCTTGAGTTTAGTTTAGTTTAAAAAAAAATATAGTTTAAAAAAAAATTGGTTTTTTCCCTCTTCTTATAATGCAAAGAAATAGTTGTATACCTGGCAGGTATACATTCTGGTTTTCTGCTGGATGTTCTTAAGCAACATGCAGTTATTTCAAAAAATGAGAAAACAAGTTCTACCTATGGTTCACAAGGTTCAAGTATCGTGTTTTGAAATCATTCTCTCTTGTACACAATTTATAAAAATGCTACTTCTCTAATTGAACGGAGATATTTTAAAATATGTTTGTTTCAGTTTAGCTACTCTTCTAATAGAAGTGAAATATAAAAGTAAAATGTATGTAGCAATACACTGGGAATTCACCTCAGTGGTTTGTATATGAAGGAAAGGAATGTACATATGTGACAAACTGACATTTTTAAGAGGTCTTCTGAAGCTCTGCCAGTGTATGCATGTGGTGCTTTGCATTTGGAAGCATTGGAGATGATCAGTGACTGATGATCAGTCTGTATCTGTGATTTGCGTGCATATAGACTATCAGTATTTGTAGTGTGTGTGGCTTTTATTTAATGGCAGAAAAAATGATCTCAATAGCTTTATAAATGCTTATTAAAAAAATAATCTTAAGATAAAGGAATCACCAAATTGGAGTAGTTCTTATCGTTAAATATTTTCCTAATACTGAGAAGTTCATGGCAGACTTACATTCTGAAGCATAGGAGGTGGTGGTTGGGTTTTTTTTATTCTGTCCAATGTAATAATTTCTCATTCTTAAAAAAAAAAAAAAGGTGTGAAAAAGATTTCATTGACCTTAGTGTACATTTTTTGCCCTTTAGTGTGTATTTCCAAAGTCTGTTATGAGAGGGGCTACTTAATTGACCTTCCCGATGTCATTCATCATTTTGTATATCTTTATTGCTTTTTTTTTTTTTTACTTTAAAAGTATCATCTTAGGCCTACATAGCTAAACCAGTATTTTATCATACTATTGGCCTCGCTCTTTTTTGTTAAGATTTTGAATCTTGTAGTTCCTATCTAATTTTATTGAAATATGAGAATATGCAATTATTTCTATACAAGAGTTTGAATATGGGATGAAGAGTTTAATTCTTAGACTTCCATATTTGAAAATTTTTCCCTTGGTATTTTCTTTATGTGCTTTGCTTTCATTTGCTTTCTCTGGACTACTGCTACTTCAAAAAAAAATCTTAATCTTTGTAAGTTTTGTTTGCATAAAACAAAGCAATCTGAGATCTGTGGTTTGAGGTGAGGCAGACGCTCAAAATACATTTTTAGCAAGCATACAGTGGGCCCAGAATACAATTTCTAAGTTATGTGTCAGTCCTTACATATATTCTGAAACCTATGAGCTCCCAACTTGACAGTGCTGGTTTATTTAAGTATTTGAGGAAACAGGTATGCAATACATTCCATATGTTGTAAGCATGGTCTTTCCCCTTAGATTTTAATCTTGAGTACCTCTGTACAGTTTCATTTGACTTTATTAGTTATTTCAATACAAAACTCAAACTAATTCAAGCTCTCAAACACTGACAAAAATGGGAAAATTATCTCATGCTTTTGGTGGTCTGAACTATCTTTCATCATGCAGTAAATATTTTTTTTGTTAGTACAAGTTGTTAATAATTGCACATTGTCCAGACCTTGCACTTAGTCTCAGATTTGTGACTTTTTCATAGGCTTGTCCACAGATGTAACATTTTAGTATCTGAATCTAGCAAATGCTAACAGATTCTTTCAGTATCTTGTGGGAGAAATGTTTTTCAGTGATTAGGATCTAATGTACAGAAACAACCCTCCACCAAACCTAGAAATATTTCTGTATCTTGCTTATTGGCAGTCTAACCTAAGGCACTGAGTTCCTATTTGTTGAGGTGGGGAGAGGAGTTCCTGAGATTTTAGGCATTTTGTATAGCACTTCATATTGCTTTCCATACACACAGCGGTTTTTGCCTTACTAACAGGAGATAAATACAAGTTACAAAGCTGCTTTTTAGCAAGGGGAATGAAAGCAAAAAAGGTAAAGTGACTTGCCCAAAGTTACAGTGATGCAGCAGCTGGAACGAAGGTTAAGGGTTTAGATGTCTCATGTCTTAATAGCAGGATGCTATGTATTTGCAGTTGCATTTGACTTGAGTTTATATTCTGAGTGCTTTGTAACTCAGAGAAGCAGTCTCTTATGGTTGGAGAGTGACTCAGCATATCCAGATAGAGGTCTGCTCAAGGGACTTAGGATTTGTTTGGAAATTCAGGGGAATTGGAGTTCAAACTCATTTTTCCCAAAGGGAGTTTGCTTGTCTTTGCAAGTGAAAAATGATATTTTTTAAAAATCTCTTTCCCCATTTGATATGCATACCTTGATTTTGGAAAGAACTGATGGAGTATGTCAGTAAATCGTATAATTTATGGTATAGCTGGCATTTACTGTATAGCTTTGTTTTCTATGTGCTATCCTCCTGATGTACATGATAAGCATCTGTTCAATGAATAAAATAGCATTTGACTGTGTAAGTAAACATTGTGTTGCAAAATATATAAAAGAGACAGAATTCTCTATCAGGCCTGCCTTAAAATCAGAGACTAAGAAATTTTTATGACACTTATAAGACTTTTTTTCACATGGAAGGAAAAAGAGTCATATATGGTATTTGCCCAGTTTGTATCATTGAAACATCTCCATCTTGTTAGTACAGAAGCTCCCACCTCTCCCACCTGACCTGGCAGGGCTGAGTTCTCAATCTTGTGGGTCAACCACTTGGGAGTGAACAGTTCAGGGAACAGTGGGTTACCTGTGCAAGCATATACTGGGTGTATAAGCCACACTTTGTATGCTTGGGTTTGGTTGGCTTTCATGAGGAAAAATTAGCTAAATGTCTTAAATATGACTCTTCTACAATAATAATCCGTGTTCTAGTTTCAGCTGATCAAACTTGTCACAGAGTTTTGAGACATTGGTTGGTAGTAGTGGCAATGAAGAGAAGCAAACTGACAGAAGCCGATGAGCAAAGATTGAAACTATTGGTCGTCTTAAACTTGGGGGAAATTTGAGAAGACTTCATTTTTTTTTAAATCCAGATCGATTCCATCTTCTAACATGAGATAGGACCGTAGGCTGGTACTTAATTTCAGTGCTGAGAGAATGCTGAAGGGCACCACAGCAACAAAGAGTATATTCAAAGAAAAGCACAAGCAACATTGATTTTTCTCCTTCCTTTCCTTCTACTAAACTGTTTTCTCCTTCCACCCACCCAAATCTGGATATGATTTCCTGGGGCTAGTGAAATTACCTTGCTCTCCCCAAAACTGTACCTATGCCAAATTTGAAATAATTGATAAAAAAGAAGCAAAGAGATGAAAAGCAACAGCAATTTATTTTCATATCTTATTTAGAAGGGGAGTGGGACACGTGCAGTATTTAATGTGATGAAGTTATATGTGTTTGTTTTACAGCGTAAGTATTAGCAAACTGATGTGAAGTTCATGCTGTAAGATGTAGAACCACTGAAGCACTTTGAGGGAAATTGTTGAAAGAGTCATTCTAAGGCAAAGTGTGCAACAAGGAGTTCTTTGAAGGCAGTTACAGCTTGAGCAGCTCCCCTTCTCTCCAGATTCTGGCTGCTTGTTCCCACCTGCTTTGTGTTGGCACAGCTGTTTGTAAGACCAACCAGTGAATCAGACTTGGAAACTGAGTTGGCTGAAATATATAATTTTATATATATAACATTTGGTTGTGTGTGGGGGTGGAGAATCAGGTTACTGTTCAGTCAGATCAGTTCCCAGAGCCGGTACACTGTGCTGCTGCTCAGACATTTGACAAGATAATGGAATGGGTTGTGTGGGTGGACAGGAACAGGGTGCCTAGAAGAGGCAGAGGTTGGTTAACTGGCTCTGATAGCACTGTTACTTAATGGAGAACATAATTCTGAGGAATTTTTGCCACCCCTCCTGTAGTAAATCACTCCCCTGTCAGTCTCTCTCTCTATCTCTCCCCCGCCACCATACTCTGCCTCTCTCAGACTTTTGCTTTCTGTCTCAAATGTCCTGCTTATTCCCTCTCTAGTGTTCCCACTCTAATGCTGTTCCGCTTGTGTGCACTTTTAACACGTGCTACCACAGTCTTACTTGGTAACAAGTTCCAACTCCTGCTTGCTTTCTAGCTCTCCTGCTTGCTGTCTAACCCTCCTGCTTACTCCTGATGCACCTGTTCTCTTGCGCTTTTTTCAATTGTGCTTTTTCTCTAGTTCTTCCTCACTCTTGCTTGCTCTTTTTTTACAATTTTCTAGCTTCTGCTCATGCCCTTTTCCTCCCATATCCTTTCTAGTGCTCGGTCTCTCAAGCACCTCTTTTTTGTCACTTGCTCAGTCTCTTGCTTGCTCGGTGTTTTCTCCTGCTTGTTGTTTCTCACTTGTTCTTACTCTCTCCTCCCCTCTAAGAGCAATGCTTTTGAGGGGGGGAAAAATTCCACATTTTAAAGAAACCCAAGGTTTTTAATTTTCTGTTTAGGTTTTTTTTTCCCCCAAACATTACCACAAAACAATACAATATATAGATTTCTTTTCAATCTCATGCACTTCTGAAATTTTTACTTGAATTCTATATTGCCTTAAGATAGATATGCACACACAAAATATGTTTTATTTCCTGTTTGGACAGACTGGAAAATAAATTGAAGTTTCTAAAGTTAATGTTGTAATAAAAGGTATTTTTCAGCTGTCTTTATAAGATGTGAGCGTAGCTTATTGATACCAGAAGCTAAATTGTAAAGATGTTTAGTTTTCTTGTTCCTCCTACAAAGGAGACATGAAAAAATGTTTCTCTTGATAGCCTGGTTTTAACATAACCACCAGCTGGACTGGTTATGTTAAAAACCAAACAAACAGGCAGCTCTTTTGGAAATTCCATGCTTGCTTTTCCTCTTAAACAAGTGACCAGAACTGCTGGGATTATGCTGTTGTTTCATTTCTATGTATTCAGATACCTATTGTTTTTGTTCAAGTTACTTATGTTTTGCTGGTAATTATTTACCTTTTAGTTGGGAAAGTAGGCAGGAGTGCTGATTCCTTAGTATCTGAATCCATCCGTATTTTAATAATTCAAAGTGACTTCAAATAAACCCATGAAAGATAGGACAATACACTTGCTCTTTATAGCAGGAAAAAAGCAATGGCATTTTTTGCCCATCTCCTTTGCTTCTCTAAGCCTTTGGGTGGACTGAAGGCAGGAGCACCCTAAGTACTTTGCAGGGCGTGCTTTCTTCACACAAAGTGTGACTGACAACATTTTACTTTTGCGTTCTTACATGAGACCCCACTTCAAAATACTGCTTTCGGTGATTGCAGGTTTTTGTTTTGTTAGGCCAGCTGCTCGAGGTCAGGTTATCAAGCAGCCTGCTATCAGGATGTACATGCTAATAGTGCAAACACTATTCTGAATTACAATGGTTGTCTTTGGAAATGTTCAGTTGGCTCCTTCTTGGTTAGTAAATAAAAGTATTACTCATAAATGCTGTATCTCTTCAGTGGCTTGTTGTTTTTTTTTTTTTTTTTTTTTTTTTTTTAAAATCCCATCCATCTTCTCTTCTGCTTTGAGTCTTATTCCAGTCTATACTTCAGTAAACTTTATTCATCATGCTTGTTTTATGCACTTTTTTTTTCATGGCTAAAGACTTTTGGCTTGTGATAAACAATGTGGCATTGCTCAGTTTCTAGGAGTAGTTGAGGTTCCTTAGTCAAATAATGGTTTAGCTACTTTGATATTCAGTGCCTGTCTTTCCCTCCTCCCATTGCCTTCTTCAGCAATGCATTGCACTTTTCAGAAAGCCTTGTTTCTTTTTTTTACCTACCTTGCTTTGGGTTGACTATTCTGCATTTAAAACTTCCCACTTTGGCTGTCTTTGCCCTTCAGGATGTCGTCCATCTCCTTGACCCCTTCAAGAAGGGAAGGAAGACTGCTCAGTGTTTTAGGGCAGTGTCTGTGGCAGATATAATCTGTACAGGTTAGCGTGTCTCTTGTTCTTTCCTTAACACAGAGGCACCATGAAGAACGTCTCCATACTTTCTAGTAATTCCTGTAGATCCAGTATGAAGCTAAGTTGAAATATTTTGAATAAAATCTCTCTGAGCAAAAAAGGGAGAGTAGGCCTTGGCTGCTAGATCCATATGTGTATCCATCTTCCCTCAGATTCAGTGTAGTACCACTGAACTCTCCATAGAGATCTCTTTCTCTTAAGCTCTGAAGCTATTAAATCTCCTTTATGTTCAGTTCAAGTAAACTCTCAAATTAGCAGTGTGGAGTTCTGGCTTATTTCCAAAGGTGATGCTTTCAGGTGTTTGGTTTTTTTGTTGGGTTTTTTTTTGTTTGTTTGGTTTTGTTTGTTTGTTGTTGTTTTGTGGGGTTTTTTTTTTTTTTGTTTTGTTAAACAAGTGTTGGGAAGAGGGAAGTTCCAGTTTTGAAGCCACTAAATGTGGCTTTGCTTCTAACTTACATTGGAAGGGAGGATGTCAGCGTAGTATATGGTGTTATGAATTGGGACAGAGTTCTCAATGTAGTTGATGACTACATTGTCATGTTCAGTGTTTCCTTTTTGCCTTGCACTGGAAACTGGTCCGATGAAGGGCTATAGACTTGCATTTGTTAGGCTGCAATCGATCCATTTGGTGCACCTGATATGAGCTCTGAATCTTGCTTTTCTTATCCCCTTTGCTATGCCCCTGTGATTTAATATGTTGCTCTGTTGTTTCAGATGTGTACAGAAAAATTGTATTCTTCCTCAGGATACCTATGCTGACATCATTCATGGTGTGTGTCAGATCACACTCATGACCTTGCTGAGCTCTTTCACAAAATGGGAAAATGAGCAGGTTTATATCAGAAGTTACCTTTTACAGCAGTCTTTCTTATAAAGCACAGCACATCATTACATGAAATACACCAGTTCGTTAACAATAGTAGAAAATCAAAGAAAAAATCTGCTTGAAAAGTGGCTTTGTTTTGGAGTTTTCCAGTCTAGCGAGCTATTCTTGGTAGTTTGCAAGGACTTCAGTGGGACACTAAAGATTTTTTTGCCTTTTTGTTTCCTGGATACCTCAGATGTGGTGATCTTGAGTACTGTTTGGAGGTCTGTAAGGTCAGGATTTAAAAGCCTTTTTTTTTTTTTTTTTTTTTTAATTGGTCCTCATTTCCTTCCTGCAACATGTCTTATTAAAATCATTTTAGGAATTTTTGTCAGGAAAAAAATACTACAGGCAACCAAACTCGTCTGGTCAGAACCCTAGCAACCTCTGATGGTGGCAGAGTTACTATTAAATAATCAGAAAGTTGTATATTCTTAGCATGTCCTAGAATTACTTAAATGGATAATTTTGTCAAAGTTTTAGTGCAACGTCTGCTTCTTGAACAAATGACAAATAACTCTGAGCGCATTAGATTTATCAGTTTATACCCAGTATTCAGGTGCTGGAGTTGGTGAAGTTCATATAAACTGTCCTAAAGGTTCAACTTTTTCTATTTGGCCTCAAAAAAGTCTAGTTAGACAAAATTAATCTGAAAGGCCTCTGTAAGAGGGAATTTTCCTGGGTTTTTATCTCTATGAGAGATGTCTTTTAGACTTTTGTCTTATGACTGCCATCAGAGAATATTCAAAAATGAATTCCATACATCTCCATAGTGACTGTACTCAAAAAGCAATTCAAAACAACATTAACCAAGTTGACAGACTAAGCTTGAACTACACATTCAGGACTGTAATATAACGCAGTTGTTTTAAAAAAAAAATAAAAAAATTTGTCCTGAGTTCTTTAAAACCTTCAGTACATCAAAAAAAGTTACATATGACATATTTATTCAAATAATTTGGCATCATCTGTGTGTGTGAGAAAGCCAGTAAGCAAACCTGAAAAAAGTTGGTTTTCTTTTGGGTCAATTAGTGCTAGAGCAGTGAGGATTGGGAAAGGGAGGAATGTGGGCAGAACAGCCCCCCCTGCTCGCTCACTCTCTTTTTTTTTTTTTTTGTTTGTTTTTTGTTTGTTTGTTGTTAAAGCAGCAAATGATTAGATTGGCTTAGCAATCATGTGCTGCTTCATCCTTGGCCTTAACCTTCTTTTTCTGTTGTCTCAGTGAAAGCAAAGTCTCTTGCATTTGTTGTGGGCTCAAGGGGGGCGTGTACATGTAGGTAGGTATGTACGTGGCCAGTTACTGAGGATAAGCTGACAAAAGGTTACAGCCTTGTTGTAAACATGATTGTGATTGAACTCTCAGCTGTCAAATTGGATTGAGTTATCTTATGGCAGGGTATCTGCAATCTCTTGTAAGATTCAGAAAACATTTTCCACACCAGAAAGTCTTTGTCTTCTATATTGATAAGCAGGAAATAATACAGTTTTAATGGTGACTGGCAATTCATTTCACTTGATGAAAGAGTGTCATGGTTTCTTGGTCTTTGAAGGCTTTTAAATGATTAGATCTTTTTTGGGGGTATTCCACACATTGATGAAGGCTTGATGAGGAATTACTGGATGAAATTCTAAAAACATTGTGTAGAAGGTCATAGTATATTATGATGAGTATGTTCTGGATTTAATCGTGTGGGGTTTTTGTCCAGGTTTTTTTTAAACTTCTAGCAGAAAAAGCAATGATTTTTTCTGGCAAGGCAACTGTTGTAGAGTCTCCAGTGAGCTATCTGTAACCATATTTTGTAGAGGTATAGAACGTTTGATGAAATCTCTATTCAATGTGATAATAAATGTACCCCAGTAAGGCATTCGTTGATTGATGTGTACCCACTGTCTGTACGTGCTCTTCTACCTGTGTATGCATGCATCCACATGCATATATGACTTGAATAAGGTGTTTGAATTCTTCTTGATGGATTATAATATCATTCAAAACTCAGCAAAATTTTGCAGCCTGCTGCCTCTGCAGTAGTATCTTGGTATATCTTGGGATATACCAAGATTTGCTTTAACATTATGCTTAATGGCAGGGTTGGTGGCTAACAAGATAATAAAACAAGACCTCAGAGTTTTAAATCTGAAAAAGATGGTATTTTGACTTCATCACTAGGTTATATGAAAATTTACTGAAGTTACTTAATTTGTCTCCTTCCTCAATGAGAGTTTTCTAGGTCAGTGGTTCCTTAACCAGGGAATAAGGCCATGGTAAATGAACTACAGATGGAACTTAAAACCATGTTGAATTATGTTAAGTTAAAAAATATTGTTAGGATGATTCATATTTTGTCAAAAATTTTTGGAGCTGACAGTGATCTATATTCTGAGAAATGTTAGGGCTGTAGTTCTGGAGTGAATGATGTGAGAAAAATGTGGAATCTTTATTCATGTATTTACTAAATTGAAGCAACAAAGAAGGGAAAAAAACATTTGTGCATTTTTTGTTGATCTACTTTGGAGACTTTTCTGTACCATAGTTTTGGAGTGCCTTGTGTCCTCCTTCGGAGATGGTTTATGAGACAGAGAGGAATTAAGCTAGGCCTGCAGACGGACTTGTAGCCCTCATCATTTCAACCCCTACCTCCCTGGTGCCTAGATGTTGCAGAGGAACCAGCAATCATAAGTTAGAACTGGTAATATGATGTGGCTGTTTGACAGAAGCTTAAATGAGATCACAAGGGACTGTCTCTGTCCACTTTTTTCCTTGGCTAAGCATACTTGCAAGTTCTCTTCATTGGCATTTTTGCTTTACTTTCCACGTTGGGACAGCTGAAGAAGCTAAGCACAAAAATCTAATGATATAAGTAAAGGTAAAAAATTTACTACCAATTTAGCTACCTAAACTGTTTTGTCATGAGGTGAAAGAGTGCCGGGAAGGTGAGCCTTGTCTGTGAGTTGCTCTTTTCTCATAAGTAGTAGCCCTAAGTTTGGTCAGCTTGTGAAGGCATATGCTTGGTGGGAAGTTATGTGGCATAAACTGAGCTAGCATCTTTTTTGGCACAAAAAGGCCTGTTAGCTTTTTTGTTCTAACTTTAGATTTATTTTTTTTTTACAGTTTTCTGAGCCAGTTCAGTTTACTAAACTCGCAGGAAATGAACCTGACAAAGATGTGAACAGTTTTTAATTGGGTTGTTGATTTGTTTTACTGTATATTCAATGTGAATGCTGAAGCTTTCCAAGGAAGGAGAGTGCACCTGGGAGTTGGGAAGGATGGAGGAGGACTGCTGCCCTTCCTGGCAGCTTAATGCATTCCTCAGGTGCAGAGAATCCAAACTCACAGTGTCCATTTCCAGTGCGAATACCTGGATCACCTGGCTTTTCAGGTGTTCTTGGCCACTGTCCTTGAGTCCCATGTAATCTGTACTGTTGTACAAAAAAGAACCAAAGAATCATGGCTCAGAGAGAGGGAGAAGGAAACATGACTCTCCAATCCCGTGATTTGTGTGCTTAACTTAAGGGAAGAGGAAAAAGAAACTTTCTGGGATTTAATCAGTGCTTACACATTTTACAGGAAATGGCTCCTAGAGAAAGTTTTATTTTCCCAGTGGAAAGATATTATGTGAATTATGGAAATGTAGCATAACCACCAAGTTAGGAATGATATGCAAATAAAGTGGAGAGAGTGTGGGAGAGTATAGATGGAACATAGAATACTTTCTATCAGTAGGATTGTATTCTACTCACACTTCAGTTATTTGTTAAGAGGCTTTAACACTAACTAATATTTTTTTAATAGTGAAATTAAGTTCATTTTCTGAAGGACTTAATCTGATAAATTGTGTACCTTTGCATTTGTTAATACATATGTCGAAATAAAAATGCTCCGTGATATTTTCTGAAATGTATTTGAGTGTATGTAGTAAGTGCAGTTCATAAGAAATAGATGGTACTGTGCTTATGCTAGAGGTGTCTTGAATTCTTGAATTTTGAAAACAGTGCATTTCCTTAGCTCCTCTAAATTGGGATCTCCTAAGATAATAGAAGTAATGTTCCTTATGTGATTGCTACAGTAGTCCAAAATAGAATTCTTTTTCCTTTAGAATTCAGATTTGTTTCCTACTGTTACATTGGCCAACCTGAGCCTGAATTAGGACTTAAAACATAGCATGAAAGCCTATATATATATACTTTGACTGGGACATTGAGAGCTGAATGGTAAGCATGCTGGATTTTACTGTGGTGAAAAGTCTTTTTTTTTTTTTGTGTTCATTTTGCCTTCCAACATCAGAGAAGTTTGTAGTTGGCATGCCTGATTAAATTTATTTCTTCATATTTATTTATGTAGACTATTATGACAGACACAAACTATATATAGAAAAGCCTTTCCCTTGCGTTCTTGAAGTAGAGGTGAGGTCTATTACTGTCGATATCAAACCAGATGTTAGCTGTGGTCTTCAAGGTGCTGTCTGGCAGTTTGGCAAGAACTATTGGAAATACTTTTGCCAGATTGCTCTTTACTTGTCTTGTACTGTGTTCTTAGCCTATACAGCAAACATTGTTAGAGATAGCTAAAGTTTGTGAGCTCTTTATTTCTGCCTTTCTGTTGATAAACCCAGTCTATTTAGATAGTGAACTTTTTAGGGGAGGATCACCATTTTATTGTGTCACACAACACCTAATGCAATGAGGTTCTCCCTCTGTGGTGGGCTGACCTTGGCTGGATAGCAGGTGCCCACCGCTCCCCTCCACAGCAGGACGAGGGGGGAGAAATAAGATGAAAAAAAATTCGTTGGTCAAGATAAAGGCAGTTTAATAAAGTAGAAGGTTATGCGCGGAAGCAAAGGAAAACAAGAGATTTATTCTCTACTTCCCATCAGTAGGGGATGTCCAGCCACTTCCTAGGAAGCAGGGCTTCAGTACGCATAGCAGTTGCTCAGGAAGACAAATGTCATAAATAATGAATGCCCCCCTTCCTCCTCCTTTCTCTTAGCTTTTATTACTGAGCAGACATCATATGGTATGGAATATCCCTTTGGCCAATTGGGGTCAGCTGTCCTGTCTGTGCCCCCTCTCAAGATCTTGCCCACCCCCAGCCTGCTGTTGGTGGTGGGGGGAAACGTTGGAGAGACAGCCTTGGTGCTGTGCCACTGCTCAGCAGTAGCCAAAACACTGGTGTGGTATCACCACCTTGCTGGCTACCAATACACAGCACAGCACTATGAGGGCTGCTATGGGGAAAATTAACTCCATCTCAGCCAGACCCAATGCACCTTCTGTGAGCAGAATGCCCTCTTTATTACCCCAACACAGTCCTAGAACATGGCTGCCTCACTTCCAGTATCAGTAAGTATTTGGAATCCTGGCCCTGACCTAGGAATTGCCAGTTTCAAAGGTCTAGAACATCAAAGACTGCACAAAAATGCAAATAAAGTTCTCTGTGATTGAGTAGTATTATGCAGAATATAAATGTGTTAGCTGTATGCACGCGCTAAAAGGAACAATTAGGTTCTTATTTACTGTGTAGATTTTTAAGCTGAAACTCAGACTCGGGCTCTGAAGCTGTGCAGGTTCAGCAGAAAATTGATCAAAAAAGGTGAATATTTTACGTCATGCTAAATTGCAGAACTGACTCAGTGAGACTGGGGCAGGTGCCAGACGCAGTGCAAGAGATGGGCCTGCACTGAGTGGTTCAGGGCAAGGGCGGGGGTTGGGAACACAGCAGCCAAATCTAAATCAGCTTTGGCTTTTGGGGAACTTCAGCCTGAGAATTCTTATTTTAATAACTCAGTTTATTCACCATCAATTTTGAATGCATCTGCTTGTTATGGAGCCTGAACTTGACCACTGTCAATTTTCAAAGCTATTGAACTTTATATGAACTGCTATTTGAAAGCATGTTGAACAAGATTTTTAAACATGGTATTTCTGTACTGACATATCTGGCGAAAGCTGGAGCTTAGTTTTTGGTTTCAAAGTTACAAAGACTGGAGGAGCAGTTGTGGTATGCATAGTTTTGGAAATAAGGGGTTCCTTCTCTCTTTCTATAAACAACTTCTAACTTTCCTTTCCCATCTGTGAGCTTAGGGTCCCAGTTACTTTGCAGTATTGTAAAATACTAGAAGTAATCCTAAAATTCCCTTCAAGCGCCTTTTAACATTGATAGATCTAATTAAAAGGCAAATCTGAGTTCTGTAAGCAAACTTAAGTTGTGGTTATGTCCCCATTTACTACACTTGCTTGGCTATTCCATTTTAGTATTATGCTTAGTATATGTAGAAAAAGAAAAGTAACACACTAGGTCTTTGAGTTGTGCAAACAGAGAAGAAGGATGTCCTTCCACTTTGAAGAGTGTGTTTAGAGTTACTTTTAGGAATAGCCATTTGTGAACCAAAACTGCTTTGGTTGCTGCTCTCAGCCTGCTACTTCAGTCTCTTCTCAGTCTCTTCCCCTCGTTTTTTCTGGAGAGGTAGTGTGTACCCCTATTTCTGCAGTACTGAGTTTGACTAATTTAATAGAATGTGAAGCCTGTGAACTTGTCCTGCATAAAAATCATCATCTGGTGATAAGACAGACCTGATGATAAGACAGACTGTGTCTTGTCTATTTCTTAAAGGAGAAAGCTTAGACCTGAGGCCATCCTCTATGGCAGGCTTCTTAAATGAATGTGCTCTATGTATAGTAATTTTAATATTTTTCTCCTAGTGACTGGTGAGTTTACCATCAGAACGATGTTGTGGCTGAAGTCTTGTTGGAAAGACTTATGATTTGGCTAGCTCATTGATTGTTTTTTAAGTGCTAGAGATTATTTTTTTATTAGAGAAGGTTTACATTGAGTTCTGCAGGATTTCTAAGATGATAGTGTATGTGTAACTGTTCCTTTTAGATCCAGTGGCTCAGAAACACATCTGAAAAAGTGTCCCCAGAAAACCTATCTAAGTGGGTGAAGTCTGATAGATGCATTAAGGAAAATTCTGATGTTTGAGTACTAAATATTTTAATTTCGTTTCTTTGGAAACAAGGTGGAAGTAGACAACCTTCAGTTTTTCAGCCTAAACTGAAGCTTGAGCAGTTAAATCTGGTTTATCATGTTAAAGTGGAAAGGGTACCAGCAGTACTTCTCCATTATCACTTTTTATATCAGAAGTATACCTGCTTTGGCAGAAGGTATGGGGATTTATGGGTGAAGTCTGGTTTAAGACCCACGCGTGTGGTTAACACATGACCAGAGAGTACCTAGCTAATGTGTATGCCTATCCAGTCTAAATCTCCTGAATAATGAAAGGCAAAGGTCGATTGTGGCAATGGGACCTGCCATATGGGAATCAATTAAACAGCAATTAGTCCATGGTGTGTTTGAAAAGGTTAAGTAGTTGAAAAGGCACACAAACCAATGTATGCCTGAAACAAACCACTTACCCAAAGTCTTATAAATAAACACCATCTATTTACAGAGCTAGCCAGCAGTTTAGAGTTGTGTGTGGTTGGTTGTTTCAGGTTTTTAATTTGAACGACTATAGGTGTGTGTGTATCTCCATGTATGAAAATATTTTGAAAGCCTTCAAGATTAAAGATACTACTATATCAGGGTATTGAACATGTAGGTTGTTATAAATGTACTTGAAATATGTAACTTTAGATGGTCTTTGAAAGTAACATCGGAACTATCAGCTGCCAAAGTTGAAACGGAGAAGTAGTCTTATTTCATTTAGACATATGATACCAGCTGTACAGATCATTTCCCAGGAATCTAAGTATATAAAGTATTTTGTAATGGAGTTTATTGTGGTCTGAGTAAGATTTACATTCTCTTCTGGTTTTGATCAATTCTGTTACAGTAATGTTTACTGAAACATGATGATAACCTATGAGTTTATTAATTTCTGGTTCCTGTTACATGTACTTTGCAGCATGATATGGAATTTGTCATGCTTCAGGGCAGAATTAAAAGGGGAAAATAAAAAGCAAACAGTTAAAACAAGGCAACAGTAATGATGTCAAAACCCAGTAACATCTGAATTCGGTAAGGATGGGTCACTTAGAAAGTTGAAGTCTCTTGAATGTCAGATGCCCATTTTATTTTCTTCTATTTCTTGGAATTAATATTTTTTTTCCTTTTCTCCCCCTTTCTCCCCCTTTCTCCCCCTTTCTCCCCCTTTCTCCCCCTTTCTCCCCCTTTCTCCCCCTTTCTCCCCCTTTCTCCCCCTTTCTCCCCCTTTCTCCCCCTTTCTCCCCCTTTCTCCCCCTTTCTCCCCCTTTCTCCCCCTTTCTCCCCCTTTCTCCCCCTTTCTCCCCCTTTCTCCCCCTTTCTCCCCTTTTTTTTTTTTTTCCTTGCTGTTTTAGCAAACTTTTGGACAGAACCTGTTGTCTTTGCATGTTGAAAAATAAGACTGTATGGTTTCATCAGTATAAAGGCATTGCAGTTAAAATAGGCTGGATTTGCAGGGAAGAACAGCTGCCCTTAACTCCCCTATATATACATAGTGTGCATGTGTCTATGTATCTGTACATATGCATAATGTGGGTCTGAGCTCTTGAAGTTTTTGAGGAGTAAAAGCATTTCAGTATACATTGCTTGTCTGGAGAGCTCTACAAGTGCTGTCCCAACTCTAGTCTAGGATTAAAAAGTTGAAGTAGCTGCATCTGAATACCCTTTCTTGCCAGGTCTCTGAGAAGTAGTCTGTTTTGTAAATAAAGGGTACAACAAAGAATGGCAGTAGTAGTTAGTGATCACTTAATTGGAAGAATAGTAAGCTGTAGTAATATCAAGACTGTATTAAAGACCTGTAAATTGAATGATGTTTGGTCACTTTCTGTGGAAATTTAGGCATTCTTTTAATTCTTTGTTTGCTCGCTTGCTTTATGGCTGAAAAACATGAGGGAGAAGTAGGAAGGTTATACTCTCTTGAGACTTTTTATGTCTAAAGTTCTAAACTGATGAATGCAAATATATAGTGGCATATGTTTTGCTTTGCATTTTTAAAGTTCTTTTCCCAACCACAAGGAACAGAAACAGTTTTTGTAAATGAAATATCAGTCTTTTTGAGGACATCTATAGAAGAATCTCGGCTCTGAAAAGCATTTCACAACTGTGAGAGCAAATTACTCTGGATAAACTAGTTTACAGCCCTCATGGATATTCCACTTTGAAATATGACTATTTGCATGCTACTGTTTAGTTCATGGTTAACATATTAACTAAAATGGCTCTATTTCTTTAAAAAAAAACAAAAAAAAAAATTAAATAGTTGCTTATCAGGTGTGACCTTTTAAGGAAGTCATAGGTAGGATGCATGTGTTAACATGAAAAAGAGTTAGATTGTTACATACATCTGTTTTTGTAAGATGACATAGAAATAATTCATAAATATTTGGATTTCATATATATCCTTCCCTTCCCTGGAATTCTGTTGTCTCCATGCGTATGTGAATTTGAGGTGGAGTTATTTTCGAGATCATGTAAATGGGACTCCTTAGTAATCACATTTATACTCAGTGAGGCCATTAAACAGTACAGAAGGAAGTGCTTGGTTATAAGAGTTCAGTGCCATCCAACACTGTGCTGGTCCAAAACAGTTAAAATGTAACCACATCTGTTTTGCTTGACACTATTAAAGCAGCTGGAGAAAATAACCATGCCCCCCTTTAATTTGTGGTTCCTTATATGGGCAGTATACTGAAAAATATTTTAAGTTTGTGCTTCTAAAATTAATATTTTAGTCAATGAGTAAGAAAAGCATATGCAAATTATTTAAAAAATATAAAATATTTGAACTTTTATATTAGCATAAGTGTGGGGCTTTTCTCCCCCCCCTTTTTTTTCATTCCCCCCCCCCCCGTTTGTTTAATTATTACTAAAACCATAGGCTTAATTCTGGGGTTCACATGAACAAATAAATATTTAAAAACCAAATCCTAAGTTGTCTGGTTGTATGGGTCAAGTATAAGTTTTACGCTGTTCAGTTCCTTCATATACAAGGAAAGCAGTACATTTTTTAGAAGTTATGCATTTCTTTTCATAAAAAGCATAGGTTTAAAAAATTGTGTGTTATAAATCAGATATTTCAGACATGCAGATCGCACTCTGAAGTCTTACTGAATTAATACTGGTGTGACACCATTGTAGGTCCTTCTACAGTAAGATTAGGTGCACTACGATGTTCATTATTTTGACACCTCTTCTGGCCTAAGAAGCCCCTTTTCGTCCCAGCTGTTTGTTCCTGCTGCCAGGCTGCTGTGCATCTGTAGCGGACTGGATTAGAGGACTGATACGGGATAAAAAATAGTGGTGGGTTGGTTTTTTTTTTTTTTTTTCCTGCTCCTGCTCCCCGTTTTTCCACTTGGGTCAGTTCCCCAGTGCAGTCTGCTGAGTGAACCTGTAATAGTAGCACTTAGCCAGGCAGGTAGCAGTGGAAAGGATATCAGCTTTTTAAGTGTTACTGCTGCTGAAAATAAATTCTTGCTCTACTGCAACTGTAGTTCTGCCTTTGCCAGGTTTGAATTTGGGTGAGAAACTTTGTGATTTCAGTAAAGCTGCTTGTACATGCTTTCACACTTAAAGGATAGGTTCTTGCATCATATGTTGTAAATTTAGCATAAGAGTGAAACTAGTCATTCACAGTATATTCTTTTTAGAGGAACTAGTGCTTTTTGGAACTCTGAAAATAATTTTACCATATACAAGAAAAATGGTAGAGCATGTGTTGTTTTAGATGCAATTGTTTCATAAGCATCTCACAAATACTGATGTAGAAATTAGCCTAGTCTTCTAGTTTAGCAGTGTGCATTTAAAACTCATTGGGAGTACAAAGTATAATACAAGCTCTCAGGATGAATGGTGTATCGGTGAAGTCTAGTATAAACTCAGTTTTCATTGTCGTTGTCTTTTTACCCTAACTTAGAAACCAGTCATGTACAAAAATGCCATCTTCCCAAAATTTTAACATTCCCTTTCTTAGGTATGGGATAGACAGACGTATGCAGGTGACTGTGCTCATAGTTCTGTTGAATACACAAACTAAACTGAAGAGAGGTATTGAATTATGAATTTTAAACCCTAGAGGTAGTCTTAATGTAGTTGCTGACTATTTCAGTGAAAACATTCAGCTAATAGGTTTTCCATAATACCAAAGCACTTAAACCTGGAGACTTCCTTGGCAGCATGCTAAATGTGATGCCGATCATGAATTACTCGTATTTTGCCTAGTACTCAGTATATTGGCTATCAGGTATAGAAACATGCAGGTGACCATAAAAGTGGAGGGGTATATTGGGTTTTCATGCTGAAACTGTATCTGCTTTTAATTTTATGTATGTGAGTTTGTGAGTAAACCTGAGATGTACTGAGTTGTGCTTTGTACATTGGATATATGAAGTCAAGTAGTCTTTTTTTTTGTTTTGTTTTGTTTTTTGGGTTTTTTTTCATTCTTGTGAATTATTTCTCATATATAACATCACATCTGTTAGTCCTAAGTAGAACAGAAGCAGTAAATAAGTGTGTGTGTGCTTGCTTTTCAGATGTATGTTAATTTGTACATCTAAACACACTGTAAAAACAATGATTTTGGAATTCCTCAGTTGTGCCTCTCCAGGAACTTGTTGTGGCAGTTGACAATCGCTAGCATCCTGTGAGATCTATCTATTTATTTCTTTATTTTTCCAGTAGTATTGGTTGTACTTCACATTTTATTATGCAGTATTTTAAATAATACACCAAATCTGGTGTATTTGGTGAATCTTTTGCTCTGTATGTCTTATGTCAAACATCATCATTGGTTCTCTGTGCATAGTTTCAAGAGTAGGCTGTTGAGATGCAGAATAACAACAGCTTGAGAAATTGCTATAATATAGATCTATAATGTCTAGTTTCATTATATTCCAGTATGTCGATAATCTCAATTTAATGGTGTATACCTCAGGATAATTTTCCTAGTAAATAAATACATATTTTTGCTTCTAAGTAAGTATTTATATTTTATGTTGCTAGCAACAGGCCTGCCTGCATTCACCGAAGGTCAGTGACCTGAATTATGTTCATCTCTGACAGCAGTGTGTGTAGTCATGAGATATACAGAGATTTCTCTGGTATTTCATGAGCATGACTATAAAAATTACAAAATAACCTTTTCACAGAGGAAAAACTTTCAGCACTTTGTTGTAATTAGTTTACAAAATCTTTCAATTTTTTACTAAAGGTGCCATATTGAATCTTATGATACAGTGGTACTGAATAAGGAAAATAAATCTATATTGAAAGTGTTTTAATTAGTAAAAAGTAAAACCCTCCCCAGCAGACTTTTCTTTTCATTTAAGCACTTGAGTATGCTATTGTTGATAATCTGAAAACTTTTATTTAAATTTGTCATGGAAAGAATTCATATATGCCTAAAATTAAAACAAAATTGTAGTGAAAAGGAGGTCTTTCTTTAAAGGTGTTTATGATAGTTGCCTTTAGCACTTTGCAAACTTGCATTGGATAGAATTGGATAGGATCTTTTAATTCTAGATGCTTTAAGTTACTATCTGTTACATAAACTAAATATGAAACATATTATATGACTTATTTCATAAACTTGATGTATATAATATGGTTTTAAAAAAATTAGTCTTACTGCTTTGCTGCATCTAGATTCAGCTGAACTGGCTTCCTACTTCTATGTAATATGTGCTCATAACTAATAAAATTGTCCCCATTTGCAAAAACTCATGATGTGATTGGTATCCAGGCAAACCCAAAAATGAGAAATCACAGAACGGTAGGGGTTGGAAAGGACCTCTGGAGATCATCTAGTCCAACCCCCCTGCTAAAGCAGGATCACCTAGAGCAAGTTGCACAGGATCACGTCCGGGTGGGTTCTGAATATCTCCAGAGAAGGAGACTCCACAACCTCTCTGGGCAGCCTGTCCCAGTGCTCGGTCACCCTCACAGTGAAGAAGTTTTTCCTCATGTTGAGATGGAACTTCCTGTGCTCCAGTTTGTGCCCATTGCCCCTTGTCCTGTCACTGGGCACCACTGAAAAGAGTCTGGCCCCATCCTCTTGACACCCGCCCTTTAGATATCGATAAGCATTGATGAGATCCCCTCAGTCTTATCTTCTGCAGGCTAAACAGACCCAGCTCTCTCAGCCTTTCCTTATGTGAGAGATACTCTGTGGGGGAGGATGATGAAACTTCTTCAGAGAGATGTTAGTAATGGTTTTTGCACTTTAACTTTTAGGTTTTTAGAAGTATGATTGCTTTGAAACCAACTTTAATTTACAGTGAACCTATTGACATAAGTTGGGTATTGTGTGTTTTGAAGGAAGGAGTGGATTCTCTTTAGGGATACAGTGGAATAAAACACTAGTCTTCAAAGAGGCTAACAGACAAACCAGGCTTACGGTGTAAGGAAAAGTCAGTCACGTGAAAGCTTCATATTTCTGTAGTCACCATCTTGATAACATGGTGGAGTATAACCTGGGATAAAATGTGCTCAGCATCTTTGGCTTATCTAACTAAACATTTTGTAGTAAAGCTGAACTCTACACTTGAAATTATTCATGAATGCGGAGTGGCTTTGGATAGGTAATCCCATTATCTGTGTTTTGAGGAGATCAGAGGAGTGTTGTGTTGGTAGGAAAGATGAAGAGTAGAAAGCAACAGTAATTAAAATAGGAAATAAAAGCATGAAGTAAAGTTCTAGCATAGTAGCTTCATATACAGTTGATTTCTAAGAACTGCTCTCTTTGTTTAAATGAAAGACTTCCGCTTTTAGTCTTTTGTTTGCTATACAACTTTCAATAATTTGCTTTTTAACACCTTTCTTGATGTCTCTTCCTCCCTCTACTCCTTTGTTTCCTTCTGTTCTGTACCAGTAAGTAGATCAAACTGGGTTGTTAAAGCCCAGTGAGTGTTATTACTGGGGGGATTCTTCTAGTAATGATCTTACAGGCTGTGTGATGAGTGGGATTTGTTCTTTCCTCCTCTTATCATCAATTTATTATCTAAACCAGGCAGCCCTTGTACAGGTTGTGTGAAAGGCCTTTTGGTTTTAATAACTTGGCAATACAGAGACACAACACTCAGTTACTGAGTTTAATGTGTTGCCCCTGCAGCTATTATATGTGATTTGGTTGTATCTATTAAAAAAAAAAAATTACCCACAAAGCCAAGCACCACCCACCCCCCCAAGTTTATGTTGTGTGTCTGTGATACTGCTACCATCACTGTAACTCATTGTCTTTGTTTTCCACTGATGTTTTGAAATTACTTTTTTATGTTGTGGATCCCTTCTTAGAATACAGTGCTATAATAGACCCCTGCCTTTCCACTCCAGGTCTTAATTCCACACTAGTTGTCCAGTTCTTCAGAATGTGGTAATTCTTGAAGAGTTGTCAGGAGACTGAATAAACACATTGTTTTGTGATGGATATGTTTTGCTGGTTAGCTATGAAGTGGGTGGATATATTGATTCCCTGTTAATAAACTATTAATGACTTTATAGTTATATCAGCAACTCTTCCTTATTGCCGGTAGCTCTAATGTTATCTTCTACATTCTAAAATAATTCAGGTATGTTTGTGTTACCTTTCCGGTTTGGTTTCTCCTTTCTTATACATTTGTGACTTCTTTGCAAGGTAAATACTTTTTCACAGTTAGTATTCTAAGTGATCTTAAAATATTCTTGATTAATTTCCAATCAGCAAAAAGCATAGCTTCCTATATGTATGAAGTTGCTTTACTGCTTTTACCAAATCAGCTGTGTAATTTCAAGTTCTGTAGCTATAACTTGATAGTCTCTGTGTTTGTTGGGTAGTATGTTCTTATCAACCGATTTTCCTCTTCTTACGGTTTGGAATTGAGTTGGGAGTCTGTTGCTCACAACAGTGCTGTATGTTGCTAGCATTGCAGTCAGTTTGAGACAATATTAGGTGGTTGTAAAGTGCCGGAGGTGTGCTAATGTGCTGCTTTTGGAGCTTACCATTCCCATTGTAGAACTGGCAGAAGATAATGTATGAATGCTCTACAATCTATTTTGGCTGAAAATCAGCTAGTTTTGCTCAAACTATGTTTGCTGATAGTTTGAACTAAGCTGGCTTGTACTGAAACTGGGCTTATACTGATGCAAATGGGAGATGATCCTTGCTGTATTTGAGCTGCAAGGTGGTAAAGACAAAAGAGTGATGCCTTCAGTCGTTGCAGCTACTACAGCTACTACTGGAAAAAGCTCTCTATAATCTTAGCGTCCATATATACTGCAGGTAAAAAAAAAAAAAAAAAAAAAATCTTGGCCAGCGAGAACTTTCAAAAATTGGACTATAGGTCTGTAGCCTTAAGACATCCAGGTAGGCTGGACGTATCCGGTGCTCTAGGACTTTTATTGTTTGTTTAAATTCGGGGGCTATTTAGTATAAAGAAGAGAAAAGTTTGCTCTTCCTTCCCTTTTCCTTGTTCTTGAGTACAAGTGACTGCCTCCGCTGAGTTTAGCGGGACTAAGCTCAGTGCAAGACACTGTGTCTGGGTAATGTATACACTTAGCATACGTACCAGACTGAATCTTATACCCCAGTTGAAGCAATTTAGGCAGGAGAGTGCCTAGTTTGTAGGATCTTGTGTAGCCTTAGGCAGTAGCCGTCAGCCTTGCCAAGTTCATGGCTACTGTGGATGTGGCAGTGACATTCTAGGTCTCTATGGAACTTCAGCACTAAAGCCTGTTGATTCATGGTGTGGGATGGCCAGTTTTTGTTCGCCCCCTCCATCTTTTGGAGGCATGTCAGTACCTTCTGTGACAATAGAACCACTGCAGCATATGCTCCTAAATGTATCAAAAAAGTAATTCTTCCTTGTGTTCCCACCACCCGCTTTTGTGTGCGTCTGTATATGCATCTGTGTGTGAAGGTCACATTTCCGTGGCACAAGGAAGAAGTCATTGTGGTGGCAGAAAAGCTAGCTGGGCTTAGGGTATACACAGTGCTTAAACAGTCATTGTTGATGAAGACATGGAGTGAACTGCAACATTTTCTGCTCAAATTGCGGCATCTAAGTGCCTTTTAGCCTAAACACACTTTCTTGGAGTCACATGTATCAGGAGATATTTAAATAGTAATAATCTAGACTCTACAATTTGAGCTGTCAGGTAATTTGCAGATGTTCTCTAAAATTCTCAGTAATTTGTAAGTGTTTTTGATATTTTCATAGGTCGTAGAACACCAATGATATTTCATTGGAGAAGTGAAAAGCAAATGCTTGAAACATACTTTGACCAGGAGTTGGTTAGTTGTTGGGAATGTGTTTTGTTTTGGGGTTTTTTTTGTTTGCTTGTTTTTTTAACTTTTGTTAGAGATCTCTTCCTAGAAAATCATGTCTTCGTATCTCTTTGTCTGAGAGAAAGTTATAATTTTATATTTCTGAGCTTATTTTAATTTGGTGCAAGGTTAACCTAATTCAGTTCCACGTGAGATATGAGTTAAAAATGGACTTGTACATTTATGGATTTATGTGCATTTATAGTTCTATAGTTGTTTGATTTGGTAAGATCCCACAGAAATTCAGTTGTGTTTTGTAGATAATATCCTGAATTTCGGTAGAAATGCACATGTTTAAGGGCTTTGCAAAGATGGGTAACTGTCAATAATTTCACTTTTCCAGGTTTGAGAAGAGCTTTTTTGGACGACCTTAATTTTCAGAACTGTTCAATGACCAGTTGAAATTTTAGTTAATCCATGAAATGTTGACACTTAGATTTTTTTTTTTTTTTCTAACAATAGATGTCAGTGGAAGATAGTCTTTGTAATGTCTGTTTCTACTTTTACTGTTGGAAACCTTCATTTTCTGTTGGAACTTCCTTGGTTTAGCTCTGTAGTTATACCTGAGAGCTAGGGTTGAATTAAGCACTATGTGGATCTAGTAGAATGGAGATTTATATATTTTTTTTTTTTAGGTATCTTATTAATTTGTAGTTACATTCACTTCTTATTTTCTTCATTTTGCAGTGGTGTTTGCTGCTGGACTCCCCCCGTCCCCCACACCCCTGCAGGATGATATGAGACTTGAAAGAAGACGATGCATACAGGTGATCTTATTTTCAAGGGCTTTTAGAAGGGAAAATCTTTGATGTTCTTGATCTTTTTTTTTGTTTCTATTCCATTCTCTATACCACCAAAATGATGTCATTCCAACCTTAGTAGAATATTTAAGAACCCATGGAATTTTGAGATCTTTCTTTGCTCTTTGAAACTCTTTTGCACTGTCCAGGAAGAAAATGGTTTACCTGAATGGAAATATTTTTTCCAAAGTTTTATGCACAAAAAGAGTTCGCTTTTAAAGATGCTAACTAAATGTACTGCTTTTAGTCTTGTTTGTTATTACTCCGTTTTAATGCCCCCCACTTGCCAACGATTTATGACACCTGCTTAGTGACACACTATTTCAATCATTCATTAACTTTCTTTTAAAGAAATGTTATGGGTCCATCTGAAAAAGAGCATTAGATTAATAATGAAGAGTTCATTATGCTGTATCACAGGCTTATGTCCAGTTACTGTAAGATTTCTCAAGAACTGAGGGATAGGATCTTTGAACATCTTTGAAAGTCACTAGTCATTCTTAAAATTGATGTTTTAGGAAGGTCTTCCATTTTTTGCTAATCAAAATACTGTAAGTGCCAAGTGTATTTGCAGATTAAATAGCTTCATTTTAGTGATAATGTTTTGCTGGAAATATGGTTAATATTTTGACATGAAAAATCATGATCAGCAGAAGTAGAATAAAATTTAGGTTGTACAGGAGGGTTGGTGTAGTTCTTTATACCCAAATACCCTTATTTAAGCCATGAACAGTTTTGTGACTTACGTTTTGAGGCCTCTAACAGTGAAGTACGTGTAAGAGATCATTATTTGCTTGTTCAGCTTTAAACCCATGAATTGTTGGGGCTGGGAAAAAAGCAAGATAGATTTATGTATGCATGCAGATCATCTCCTGATTGACAGTTTTCAGTTGCATCAGCTGTTCGTGCATAAACAGCTTTAGAGGGTATATTTACATGGAGAATGTTGGATTAAGGCCAAGATGCTGTAAGTGGATATTTCATTCTGTGAAAACTAAACATTCGTTCATTTCAGTTGAATGTTTGTAAGTTGTACGTTGATAGCTTAAGTAAAACTGGGGCTAAAGAACTCTAAAATGAGGTGGGACAAAGAAGAGGAGGAAGAAAAAAATATTCTGAAGGGATATTTCATTTGTTTTAGATCTGTAAGTTGAGAGGAATAGCATTTAAAGTCTCAAAACTGAATCTTTCTATGTCCCGTCGAATTTGTGGAGCTCTGTCTAGTAGGCAGTCATTGCAGTCATCTGCTTGTTGTGGTGTAGATTAAAACATAGCCCAACTTAAATATTGAGAAAATGGTTTGAAAACTTTAAAGCTGTTCATCCCACAGCTGAAAGGAGAGAGAATATTACGAAATAGTACCCTATGTATCTTACACTGAGAAAATTAAGTTTATTAAATCATTAATCTGATTTAAAACTTAAAACTTAAGCACTTTCAATTTTTGGTCAGGATTTCTGATGATGGTGAGCTTGTAGAATTATGAGCTTAAAGAATAGAAATGTATACAAGGTTTTGAATTTTAGGAAGTAATTCTATCTTCTAAAGCCCAAATTCTTTATTTAGAAGTCCCATGATAAATACAGAGTGAAAAACAGTGGTACCGTGACAAAGACTTTCAGGCTTCTGATGTGTCATATAAGTTGGAAGTTAGACAAGTAAGATTTATTTGCAGTTTTCTGTTTATTAGGAGAGCCAATATTAGTATGCTGAGGTTCTCAGAATAAACATGATTTGCATGCCTTAAAATGAAAAAATATCCTGTAATTATTTTGTAATGCAGTAATAGCAAGAGTCATATGATGACTCTGTTGATACCTTTCTCAAGTTCAAAGTAGCTGGTGAGAGCTCAGGCCAGAAATTGAAAGGTTTTGTGGTTATTGAGGATGGTTCTTCTGCATTTTCAACAAGGCTTGGCTTCTGAGGGTGACTGATCTGGGTGACTGATCAGAGATGCTTTTTCTATCTTGGAATACTTGAATTTTAGATCACCACTTAAGCTGAAAACACAGACATATATTAAGCTCCACTGCTTTAAAAAAAAAAAAAAGAGTCAAAATATGAAGAAATGGTGATATTGACTCTTTTTTTCCAATTTGACTAACCAGGAAAACAAATTTGCAACATGTCTGACTTTTTTTTTTTGACCTGTTCTTAGCATCTCTGATACGTAAGATACACAGAGAGAAGGGCACTTTAACATACTGTTTGGAGGACTGAAAGATTTTTAATAATTGACAAAAAGCAATCTTGTTAACGTGAAGATTTTATAGGATCTATGCTGCTTTTCTGTGAAATGCTGCAAAAAGCAAAACTGGGGGTTCAGCTCATTATAGGAAAAACTAAATTTATATTTCAGACATGTTTGTGCATTAGAAATGCATGTTGTGATAACAAAGTTAATGCCTTAAAATGTGGTTTGTGATTAAAAAAAAAAAAAAAATCCAGAATGTGACTTTTTCTTTTTTACTTCTTTGTACTTTGAAAGTCAATCTCTCCAGGACATTTTCTGAATGGAAGGAACCATAAGTGCCAGTGCTATTACTACCATTGTGGTTATAGTTATGCTGATAATCATACCAGCAAGTGTTTACTTTTTGTGGTGAGGTAGCATCAAATTTGGGATTGTGCTGTGTGCCTACAAGTATGTTTAAAATGTTCGTGCTTTCAAAGTGATTGCTACATCCTGTCCTGCACCTGTTAAGCAGAGTATAACCGTGTGGTTGGTTGTTAATTTTTTTCCTCCTTTTTGTGAACACTACCTTATAAAAATGGATTGATTTTTATAACAAAGAACTTTCTGATTTTGGCTTTGATTTTTCTAGTTAGCTGCAGCCTAGGAATGTGTAGCAAAAATAATTACTTGTCTGATCTTTAAGCTTTTGAAGAGCTTAGAGGTTCTTGTCTTTCCTTAACCTTTGTAAGAAAAGGACTCATATCTCAGTCAAGAGAATAGGGGACCAGTATAGATTTACTAAAGATCTACTTTGGTACAAGATCTACTTGTACCAAAAGCACAAGTTCCAGAAGGATCCATTCCTTAACACATGCTGATCCTCTCAGAGGAGATTAACTGGTAACAGTTATTGTTGAAGTATTGTTCTTGGAAGCAAAAAGGGTCTGCATATCCTGAACTGCTTTTTTGATGATGATGATGATGCACTTTATATTAAAACACAACAGATATATCTTCCTGATTTTGATCTCCCACAAGACCATTGAACAACATTGTTTGGGGCATTTCTGCATACTAAGGGCAGCATGGAAACAGGGTAACTGTTAACCACTAAGTCTTAAATAGACATATGTAGTGTTTAAATATTATAGTATTTTTGTCCAATTCTTATGCCTGTATAAACTGATCCAGAGGTTTGACCATGTAAAATGATTAAAAAGAAGTGTAGGGTGGTTATTTTATCTGTAATTGTGCAGCAGAATTTATCATGTATTAACTTTATTTTTTTAACACATTCACATTTTCATGGGTAGATTTGAATGTAGAAAACAGATCAAAATAGTAGTTATATCAAGTTCTTCTCTTCATCATGAAAATATATTGAATGCACCAGAGATGTTGAGAACCAAGCAAGTGATATAAAATGTGAAAATGGTATATTCAAATTTAATAAAACCTTGGAAGTGATCATATTGCTGTTAACTTGAAAAAAGTATTGTTCATGCTTGGAAAACAAAAAAACCCAACATCCCAATACTACTCAATAAGAATAATGCAAGAACAATGAAATAGCAAATACTTGCCTAGAAACTTGGCCATATTTTAGCTACCGATTTCATTGAGCCTATAGCTATTTTGAAGAATGTTTCCATGTGTCAGTAGTAAAAAAACAAACTAAAGCAAAAAAACCCCCACTGTTATTCTGTAGTGAGAAAAAACTGTGTCCAATACTGCTGCTCTGTATTTTGAAGTTCATCTGTATTATATCAAATCTGCTGGTATGCCTTTGAACTAGTTTGTTGAGAGCTACTTTAAGTTTTACCAGGGAATTCCAGAAACTTACTGAGGCATCACCTTTTTATCACTTACCTGGATCTTCTTGTGGAAACGATGACTGTACTGTCTATGGTTCCATTTAAGTAATTGCATACCTGGAGTGTCTTTTGTGAAATGTACGTTGTTGGCATAGAACCAGAACTGGGTTGTAAAGGAGCAAAGGTTTGGCCTGTGTGCTAATTCCATACCGAAGCATGGTTTGGGCTGTTTCCGGTTTTGTTTCTGGTTGGTGACTTTAATTGCAATTAGACTGATTCTGTCTATCAGTAACTTGTTCACATATTTGACTGTATCATTACAGGCAGTTTTTGTTGGATATTCAGGTCTTGGCTGGACAGAGAAACAGAAGTTTGACATAAACAGAAGACAGCAAGAAAATAACATAAGAGACAGGGTTGCTCATTAGTAGTGGAAGTTTTAAATATAGATACCTAATGAGCACTTCCCATGAATAAGAATGCTTTTAGGGTTAACCGCTATTTTTACATAGATAACTCTTTGTAGGAGTTGTTCGTGCCGTCTTTCTGGCTGTTGGGTTTTTGTCAGCAGTTGTGAGAAAGCAGTTAGGAATGAGTTGAACACAGTTGCTTACTGAAGGGCAACAGTTATCATATTGAAAGTGGAAGTTCTGCTTTTCAGTGATGGAGTCATTGACCTCAATGAATGATAACCTTGAAGTCAAGAGACTAGATTAATGCTCTACTTTCTGTATTTGAGATCAGAAATGTGAAAACCTGGACAGCTAAAGTTAGATTCATGCATCCATATTTAAAAAGAAGTTGCCTATTTAAAAGAAAAGGGATTTTTTTTCCCCCTCCTCCAAAACTGCTTAGTACCTGTGATATTGAAGATTTAAGTTTTCAGCCTCAGTCCTCATCTGAGAGGAAACAAATGACAAAAAATCTGTTCCTGGGTTTTGGCATTGGAAGTATAGCTACTTTTCTTATTCAGGAACAGACTGAAGCATCTAAATCAGAAAATCTTGAGAGGCCTCTGTTGTTATTTAGTTTGCTTCCTCTTGAGAAAGAGCAACTCTCTTCCTCTTAAGAGAGATAGGTGTGAATTCCTGTAGAAAGCCCTGTTAGGAGCTGTCTAGGTTTTTTTCTTAAGTTTCATTTGTGATTTGCAGCAAAAGTAATTGAAATGTTCTTTCTTATGCTGTTCATGAGTGTGCTCAGTGGGGCTCATGGGGGCATTGGGTGGCAGTAGTCAACAGTGGCTTGTTTCTTCAGGAGGGTAGGGAGAGGAAGGGACACAGACCTCCAGCCATTGCAGCTCAGTCTCCCTCTCCTGTGTTGGTAAAGTTGAGATGTCAGCTCAGGGGACCATCAGGAGATAGGAGAGTCAGAGGAGGTTTGCACTTTCAAAAGTATTATGTGACTGCATAATGCTTGAAATAAAAGTATCTTAAAGATACACATCTATAGTTTTAATATTCTGGAAAAGTAATTTCTATTCATTTAGTATCCTGATTTATGTGGTCCTCTTTAAATAAACTTTTTTTTTTTGAGGTAACTTTCAACAAAGTATTAAGTGATGAGGACATTTCTTTTTAATGAACAGTAGAGCTCCAGCAGCTATATTGTGAGGCTGAAAATTATTTCCCTTACCTATTTGTAAGAGCAAAAACTCCCTTAGACTTGAGAAAAATTTGATTTTGAACAAAAAAATTCAAATTCAGATTACGAATTGCAATCTTAACTATTATAAAAAATATTATACATTTCCAGAATTATTGGTCAGTCCATGGAGAATAGTCTACAATGAACATAACAGTACAAATATAGAGTCTTTCTTGTAGCCCTTAAAGTCATCAAATGAGCAGCTGTAATGAAAAAGCCCCTGTGGTGTCAGTGTGTTCAGTGTGTGAATGAAAAGAAAAGGTTCTCTTGGGTAACGCGGTAATAGGATGGCTAGACTGCATTTAGAGCTGCTAATATAGTCTTGGCATTGTGCTATATCATGTTGACTTACTGGCTCAGGTGTTTGCTAGTGTGAGTGTTCCCGTCTTATGCATCATATTGTATAGCAAACAGATTTTTTTGTCCTGTTCTGTGTACTTTTAGTAGCAAACTGCATTCACGGAGTGATACTGTTTGCCTGTGTTGGGAGGTTATTGAGTGAAGTTAGGAGTGGGGATGGGCTCTGAAGTGAATCTGAGGCCCACGCTTCAGGGGGAAGGGCACTGGTTTCTATCTAGAGGAAGTTTCTGCCCTTGAACTTAGCAACGGGCAATACTAGTTCAGGAGCTTGCCCTTTACAGCTTTCTAAGAATCACAGCTGAAGTCTTGCATTCCTGAAGTACGTCCTAGGGTGCAAATCTTTCATTGCACAAAGCAATAGCTGTATTTGGATTTGCCATCTGTGGAATACCCTAAATTCATCAGTTTTGACCTAACACTAAACAAGCTTAATAGTGGCTTGACTTAAATGTGAACCACTTTAGTTACTTAGCATATCCTATGTAGAATCCATAAGCAGGGGAATAAATGTTTGTAGGAGGCATCCTATTTTGTAAATCATGCAGTGAGATGTAAATCCATCTCTAAACAGTTACGTTCTTTTGAGGTTAGGTTTTAAGATACAGAGAGAAAGGCCACAGGATGGCTTTCTTAACAGCCAGTCCTGAGTACTTGATAGTTCTTGATATGAATTCTGTTGATAATACCCACGAGTAGGTGGAATGTGCAAGAACTATGCAAATATTGTTGATACATCTTGCTGAAATTGGACATTATGACTTCTTAAAAACTATTATTTCTCTGTTTCTAGTCAGCCTGTTTTTTTCCTATTCAGTTCAATTCATCCCTTTATATATGGGTTTTAGTATGTTTATATTAAATGCTATTCCAGACAGCGGTGACCACACATTCTGTTAGCTTGATGCTTAACTGATGTGCCAAGCAGGTATAGTACCAGGTTACCAAAGCAACACTGGATATGCTAAGACCTGATGACAGAGTTTTTTGCTTAGTTATACATAGGGCAGCAAGTGTTCCTCTCACCAAGTTTTACAATAGTTTCCATATCTTAACATGGAATCAACTTATCCATCCTTATTAGCTTGAATATTTCCATAAGACAACTTAAGGACATACTTGTCAGCTGTTTTATGTCACTAGATGCAGTTCAGATGTGATCTAAGTGGGTCTAGTAAAAACCTTCTGTACTAAGGAACATAATTAAGCTTGGAAAATACCATAAAACTGAGAATCTTCTCAGATTTTCATCTTGACACTATTCTCAAAAATATGTACTTGTTGATAAGCTGTTATGGGCAATGATTAGATTAGAGAGCAAGAAACAATCATTTGTTTTTATGAGTGGTGATGTGACATCAAATTTGCAGTTTTGACCTTTCAGTTATCCTGGCAACAGAGTTAGTGGGTGATATGCAGTATGACCAAAGTGACAGTCTGAAGCCTTGTTTCTGAGGCCTAGCTCTTCACTGATACTTACATCTAACTCCTGTTGACATTTTGCCGAGTTAAGTACCTAAATATCTTTGAAGATCTAGATTTTAGTATGTTGCAGATAGGGCCAGCTGTTGAACATATTTGCTATAAAGGTGGAACAGGTGGCAGCAGTTTTGTTGCAGACACAGAAGAGATTTGTTCTTGATTTCCTCCTCCCCCATGGAAATCTATCGGTGCCTGTGTTTTCCTAAGAAATTTGTTATTAAGTGTCCATTAAAAAACTGATGATACAAGCATAGTATTAAGTTCTACTCATACTGGTTAATTCTGGTTCTTCTAACGGGTTTCCTTTTTTGTATGCTCCTGACTTCTATTTCATTGCCTTATTGAATCCACTTTAGGTGTGAACAGAGAATCCACCTAAAGTTTGGTACGCTACCCAACACTGTTACCTTGTCTCATAGTGCCTTTACTAACATCATAGACAATTTTCATATTTATTCATCTTGCCTGTTTGTGGTCAATGTCTTGGAGTGAACTTGCCAGTTGTTTGCACTACCTCTGAAACGTAATGTAGAAGGATTGATAGATATGCTTTGCCAAGAAATGATGTAGAAGGATTGTGTTTGCAAAGGTGAGTGAAGTTGATTTCATTATTACCTGGTTTGTGGACACAAGCGATGTTTTACCTTGTTATGTAGGCAGTAAGGCATTTGAGTAGAGAAGCAGCATTTTAACACTGTGATTATAGTCCATAGCTCCTCAGGGCTGTCTTGCCATTCCAGAGGAAAAAATAACTGTTTCTGGTGATACATGAAGATCCCTGTGCAGACAGCAGTGATTATAGAAGCCCAAGAAGTGGGATGCATACAGCCTTATTTTGATGCATTCTTCTTTAAATGCTAGCTTATCTGCAGTAGGACTTTCCATTCATCTTCATGCTCCTCCAAGGTCACTGAATATGCCTAGGTGGCTTGAACTGAGACTGCAAGTTTTTATACATTAGTAAAAGTATCTATAATTTCACCAGTCATATTAGTATGAGTTCTGGCTCGCTAGTAATGTTTCTTAGAAGTAGAGCAGATCCTTCTCTGAGAGTTGGGTTGAATGTAAAACTGGTAAGTGATATCTTCCTCTAAGTATGGAATATTGGCTTATGTATATTAGATCAGCTTATTAAAAATACATCAAACAACCCCAAGCCCCAAACTTGATAAGCATATTTATTTATCTTCCAGTAATACAGAGGCTTTGTGCTAGCTTGGAATGAAAGGGTGAGTTTCCCCTTTGAAACATTTCACTTAAGTTTATCAAAATATCTGTGAAAAGCAACGAATGTCCATCTTGCTTTCATTTACAACTTTATTTTAGGTAATGTTCCATATTTTTATGTTAAGATGATGCTTTAAATGGGCTATGTGTTAACTCCTTAAAGATTGTAAAAAAAGCAGTAATCTATCAATTGATTTATTTGTTTCTTAATATTGTTACACATATCTAAAAGTTTATGATGTAAAACTAAGTAATCATTTTACAGTACTGACTTACTTGATTAAAATGATGTATCCACAGCATATAGTTTAAGTGTATTTCTGGTGCTTAGTCTCAAAAGGTGGTGTACAAAAGGTAGTGTTTCTTTGAAGCCAAATGTTCACATCTCTGGAGTTTTCTCCAAAATTCAGTTTTTCAGAATTGGCATGTTGAGATGTTGAAGGAAAACTTTGATTCTAGCATTATAAGATGATTCTGATAAATAAATAACTGAAAAAAAAAATATGGTGGTCTTGTGTACTTTAATTTAGACTAGTTTGTAAAGATCTTTGCATGTATATGTTTTGTGCTTGGTGATCCTCAATATTGACTCTGTTCCTGTCCTTTGATCTTACTGTGCAGTTGTCTGATTAGAGTACTAGCTTCTTTTAAACCAAGCACCTTGCAAAGAAACAGATTCACCAGGCCAAAATCTTCAAGCAGTGCAGTTCTTAGATGATAGCTTTTGACATGTCTTCCTCCTCCTTTCTTTGCACCCCAGTATTTTACCAAAAAACGCATTCACAATTGAACCTTTTCTGTTTGTTTTGCCATTTTCATTATTTAGAAGGAGATTTTCTCAAGACAGGTAGACGACACTGTTTGTAGAGTATGTCAAAAGAGAGCTGCAAGAGCAGATGTAGTCAGAAGAGATTTTGGAACAAAATTTCACAGACAAAAAGACTCACTTCTCTTAGTAAATTGAATGTTCCCAGCCACTGAAGCCGATCACATGGAACAGCACACATCTGTGCTAGTTAACTGTCCTAGCCTGTAAAACTGGGTGGCTGCCTGAAAGCTGCCTAGTGGGAAGGATTCCTGGAACATGCTGACTGCCACACATTCCCAGGAGTTACTGGGGAAGAGTGCTAGTTGGAACGGATGCTGTGAATGCTCTAACGTTTTATGAACACAGTAGATCGTAGTCCTGTGTTTGGGAATCTTCCTCAGCCCAGCTGAATCTGTTCATATAGATGTACATAGCTGCTGGTTTCATCTTTATTGAACTGTTAAGTCTGCTGTTGTTTACCAGTCCTTAAAGAAGGACTGGTAGAATCCTTTTTCCTTTCCCTTTGTACTTACTGTTGTCTTGGAAGATTGCTTTTTTTTTTCTTCCTGGTCAAAACAAAGAAAACATTGTTTTACCTTTTGTTATATATACATAACATATATATAAAAAAATATATATGTATAAAACATTTTTTTCCTTACCTGGAGCTGCAGGAATATTTTTTTGCTTCCTTCTCACTCATAAAGCCTGAGAGAATTTTGTGTTGCTTTCCTGTAGGATTTCTTCGAAAGTTCTCTTTTCTTCCATCTTCTGAGAAGTGGTATCTGTAAAGTTGTTCTTGTCCTCTGGCTTAGGCTGAGTTTATGGACTTTATGGGTCTTCATGACTTCTCTTCTGAAGAAAGATTTTGCTTAGAAAAAGACCCTATTTCACACCCAAATCAATTGGCCAATTTTCAAGTGAGGCTTCTGCAACTTCAGTTTAGAATGCTGTATTCAGCTTTGTATTCCTACAAAGATACTGATAGCAAAAGGCCCCAGGCAACAACTGTTTGAATCTTGAGAAAGGCAAAAATTAGCTGTTGTGTTTTTTGTTTGTTTGGTGTTTTCCTCTATGTCTAGAGGCATGTGGAGCTCCAGGGGAAGGCAAGAAGCGAAACTTCATTTTTTTTCTTGGGAGAAATCCAGACTCTATAGGCTGCCATCCAAATGCAAAAATTCTGACACTGTCTGTTCAGAAAAAGTGCCGCCAAAACGTAGCTAGCTAAATACTCTACTTTTTCAATAGAAGGCAGTTTCCTTAAATAGAATTTGGGAGCTGACTTTGTCTAGAGCAATGATTTGGGTTAAAAACACTGCCAGATCTATAGTGACGTCTTTTTACTTGAAGTCTTTTGCTCTGACTACAGGTATTCAACTCTGATGCATGTAAACACTCAATGTATTTAAGACAGCTCAGGAATAATTTGTGTCCTATAATTCCATGATCTATAGGCTACATAATGTGAATGAAAAATCTGCTTCACCATCTTTTAGGGCAAGGAGGGGAATGGGTTGATAGAGAACGGAATTCTTGCTTTGCACAAATACACTTGCTAATGATTTACAACTTGGTTATAATTTAAGAGTATTTTAATACACTATTGTTTTACTTTGTATCACACTTTTTTCCAAAGATCTGAGTTTATTAGCAGTTTCTTTTTGCCATCAAAAACCCACATTATCCTTGATAACAGATTAGCAGTAGCTTCATCTTTCTAAGAAGCTGCAGTATACCATTAGGAAGATGGTTAATCTCCCTCTTATCTAAGCCTTTTGATCAATTTAGAGAAAAGTGAATTGGTGTCTTATGAGCAAGTCTATGTAGCAGGCTACTTAAAGTGATTTGGTCTCCTTTCAAGATTAGCTTCCATGGTTATTTGTCTAATGAATCAGCTGAAATTCATCAAATCAACCAGGTAATTAGACAGGTATTGCATCTTTTGGATTAATGGGACCGCTGACAGAGGTCTGTCTTTCCTTTCTGTATTATCAAAGTCCATTCAAAGATAATAACTATCTGCAAGAGTTGAATAGTTTTAGAAAATAAAAAATGTCTTAGAAAATTATTAGAAGCATCTGTATAAGATACTCCATGGAGAAGCATCAATATGTTCATTTTTCGTGAGTCAGAAGGTCTCTTTTCTCCAGCTCATTCTGGGGTCCTCAGTACAGTTACAGGGGAAAGGACAAGAATGTTAACTTCTAAATATGAATTTGTATGCCTGACATGCTTCCGGCCTTCAGTAATTAAATTCTGTCTGTCTAGTACCTCATCTGAGTAGATGGAATGACTGTAGTATCTAATCTATTTGATTACAGAAGGGGGTTGTATGCATAGGTCCACTGACTATTGATCTTTCTTCAAACCACATTCCTTGATTCTCAACCTTATTCTTTGAGACTCTGTGATCATTCCTTCAGAATTCAGAAATAAAGTAGGCGTGCGTGCACGCACACACACACACACGCACGCATGTGCATGCATTTCTTCCAGGCAAATTGCCCCTTCTGCTGATGAACATGGAGAAGATAGTTTGGATGGTTTGTTCCCAATGGATGAGCTGAACTCGGATATCTGCCATTTTGGATGCATACAATCTGAAGAAGGATGGAAAGTCTTCTAGTGTTCTTCATAAAGCTTTTCCTTATTTGTTTGAACAGAGTAGAGCAGAGTGGAGTATGAAGCAGCACCATTAAGAAATGTTAGCTTCTTGTATCAAAGTTGTCAAAAACTAGCTGAATCTTGCTGTGGAGTTTCAAGCTAACATATAAAATGAGAGAAAGTGGGAAGACATCTGTCTTTCCCCAGTTTTGGAACTGAGTTTAGTTTTTAGAGTAGCTCTGCAAACTTTATAGATTATATACACAGATAGCTAGCTATTAAAAATATTTGGTAGTAGTAAATAACTCTTGGCAGCGTATTCACCAAAGGCAAGTAGAAACAGATTGGGACATAGATGCATAAATTTGTATTCTTTTTTAAGAGCTTTTCAAAAGCTTTGTTTGCACAGCTATGTGCCTGTGATAACCAAATGATAAAACTCCACATTATCTCAGTAGGAATTTTGGTCAGTGTTGGGAACTTCTAAAAATTCTGTTCTGTATGCAGAAACATGTTTGCATGATTTCTTTAAAACAGATAATAGCTGTATTGTCCTTGATATATCAAGAAAGACAGGAGAATGTCCAGTGAGAGATAAAAATGCAAAGGGAAAAGTGGAAGTGTAACCATTTCTTTTCATCTGGAGGATTTTAGTTGGTCTGTGATTTTGGGGTGGATTTTTTGCTATTTCCTCATAATAGTATTTAATACAAAGTTTACATTCTTACTTGACACACATTAGCCCAGACATAATCACTTTGTTATTTCTTTAATGTGTCAAGGTTAGATGAGCATTTTTCCTTTGTAATCACTAAGCCGGTATACTGAAATTTTTTGATCCTGCATTTCTGTAAAGAAAAGAATTGTAGCTTCTCCCCATAGCAGAGTTCTTTCCTATTCCTTCTTCAAATAGGATATTGGAAACTTTGAAGAGAAAATCTGAAGAGAAATGCTTCAACATAGGTTCCTACAACCTTTTCTAGTTTATCAAGTCACATTCTGGTGTGTAAGGGTTCTCCCCATGAGAGGAAGATATGCTGCCTCTTTTTGGATGATGAGCACAACCTAGCTCAGTCTTCTATTTATTGGAGCTCTAACCCTTAGGCAAGACAAGAGCAGCAGCAAGTTTCAAGATTCTCTCTGCTGATCATTCTTTTTCAACCTCAGAATCGAGCAGACGGGTAAGTGTCTTGAATCCTGTGTCTTTTGAGAAGGGGTAGTTGGCTCCTGATCATTAGTCTGCAGGGTGCTAAGGTGCAGACCTCTGATTTGCTTTGCAGTCAGGAGACCAATCTCCCTTTCTCCTGCAAGGCATCTCCCAAGTTTCTCAGGCCTACTGAGAATTCAAGAGCTGTTCATCGTAGCATCATACCCACAAGTACAATACAGACAGACCATTTAGAAAAACAGAGGATATGCAACTGAAACCGCTCTGCACTTAAACTCTGGGCCAACCTTATGAAAGTTTCCATGTTTGTAGAAAACACAATGCTATGGCCCAATGTGAATGTGCTTAGTGGCTCACTACTGAGGACTTTGCTTCCCTTGAAAATCTACTGAGGTTGAAGTGGAACTGATGGGGGACTTCATTGCTGCTACAAACTTGTTTCTCATGCCCAAGAAGATGGTTTGGCTTGCTTTCTCTATTTGATACTATAAGCATTTCAGAGAAATCCCTACATGGCCTTTGGGACGTGCTTATGTAGGAAGACAGATCAGGTTACATTACTCTCCCATCTTTTGTACAGTTGTGGAACCTGCAGTAATTATCAGCACGTAAAGAAGGCTATCTCTGACTTGAGTCCTTTTAATACTGTTTGTTCATCATTAGTCTCTGTGCAGCTCTGCCTTTCCATATGATTCGCATTTTGTAGCATAATGTTATTTTGTTGCTGACATTTTGAAACATTGGATTATTGGCCTGAGGTGGGCCCTCCTACAGCATTCTCAGGAGTCTACTGTGCTGCTTTCTTGCAAATAATGGCAAAACCAATTTTCCCATTTCTGTCTGCTCCCTTTTGTTTCCAGAGATGTTAGGAATAGGAGGTCATAGAATGGTTTGGGTTGGAAGGAACCTCAATGATCATCTAGTTCCAACCCCCCTGCCATAGGCAGGGACACCCTCCACTAGACCAGGTTGCCCAAAGCCCCATCCAACCTGGCCTTGAACACTTCCAGGGATGGGGCATCCACAGCTTCCCTGGGCAACCTGTTCCAGTGCCTCACCACCCTCACAGTGAAAAATTTCTTCCTAATATCTAATCTAAACCTACCCTCTTCAGTTTAAAACCATTACCTCTTGTCCTGTCACTACAGGCACTACTAAATAGTTTGTCCCCATCTTTCTTACAAGCCCCCTTTAGGTACCGGAATGCTGCTATAAGGTCTCCTGGAGCCTTCTCTTCTCCAGGCTGAACAACCCCAACTCTCTCAGCCTGTCCTCAGAGGAGAGGTGCTCCAGCCCTCTGATGGCCCTCCTCTGGACTCGCTCCATGTCCTTCTTATCTTGGGGGCCCTGGAGCTGGACCCAGTACTCCAGGTGGGGTCTCATGAGAGCGGAGAAGAGGATGAGAATCACCTTCCTTGACCTGCTGGCCGTGATCCCCTTACCCTTTTGTGGGGCAGAGGAAGAGAAAAAGAAGGGAAGTCCTCTATGGTGCCTTCTGTTTGTATGTGATGGGGCTTGCTGAAATTGCTAAGAATTATAGCATTTCTGAAAATTCCTACAGAAGTCTTGAAGAGCCTGTCTGAGATTGACTGACATTTTGAAACAGTTTTGTACTTGCTTGTACAGTAATGCCAGCAAACAACACCGTATTGCTTTCAACCCAGATGCTTTGGCAAATAGTAATTTCATGTGTTGCTGCTGCTTGGCATAATGACTGATGCTACAAAGCAGTAGCAGGTGGTTTGGATTTTTCCTACTAATTCTGCACCAAGTCCCTATTTTTTTGCAGTGGCTTTGGACCATACTAAACAATATTGCTCTTTTTCACGGGAAAGGATTTTAAACTCTTAGATGGACTTGGTAAAAAGTTGGGTTCAATAGCAGGCTATTGGATGAGGATACTAAGTTACTCAGCTCTCATTTTTTTTTAGACACCTCATAGGTGACAGATACTATGCTTGTTTTATACTTTCCCCCAAAATTCATCACTGTAGTAACAGAAAGTCGTATTACTTTGAAGATTGTTTTATAACTACTCTAATTTATGCCCTGCTATTGGTAACATTCTTTCTGTACCCCTTTTCAAGCATCTTTTCCCACAGTAGCTTAACATAGCCCTCAGTCTGATACATTTTCTGTTTCAGTCATGAGGAGGAGAGTACTTCAAACTTCTTCCCTCTTAACTTAGCATCTGCTGTTGGAGAAGAGTTGTACTGCTAAAATGTGCAACTTCAAGCGTATGTTTGCCAGAGTCCTCACTGTGGTAGCTCCCCGCTGTACATGAAGCGGGGTGTTCCACAAGTGTGGGCTACGCCCATTCATTCCGTAAAGCTGAAGAGATAATGTGCCTTATTACGTACTGCCTGGATTAGAAAGTTTCCTGTGCTGGTGTTCTGTATACGTGTGTGTGTATATATATATATATATTTTTTTTTTTAAAAAGGTATTGAGATATTTTGTTGTTTCTAAATCAGGTAAAATTGTGTTTCATTCTCTTACTCCCCTGAGAATACACTTTTCAAATTTACTGTATTGCTGAAGCTTCAAAATGCCTTGGTACCTAACCTCCTTACTTAAAGAGATCGTGTGTTGTTTCACTTTTCTTGACTTGCAGCGCTTATGTCCTTGGTAACGTGACATGTTAGGAGATTGTGGTTCTTTTGCGTTACAGTACAGTCATGTCTTGTGCCTATAAATGTAATGTTCATGAACTGGAAGTATACTCTGACCCAGACCACTGGCACAGTTGTGTTTGAAACTCCGTAAGAATTACAAGCCTGCAGGGGTTAGAACTTTGTTAGCATTTATGCTATGAACTGAACTTGTGATGATCTTTTCACAGAACACAGGCATTAGCTGACCTTGCAGAATTGCTTGTCTGTTTAGTGTTTGGATCCCATAAATATTTTTACATAATCCTCTTTCCTTTAAACATTCAAGTCTCTTTCCTTAGCCTGGAATGTTATTGTTCTCTGCACCTCTGTGGAGGTAAGAAAACCCAAACCAAACCCATGTCTAACCATTTGGTCAGATTTTCCTTTGTGTAGTTTATATGTCCTTCAGGGGATGGCGGAATGATTTCTTCTCTCCTTGCCCCATTTCTACATCCCCATTGAAGTAAGCTGCTTTTCTGGTGGCCAGAGCATACCTTGCTATCTCTGCAGCGCTCCCAATATTGATGCTGCAGATGCATGTGACAGGCTGCTCTCTCAGTAGCTTGCTCTGAGAATTAGCATGTAAAACCAGAGAGTGATGGAAAGAGAGGCTTAAATGTTATGATTTAAGCATGGCAATTGGAACTTGTTGTCTTTGGGTTATGCATCTTCCATAATGCCCACAGAGGTGGCAGTTTTTGGAAAGAAGGAGCCCAGTCATGGCAAACGCAAACTCCACTCTCTGCTTACAGAGATTTTGTAACCCAAGAATAAGATTTATAGGTGCACGTAGCTGAAGATGTAGGCAAAATTTAAAGGTTTTGTATTTGCTAACTCTCGGGTGCTTGAATGATGTTGCTTTCATCATTATTATTGGTGTGAAAAAACCCCAATAACTTTAACAGTTAACTAATTTTTTAACACATACTGCTTAGTTTATACTAGAAACAGTAAAGCCTTTGAAGGAAGGCTTCATGAGTTACACTTCAGAAATAATTTTCTTAGATCATAGTATTATCCTAAAGGAATAATGATATAGGGTTTTTTGTTTTGTGTTTTTGTTGTTGCTGTTTTGTTTTTTTAACTTTTCTGTTTTAAAATTTGTGTTACTTGAGAGAAATGAATGCAGTTTACAGTGAATCCTGCTTTGGGGTCATATTGTTTGGACGAATGAAACCTGGCATCGCTGCCTTTTGGTGGTTGCTAGTTGCAAGTATGTATTCAACCCTGCTTGTTTGTTCTCATTGAAAGCTAGTACTTCAAAATAAGACAAAAGAAGTAATTACTTAAGCTTAAAAGTGTGTATACTAAATTATACACAGAAATTATTACAAAGGCTGGAAATTAGTCTTTCAAATAAATGCTTCGGAATTGTGAGGTTTCACTGTACTTGTGAAAGCTTGGTTTTAGTTCTGATTTTAGTTGGAGTTCTCTGTGATTAGCAGTAGCTAGGTATGGCAATGTAACTTTTTACTGGAAAATGATTTGTTGTTTAATGACTTAAGTCTGAATGCAGTTTGTTAGGAAGTAGGGACTGGCTTGAGATGCCTATTGTAAAATGCCAGTGTCAGAATATCAGTTATCAAATCGTTGAGAACACAGCAGAAAAATGATTTAGTTACAATTTACAGCTTGTGTTAGTTACAGTTTAAAGCTTGTGAATATTTTATAGAAGAAAATAGTTCTGGTACTTCCAGTCTACTTTGGAGTGAGGAAAAAACCTTTTTGAATGTTATTATTTTAAAGAACTGTAATATGGATTAATATGGACAGCATACCTTGAGTTTCTAAGTATTCTAGTTTTTAGAAACTATATCAGAATTTCTGTTGTTAATACAGAGTATAAAAACAGTGTACTGTTTCCAAATGTAACTAAGTGCTCTGTTGCCAAAACTGAGTATGTACTATAAACTTCTGCTTGAGTGAAATGAACTACTTTAAGATCATATATGAAATCAGCTGTTGAAGGCATTCCTTGGAATCATTACACTAACAGATTCCCCATAACCGAGGTGTAATTTATAGTGGTAGATATTTTTTTTTGTTGTTCAATTTGTCACTTAAAAAGCCTTCTACCTATGTATCTGAGTCTAGAAAAGGCTTCTGTGTGACATGAATTAAGTGTATGATATGTTAATTTTTTGCCAGCATAGCAATCCCGAATAAAGTGTTGTATAGCCAATTTGGAATTAGTAAAGCAAAAAGACTTGCAATATCAGTAGGGCTATGCATTATCCAAATCCTGCATGTGGAAGGAGGGGACATAGCATAAATTCTGAAAATACATGCTTGCCTGTGTACCAAGTTATTTCATTTTTACAGTTGGTTTTATTTTAAAATTCTCAGCACTGTATCAGATGAAATCTACCTTTATCGTAAACATCAGAATGCAAGTTGGATTGATGTAACATAGTAGAATAGTTGGAAAATACGTGTGATTATTTAACTGTGGTGTAGAGTTAGAAAGATTTTATATCTTTTTAACAGTATTGTATCTTTCTAACTGTATTTCTAAATACAGTATTCATAATACTGTATTTATTCAAACTACAAAAGTACTTTCAGATCCTCCCCCTCTCCTGAAAGCTGTTTTCTTTGGTCAGGTATTGAATAATTTATATCATGTGAGACTATTGCACATGATGTATTCATCCCTTGTTTAGCTCTTACATTAATGGTTTGGCATGCTAGCTGTACATTGATATGGTAGATGCTTTCCATTTTTTCTGTACCAACTGTTTAAATATATCTTGTGCCTCAGTAACTACAAATGGGAAATGACTTGAATTATTCTGTTTCCCTTGATGGTTTTTATGCACAGGAAAAGATTCCTTTTTTAATGTATATTCATTTGTACAATAGATTAAAGGAGAGCTTTAAAAATGCTTCAGATATTTATGCTAACCTTAAATTATGTTCAGCTGGAAATGCATATGGAATCTGAAAAGTGAAGTTTAGACATTAGGCTAGCTGTTAGCTACAGGTATTGATTAGGTACAAAATATTTAGTGTTTTTCACTCCTTGTAGGGATTGTGTGGTTTGTGTTGCCATGTAGCAGGTAATTTGTATTCAGTCTTTAATTAGTTTAGCACTTTAAACTGAAAATTTTAAGTAGTGTTGTTTATATTCTCTTTGGAGGTGGGGGAAAGACAAGGCACTGCACCAATACAAGAAACTCTTACTTAACTGCCGATAAAAGTATTACTTTGAGAGGACGGTTGAGCAGACTAGGAGAAGGATTAGTGCTGCAAAGTACTGGCCCAGGCTGGATTGCTTGGAAAATCTTGTAAGCCTGTGGTCAGATAACACTCTGCTGCTGCTTACTGCTGTTGCTGCTGCACTGCTATGGGGTTTGCTAGATGAGCGTGAATCAAAAAGCAGTGATTTATTTTAAAAAGCTAACAGGTGATAAGGAATAGGTGGAATTGATTTTTGTATGTGTCAGAGGGGTTGGTGCGCGTACATATGTCCTAAAATGCATACAATTATCTAAGGAAATATTCTAGTAGTTTTACTATTGATAAAATTTCCAAAATGAAGTTGTTAAATCTTCTAAGTAAGGAAGCCAGTAAAACTTGAATTTCTGTTAGCATCAGGCTGGGGAACTGACTTCTTAAAAGCAGATTCTGTGGTCGAGATCTGCAAAGTTTTGAGTGTCATAGAGATTGAGAAGGAAATACAGAGCCTCTCTCCTCTTCAGCAATGACCCAGGTTAGCGGCTGACAGAAAGTCATAGCCCTCCTTCAGCCGATCGGCAGGCAGAATAGTGTCATGATCCTTTGAGGGTTTGAGACACAGAGGCTGCCGCCGCCGCCGTTGCTTTATATCCTGTACCTGGTGTGTACCTGGACAGGAGATGTCAGTTGCCAGTGTCAGGCACCTTCCACAAGCACTGGAGAACAAGAAACACTCAAACACCAACCTTCCAGGTGAGTGAATTGCAGTAGCACTTTCACATCACTGTCGGGCTGTGGAAAGTGAAGTAAAACATGCGCAGGATCACTTGCCTCCGCCGCGGTGTAGAGGGAAGCTGTGCAGCTGCGTTCTGCTTTTGAAGAGAGAGGCAGTTGCTTCCAGAGTAAGTCTGTCAGTCTTTGCCTTTAGAGACTTCATTTGAAGGGGGCTGAGCGATGCCGGTTTTCAAAATACACATCTGTGTGTGTGGGAAGGGAACCTCCTGAGGAGTGTTGGAAGTGGTGCTGATGGTCAGGAGCTGCTGAACTCCTCCATGTATTCACGCTGTCGTAGGCAGAGACACTTAATGACAAATACTCTTTCAGATAAGCTTAATTTTTTAAATTGGTGGGGGGGAAAAAATGGCTATTTCTGGTATGGTATTTCAGTTTCTTATCTTCAGTCTTTACTAGTGGTTCAGTTTGGTCCAGCAAACTGAAACTCATTTACTTACAATCTGCCAGTGGGGTTAAATAATGAAGGAGGTCCTTTCTTTAGTCTTTTTCCTCTTCGTTAAAAACAAACAGAAATGTGCCTGTGAAAAAGGGGATGTTACAAGTAGCACGCACTATCTGGTACAGTATAGCCCCCCATATAATTTTATAAGGTGATCTAAGTAAGCCAGTGAAAGGGAACTTTCCTGCTCTTAACTGTTGTGTAGAGCCCTCTGACGAATTTTAGCAGAGAGATATCACACTTGGAAGTGTTTAAATACGATCTTCTTTGGCTATTTTAACATCTCAGCCCTTCGCAATGCATTCTTCAGGCTGTCCCGGAGCAGAGCTATTTTGCGGGAAGGGAAGTTTAAATCCTAATGCAGCGCTTAGCTGTAATCCCCGTGTATCATTACTGCATTGCCCTGCCCTTGCTGTGGGGGTGAAATGTAGAACATGAGTCTAATCCTCGGTAGATGGAGCTAATTTTGCTTTAAACTTGAAAGTGTTAACACCAACTTGAAAATGTGACAAAGCTCAATTGCATTTCTTGTTTATTGCTTGTTTTCCGATTGGACAATGGGCAGCAGCTCTACCCTGGCAACTGAGGGCTGCGATTTGCATAGCCCCCTTCGATTGGCCACTTGGCTGACGATCTCGTCCAATCAGGCGGCGGGCTTTTGGTGGTAGGCTATGCTAATTACCCGCTGTTGCTGGGGTTCGGGGTGGTTTCCGCGCGGCGTTCTGCTGCATTGTGTTGCCTGGTGAGCGGCGGTGATAAATGAGCAGTTAATGATCTGCAGCAGCGCCCGCGTACTGCGGGCAGGCACGGGTTTGAGAACAGAAGCGAAAGGAGGATTTAATTGCTCTTCAATCTCGCCCTCTCTCTGTACTGGCCGTGTGAATGTGTGTGTGTATATATATACGTACGTGTGTCTGGATATGTACATTGAAAAGTGTGTGTGGGTGTATACGCCATGGTCATTAAAGAAAATCTTTACTGGAAGAGCTTGAAACCAGGAAACAGTGCTGTATATAGATGGAAGAGGATTGTTCGCACTCTTTCCCCATTTAATTTGTCTATTTTTTTTTTTTTAATTAAGTGCCTTGTATTGAAGTAACCAGATTTATGCAGAAAGCACAGCAGTGGAACATTTAAATAGAGTCAGCTTTAATATCAGTACTTCTTAAAATGCAATAATCTCTGTATCTGAGATAAGTATCTGTAGCTGGTGTGAATATAGAATAATCTATTTCTAGCTCACACACTTAAATTAAAAATGGTGTATTCCATGTCTTCCCCCACCCCTTCCCAAAAAAAAAAAACCCAACCCAAACACCACACCACCCAAAACCAGCAAACACCAAAAACCAAACCCCACCTCAGCTATAACAGTTGAGTCTGGATTTTTTTCCATCCTGTATATCATTCCTGCCTAAGAATATTGGGAAATCTGACCTTAAAATATTTTTGTTGTTTAAATCTGTGTCTGTTCTTTCTTTGCTGCTTTCCAAACCTGCTTTTTCTCCTATTCAGTCATGGATTAGTTTGCCTTCTTCAGTCCTCTTCCCCTGTCCCCCGTCTTTCTTAGCTATCCAAATTGTGGGCTTTCTTTGCATAACTACTCTCTTTCTTTCTATCCAGCTCAGTAAAACTGACTGTAAGGTTAATGAATTATTTAACTGAGTAAATCCATCTACATAGGTTTTGCGTTCCTTTTTTTTTTTTTTTCCTTTCTTTGCCCTTCCCCTTAGCATAGGTATCAATATATGACTGAGGTTTGATTCCACCTAGCATTTACTATTGTTAAGGTGGAAATTACTTTCACTGGCATACTTTTGACCAGGTATAACCCTGGTGTCAGCAGATTTGGAATCCTTTGAGTTCAGTTGGAATTGGAATTTTGGTAAAAGCAGTTCCATTTGACAGCTATTTTTTGTGAAATATTTTTTGAAAAACATCGGTGCACAAAATATTTTTTTAATTTTTACAAATTTGGATTAATTGGTACTTTAATGCCAGGAGAACAGACAAGTATTTTCATGATTTAATCTTTATACTTAGGACTAAACAAGTTTTGTTTTTTAAACCAAACATTGGAGTGCATTAGTTCAGATGAGTGATAGTCTGCAGCCATTTACAAGTTGTGCTCATCAGGAAGACCAATGCTTACTGTTAAAAAGCAGCCTGTGATTAAATCTGATGTTTACTTTAGTGGAATTTAAATTTTTTGACTGTTTTGTAAACCCTTCAGAAAACTGACAGCAGAGGTATATGCTCTTGAATAAAGCCAATGTTTCCTTTTAATAGGGAAACCTGGTGATTTGTAGTGCGTTTTAGAAGCTAAAAACTAAGATAAAATGTAATTTGTGTGTACTTCAAGTGGAATTTGCTTGTAGCTTTCTGAAATGTGAGTGTAGGGATTCTTTTATAGCATGTGTAATGGAATGACTTTCATAAAATCATGTCAATTTAAACTCACTAAATTTCTGTTGTCTGTGTTATAAGATTAGCATGACTTAGAAAGTATTTTTCTCCTTTATGCTTTTTTACTTACTGAATTTGACAGAACTTTCTGTATAAACAGTGTTTTCTATTTATATTTGTGTTTTTCACAGGTTGCACTGGGAACTGAAGGACAGGTGTGGGCCCTTCACCTAGATTAAATATGCTTACATAGTTGGAATTAAGTAGTTGCTTTTAACCCTTTGTTTGGAATAATATTCACACTTCATTGTTTGTATTCTAAGAGCTGTTACGAACTTTTACCGTGATCATAAAAAAAAAGTGAATCTCCATTTTTCCCTTGTCTTCATATTCCCTCTTCTTAAATGACAAGCTTTTCATTGAATTAGAAAACTTAAAAAACGCATAACCTTAGAATAATTGCATACAATCATAAAATAAACATAAATTTGTAGAGGAAGAGAAAATAGAAGTATCAGAACCCTAGCCTTGGCACATTTTCACCAGCATTGGTGTCGTCTGAAAAATGAGTGTTTTATTCTTCTGAATATTTTAATAAAATTTTAATTTTTTTTCAGTTTTAAAGCAAATGTTAGTCCTTTCTTTAAATATGGTTTATTAAATATTCAATAGTTAAGTATTGATTGCTCAGCTATTTGATTTCACTTACTCATTTGGCATAATATAAATACCATGTTGGGCTGAATCATCAGCCAAACTACTTGAATTTGACCAGTGTTTCTCAAGCAACAGGTTAATGATGAAGAGTTGGACAGAGTTAGTGTGGTAGGAAAACCTCTGAAAAATATTAAAGACATAACCTTCAGTAATAAATATGTTGGCGTGTATACAGTTGCATAATTGAGAATGTTTCTTCTTTAAATACTAGAATGTCCTCTGTTGGAGGATCGTATGAAGTCAGTGTGTCAAAAGGGAGCTTAAAAAACCCTCCAACCCAATAACCCAACAGTAGAATAAAATAAAGTTGCTGATATGAAGCCTCTTATTCATTTCTTCATGTCGGTATCATTGCCTCTTTGCAGGAGGGCAGCCTTAGTTTTTGTTACTGTTCAGCAGAGGCCATCAGATGAAAAAGGCAAGTTCACAACAAACAAAAACAGGTGGTGCTTAAAGTTGGCTGTGGGCAAGATGTGGAGTCCTTTGCCATGCCATCTTCTGGATGCTAAAAGTTGAAATGCAAAAAGTGGTTCAGAAAGTCCATGGAAGAAAAGGATGCATGATACATATGTATATATACACACGCTTTAATCACAAAGACTCTGCTTCATGTAATTCCTGCACTGGAGACTAGATGAATGTGCCAGACACCTACTGGTATATGCTTGTATTCTCTTCCAAGATGACTGCTGTTGGCCGCTTTCAGAGACAGGACACTGATTTGAATGGATCTCCTCTTTGATGTAAGAGTAACTCTTATGTTAGTGCCCCATTGCTTCAAAGAACTATGTTACTTTTCAGTCCTCAGTCCAACATAAATCAAGGATCCTTTCTCGTTTGGTTTTGTTTGCAAGCAGAAATGAACATCCATTTCAGACCTCTCTCCTTTGGTTTACTTTTCCCAAATTCTTGAAACCTAACCTGTAAAGCTGCTCCTCTGTGGAGCTCTGTAAAACAGAGATTTACCTACTAGTATGTGTTCCTTGTCTTTGTAAAGTCTTTCAAATTCTGTATATACAGAATTAGAAATTTAAAACCATGGAACCCTTTTGGATTTAACCTGTGTCTCCCTGTTTTTCTGCAGAACAGGATAAAATCCAGTCTTGTAAGAATATTGCAGAAGGAAATTGTTGTTTGTGAAATACATGGATACAAAAACAATGACTACTCTATAGAATATATATATGTTAAATACAATGAAAATAAAAAGATCTATTGTATGGCAACCTATTCAGTGAGCACTACTTCCATTCTGTCCCTTAAAATAAATAGGGTATTCATGTAACTAAATAGTATCATGTTATTTACACAGAGGTACTAAATTAAAACTGTGGAAGTATTCTGGTGTTTCCTAACTTCTCTGTGCACAGTACTCTTCAATTTTCATGTTCTTTTGGTCCAGCGTATACCTAGGTGGAGGCTTTTGGTCTATGTGGAGGCCTGTGCATAGGTTGTTTTCACTGTTTACTTGTGGGATTGTAGGTTTTCTTCAGACGTAGTCTTAGGCAGCTTGCTTCTCAAGAATAGAAATGTGAAAGCAGAGTTCTCACAGAGCTCAAGATTTTGACTTTGAAAGTTAGAATACTTGTGTTTCCTGTAGGTTTTAGCTGAGAATTTTGGCAATCTTGGGCTTCATTTATTAAAAAAAAAAAAGTAGTTTCACTTTCACAAAATTTTCTTAGTTCTAAGAGTCTCCAGAGTATAGTCAAAGTAATATTTATATGTTAATGAAATACAGATTTATATAGTGTTGCCAATGGATTAAATCATAAATTGCTCATGAGTTTTATAAATTTCCTTCTCTTGTTGTGGGAGGATTATAGTGAGCAGCGGTGTTTAGTCTTTCTGGTACTAGATTTTTGAAGTGGCTAGGGAGAGATACACACCACAGTCTCTCCCTGTCACAGGTCTTGGCCGCCATATTTCTACAGCAGAGGGGACTAGTGTCCCCTAAGTACAGGCCTTACTGCACAACAGCAGTAAAGTGCATGCATGCAAGTGCTGTCCAGAGTCCACCTCCTGCTGCAGCTCATCCAGGGGAGAGGATAGCCAAGACAGGCACAACAGTATCAGAACATCTAATGAAGCCTACCCTTGGCCTGTCTTTTCTCCAGGTTTCTTGCTCCGTCTCTGCCATATGACCAGACACGTGACAGGCAAGTCATGTCAAAGGTCTGCAGACTGTTGGAAAAGATGGCGCCCAGAAGTAATTTTATGTCATCTCCTAAGCACTTCGTTTTCTCTGCAGCTCTGTCCATTAGAAAGGAGCACAAGCAGGAGGATTCTGTGGGCTGGATGTATTGGCCTAGTGAACAGGACGTGAGAGGGTGGTTGTTTCTAAGTTTAGGGCTTAACTTTACTTTGAGAGAAAGTAGTTTGGCATTTCTGTACAGGGAAATCGACTGAATGGTTATTGTAGAAGAGCTTCTGAAGTAGCCATTCTTAATAATATAATTCCTCCACAATAACATAGTTCCTCTAGAGGAGGAACTAGTGTGGGATATTTATAACAGAGTTGTTTGTTCTACAGTAGCCGCTGCAGGTAATTTCCCTTTGTTCCCTGTGTTCTCTCAGCTTTCCTCATTCTAGAGCAAACTGAGTGAAGTCCATGTACCTTCGCATTCTCATGCAGCCACTTTACATGCAGTGTATGAGGACAATAGGCAAAGCAGTGTTTCAGTAGAGCGGTAGTTCACTGAGAGTTCAGGTTGGCATTTGCTCATTGCTTAAAAGATGATTGTTCTAAACTCTAAAATCCCAAGTGCTTGACATTTATTATGTTTAGGCAGAACTCGAGTAGGTCTAACTTGTCTTAAATGTGGATTTATTTGAACAGAGAGTTCTCAGGATATGAGTGTTTGTCTCTCTTGCTAATTGCTCACTGTCTGTTGTAGGATGTGCTAATACAATGCAGAGGTGGTTGGGTATTAAAGCGACGCAGAGATCAGTCTTCTTACTCTCCCAGACTCGTTTCTTAGAGGTATACTCAATGAATAGCTGAGGTATCATAACGCTCATTGGTACTGAGAACTTTTCCAAGCACGCATTTTGAAAAACAAAGTTGACCAGAACTCTGCGAAATGATGAACTTTGCAAAAAAAATGTGGATCTTCTGTGAAGGAAGAGGGCCATACAGTTCCTCAACTAACACAGGATTTTCTTTGAGGATACATTTGGCTGCTTTCACGTTGAGTAATTTGAAAAGAGAAAAATAAAATAAAAAAAAAAAAAACAAACAGAAGGCGGGTACCTTCATCTGTGGTGGCATAGCAGGGATTGGAAATAAAAAGATTGGAAGTCTGAAGCAGTGATATACAGTACTAAGAACTACCATACTTGGTCTGTGGTGTAGGCCCACAAGCAGTTGAACTTTGAGTGTGGAAGTGAGAATATCCATTGTGGTGAATGATGCAGTTCACACTTTTATTCACTGGTCATGTTTTCTGGCAGGTTCTTAGCTGCAAGCATATCACTGAGATGGATCCCCTCTGCATGTTGCTGAATGACCCAAATAATAGATAGCAGAGATAGAATGAGGAAGGGGAGGATGGGGCAGGAAGGAGAGGAGGTGAAAGGAAGCTCAAAACATTTAGGATCAAAACAATGATCTTTATAGGGAAAATGTTGAAGAACAGGAAAAGTACTAGTAATGCGAAGAGAGTGAAAGAAGATGAGTTGTGCAGAGGAGAAAGTTTCATACTTCAAAATGAGATGATCCCACAGTCCAGGATAAACCCCCAAGGAATATTGCCACTGATTCCAATTTAGTTCTGTATTATTTCTGCCAGTTAAATGCTATTGTGACATACTTTACTGGTCTTTGATTTATGGATCTGATCAGAAATTCTGCCTCTTCTTTGAGCTGAGTTGAACAAAGAGGTGGGGAGATGGGGACAGTGACATTATTAGGAAACAGCCAAAGCATTCTGTGGAAGTAGTAATCGCTGCCTGGAAGCCAGATGCAGAGGACTTAGGTACAGAAGGGACTATGAAGTTGTTAAAATTTTAAGAGAAATTAGTTACCCAGGTAGCAGGTTAGTGGCAAGTTCTCAAACATGGGGAATGACTACATTTGAACTTTTAAAAGTATGAAATAGAATGCTGCTGTGACTTTCACTGCTTTTACCTGCTTCATCTTGCACAACAGTAAATAGACAGTGAAGTATTTTTAAGGCTGTGGCAAAGGTTATGTTATCAAGCAGAGAGCTCTCTATCTCCTTGTGTCGTGAAATCAAGATCAGCTGCTGCACTGGAAGATGCTTTTGTCAGTCTTGAAGGCAGTCTTCTATAACTCACAGGGTCAGAAGTGTTACAATGGTTCTTTTTTGGTTTTAATTTTTAATTGTGAGGTAAGTAGGTATGAAAATATTAAGGAAATGTCACTTCTTTTAATGTTCTAATGATTTTAATGTCTGAGTTTTGTCTCCTTTTTCATCCTTCACTATGAGTATACCTCAATAGAATACTTTGGTAGAACTGTGACAGAGGGACAGAGAGAGTCACATACATAGACTGAGAAGCAGAGTATATATTTAATGAATTGGGTGACAGAAATGCAAAGAAATGATTTAATTGCTATGAGGATTTTCAGATGCTGTCCCACATGACAGAGGAGCTGATCTAACAACTCCTTGATTCAAAGAGAGAAATCCTCTCACTTTGTGCTGACATTCGTCGCACAGAATCACAGAACCCTTGAGGCTGGAAGGGACTTCTGCAGGTCCCCTGGTCCAACCTCCCCCGCTCAAGCAGGGCCACCTTGAGCCAGTTGCCCAGGCCTGTGCCCAGTTGGGTTTTGAGTGTCTCCCAGGACGTGTTATCCACAGCGTCCTTGGGCAAGCTGTGCCAGTGCTCAGCCTGGGAAAGGCTGTAGCATGGCTTCCAGTTTTGTTAGTCGCCAGTCTTGTCCAGAGAATAACCTTTACAATGGCCCAGCTGTAGGGAAAAGTTCAGCTGAAATTTTCATATTCTTAGCAAATTTAAATGACAACAAAACACAATTTTTTTCAGAAACAGTGATCCACTCTTGGGGTAGCACACTGTCACCTCTAACTCTTTACAGTCAATTGGTGAATATTTGTGCCTTGCTTTGTGTTGAAAGGAGAAGGCCAGCAATGCATTGCATCACTTGGTTACCTTTTGGTACTTTTCCTGGGAGAAGGTAGTGTTTAAATGAGTTACGTAGACTGATGTCAAAATGGGAATAACCGAATCTAAAATGGATGAGGTAGGAAATTGAATTTTGAAACTGCATTGAGTTTTAAAAATACCTATGCAAAATCATACCAAAAAATTTCCTATATTAAACCAACTGTAGTTCATTTATAGAATGTTCAACAACTACCACCTCAAGTATTTTTCTACTTTGAGTTACTAATTTATTTGATACTTGGAAAAGTCATTTTAAACAAACCTATTTTGAATGAGGGAAATATTTCCCATCCTCATCAAATAAATATATTCCTGAACTTTTACTCTTCCACTGTGTTAAGATGATGCCTTAAAGAAATAAACCCTACCTTCCATGCGAAAGGTAAATCCATTTTTGCAGTATCTGTATTGTCAGATAGTTCTGAGTTATGAACTTCTTTTGAGGTTATATTATAAGTTTTCTCTATCATCACATTTATGCTATTGGTCCCCTTTTAAACGTTTTCTTCCTGTTATAGTTACAGTGGTTTGCTTATACAGTAGTGTACCAATTTATTAATGCTTACTTCTTCCTCACTTGTTACTTTCCAGAGGCAGTAAATTTACAAAAATCAAGAAGTTAACTATTGTTATCATTGATGTTTTGCTTATATTGTGGTGTATAGGATGTCACTAATGAAATAGAGTGTTCTGAACAGCTTCACTTCAAAAGAGCTGTTACATTCATGACTGTAGGAGAAAAGGGACATACACTCTCAAGGCTGAAATAGGGGATGCCTTCTGTAGCTGGACCTTCTTTATGACAAGTTCTGATTTAATCTCACCGCAGGCAAGTAAATGTTGGGTTTAAGCTGTAAAGACTTAGACTGTAAACATAGATAAAACTGTATATTTTTTGCCATTCCCTGAACTAACACATTAGGTAAGGGCGATTCGTAAGATTATTCTACCCACTCCCAATCTGTAATATCTTCCCTTAATGTGCTTCATGCATGGAGATCTTGGCATACTTTTTGGTTTTTGTCACTTTGTTTTCTTCCCAAGGTGCTTCACAACATGTAGTCGCTTGAACTTAGAGCGGTTAGAAAGGAATATTGATGATTGACTAGACCTTGTTCCTTAGGTACTTCTAGTCTGTAGAAGTTATGGATGTGGGTTGGTAATGAGCTCCTGTGGATTTTAATACTCCCATGGTGGTCAGTAGATCACATACTTTTTTGAATGTCTAGAGCTCTCAAAATGAACATCAGCCACCGGGGGTTTTGTGAACCTCAATTAATGGCTGTACACAAACGTTCCTCTTTCTATAGCTGACTGACTCCTCAGCCTAAAACTAAAGGAGGTCAAGATTGCTATTCTAGCCAGTTCTTCTTTTTCTCCTCATTTCTTTCTAACATGTCATTAGGTGTTTCTTGGCTCATAATAGTAAGTTATGAGTGTTCTCTTGGGATTAGTTGTACCGGGGTGGGATTGCAGGTATCATGGAACAAAGTCCATGAAATGTGGCAAGGGCAGGTATTTCATCAGGGACCATATCCTGAACATTACTTGTTTTTGTTGATAGCTAAGAGTGCTTTCAGCAAGAGAAGCCTATGAACTTGTGTGTCTCCATTTCAGTGACAGTAAGAAATCATAAAGGTGAAAATTACTTGGCTAGTGATCTTTTGACCCAGGTAGTTCTTGCTTATTGCTAACATGGTTATGGGTAGATACCACCATCTTCACAGCAACTGTTAAAATGCCTTTCTGTTTGGTATAAGAACATACTGTGTGAAGTAGCCAATTTGCGTCCATCTGCTTGTAACAAGCTTCAGGTCAGGCTCTTGTGTTTAATAATGTCCTTTTTTCTGAGATTCAGTGCTGCTCTGTTTACATTTCTATCAAAGAACACTGGTTTATAAAAAGTTTCTAATTAGATACAATTTTTAGTCATGTATGTTGACATCATAGGTTATGTATGACTTACCTCCAAGCAAATAGGGAAATGCTTATTAATCACAAACATTAAATCTTCAAAAAAAGTTTAAATTGAATGAATAAAATAAGTTATTTGTCAAACTGTGGTTCTGAGAGAAACTTTCTTTGTGAATCTGCAGTACAGTCACCTTGTTATAAATTATGAAGCTCTTTTTACTGGCGTGTTGCTGTTGAATTAACTGAGTTGGTCCAACTGACCTTCCTCAGTTTGGAAGACCAGGAAAGCTACAGCCTCATTGTCCTGCTAATGGACCCAGGAGAGAGAGGGCGTGCAAGGGTCAAAAGTTTAAAGCTGAAGTGAAGCATCAGTATTACAACTGTTCTTTTGTGGGATAATTATACTTCTAATCCTTTCCTACCTTTCTTCTTTTCTTCCTTTTTTTTTTTTGATTTTTAAAAAGTGTGTGTGGTGCATTATTCAGTTTATCCTCAGATTTGTTGTGATCTTTAGAGTCAGTGTCAGAACATACTATGAAGTCAAATTGTAAATGAGAACTCCATGCTACTGGAATGTTTGTGTGTATATATGTGAGCTTTTTGCTTTTTTAGGGACACATGTAAGTGCAGAATTTTTTAAAAATAAAATTTGTTTTTATTGTTATCTTAATTAGCTAGATATCTAGTGTGGTATTGGGAAACTGTGGCCTGGGGTAAAAAAAAAAAAAAGAAATAAAACTTTTAAAGTAATTGACTCTACAATTTGGAATTAATAGTGGGTTTTTTACTATCTAATTTAAATATTGTTTTGACTTTTAATTCAGTCACCTTGATGACTTGTTGCTAAGTGAGATTATTTTATGCAGGTTAAGCAGAAAATCAGCATAAATTAAAAGAACAGAAAGTAGACATACTGAATAATGTCCTACCTGTGTTCACCCATTCTTACAGGAGTGTTCAGTATATCTTGAAAAGTAAATGTACACTAAATTAACCAAGTTGTATAGATGGAAGATTAACTCTGATTCTCTAGTAAAAATGGAGTTTAGATATTAAGAAAATACACTAGTGAGAAAAAAAAATATACAGTTTGTACATGATCTGAGTGACAGATGCATTAGTATATAAAGGAACTATGATATCTTTGAGAGAGATCAGCTGATGCATTAGAATCTTTGCACATATTTTCCTACTGTATTTAAATGTGAACTTGTGAAGTTCTTAATATATAATTCTAAATTTAAAAAAGAAGGCAACAATTCACAATTGCCCAATTCACAGGTGAACATAAGATGTTACTTGGAATGAAAACAGAAAAAGAAAACGTTTACACTCAGATATTTAACTAATATTTTCAGTGTATCTTGAAATGTATCTTGACAGTTTCAGAGCTTATTAGGATCTGTATTGGTGTTAAAAAATCACAAAGTAGTTCTTAATGGATGTTTTACAGAAGAGTTAGAGTAATTTTCTGTGCAATGTTAAGTTGACTTTGCTTATAATGGTTTTAGGTCAGGAATTTCTTTTTTTATTTTCATTTGTAAGGTCATCTTGATACTTTATCATGTTACCAGAGGCACCATAATACACATAAAAAAGGAGGTTTTATATGTCATAGTTATTTCATGAAGGGTTTTGGTTTGGGGTTTTTTTTTTTTTTTTTTTAAGTAAAATGTTTGAAGACATTGTGAAAATATGAGGGTGCTTGTGGGCAACCAGTTCATTTTCTGGAGCAATTTGTTTTGTCAGTCTTTCAGTAGTACTGAATTGTAATATTGGAGAAAAATACCAGTGGTCTGTCAATTGTACAGTATCGCTGTACAATTTTACTTCACCCTTTAAAGTAATAGTGATTATACTGTATACAGGCTTTCTTATTTATAGGTGTTCGAATATTATTTTGACTTTTTATTGAATATATTTTTCTAAAATGATCTTAATGTAAAATGGTGTTTGATTACATACCATGCAGTTTTTCTATTGCCCTGCTAGGTGCTGAGGCAATGATGCAGTATCATTTTCAATATTTTATTTTTTCTTAACTTAGAATAGGTGGGGAATTGAACAGTCAGTTATTTTTAAGAGAAGTCAAATTGATGGGTGGTGTTCATCTACTGTTTTCTACTGATTATATTTTCTTGCATGGTTTTGATTGTAAAGGAAATGGGGATTTCCCTTGCAGGTGAAGGTGCTTGACTATTTCACATCTTGCTTCTAAACTTAATCATTACCAATAATTTTGCTTCCAGATTTCAGCTTCTGATTCCACATTATTCCTTCAGTGGCAATGTGGACTTCAGTGCACCTGACTGCTTGTCCCATCCTGCTCTGTCTCTTATGTTGTGCCAACATGGCATCCATTTAGAGAATTTCCTCTTGCTGGCATAGTCAGCAAAAGGATGGATGTTAAATGTGGAACATGCTAAACTTCCACTAGCAAACAGAGAAAACCAAATTGTACTTTAATCTGTCCTCCACTGCTAGAGGACAGTGAAGATTCAAGTAGACTGTGAACCAATTAAATGCCATCTGATGGATGTCTGAAACTAGAGTTGAGGATCTGTCCCAGTTAGAGGCAGATTCTGTGCCTGTGGAATTTGGCATTTTCCAGGATCTTACAGAATCTAGTACTTTGGCCATACAGTTTGCTATTGTCCTGCAACTTGACACCACGTGTTTAGTTTGTCTCTTTCTTTGCAGTTGCTTCTGGAAGTCTGATTTTATCTTCCCAAGACAAATTAATTCATGTTACAGTGCTTGGTACATGTCGCTTGATGAAACTCAGCAGTAGGAGTCAGGAAGCCGAGCTGAAGTGCAGTGTGTGCTGGAAGGAGAGTGGAAGTTAAAAATGTAGGCTAGTGAGCTAAGCAGTTTGTAGGAAGGCTTAAGCATTGAGGCCAGGGAAGATGAGCTGCTGAGACTGGGCACTCGCTTTTCTTTTGGTACAGTCAGTCCAGAAAGTTACTATGAGCAGTCTTGAAAGGCAGAACTTGTGTGTTTTTCTGACTTTCATGGAATCCATGCACCAAATTCATATCTTTGAAAATAACCCCTGTCAAATCTGAGTTATGACACATAGGTGAAGATGTTAGAAAAGGGATGTTAAGCATAAATAGGAGTAAACTATTAATGAATAATTTGTCACAATGAAATGGGAAGAAGCACTTCACCGAGGTAATGTTCACAATGAGGACGATTTCTAAGTTCATTGTGTATGAAAACTCTTGTGTACGTTAAAATGGTGAAACTATTAGTGTTCATAAGCTCTGTAAGCTAGGAGATGGAGGCTGAGGTAAATATTTTCAAGCCATTAACTGCATCAAAAACTCACATTGTCTTTGCAGGAGGAGAGACTTCAGCATGCAAACCTTCATCTGTTCGGCTTGCACCATCGTTTTCATTCCATGCTGCTGGCCTTCAGATGGCTGGACAGATGTCCCATTCGCATCAGCAGTACAGTGATCGTCGGCAGCAGAACATAAATGACCAACAGGTTTCTGCCTTATCATATGCTGACCAGATTCACCAACCTCTAACATTAACAAACCAGGTAAGTGATAACAAAAAAGTAATTTTAGATGTAATAATTCTTTCTCTAAATATATTATACACCCATAAATTACAAGATCAGGGCATATGTTTTTGTGGGTGGGTTTGGTTTGGTTTTTTTACTAATTAACTCCGGACTCTTCAAGGATGGGTGGACGAATAAGTTTCTGGAAGTTGTTTTTAAACATCTGGTGCATATTTATTGTGATTATTCTACTTCTAACATTTTTGAGATGAGAGGGGAGAAAGATTGTCCAAGTGGAGAGTTGGAAAGAGAGTTTAATAATAGTTCGGAGTTTTTTAGGGCTGTTTGATGTTAGAATGTGATTGCTTTATTACTTGTTATAATGCACAGTGTTTTTATGCAGAGTCAATCTGGTGACTCTGGTCAGTGTATTTGGAATAGAGAGGCTTGGACAAAAGACACATTTTATTAAGGAATATATGGTTTTTATTTAAAAAAAGCAAAATCTAAAGCTATGCTATCATTGGGGTTTTACTACTAATGATTTACTACTTACTATTGCAAGGAGGTAAAATGAACTCTGTGATTATGATGATTATGGATGCTTTTGAGCTGTCAAGATTAGTGTTTCTTCCTTACTGCTTTTGAGTTGCTAGAACTGCTGTAGTAGCTTCCTAACAGTGCTAGGTTGCTAGCCACAAGAGCTAGTATTGCCCTGTGTAAGAGAGAATTCTGTCGCTTTCTTAAAAATGGCACAGCTTGGTTGTGGAGATGTGAATGCAGATAGGTTTCAAAGCTTAAAATCCAGAAGTCGGTAAGAGCTTCAAAATTTGGTGCAGGCTGATGAGGCACATTCAACTTAAAGAGTATGGAGAGTGAAGTCTTGCTGCTCCCAGATTCAGGTTTGTCCTTGTGTTCAAAATGGCTTTGGTAGAAAAATCTACAGTACCATCAAGAGGTGCTCTGTTAGTATTGCTCTGTAGGAAGGCCCTTACGCAGAAAGAGGGAAGGATTAAAGAGGATGAGAATGATCAAACTAAGTGCCAGGATATTTGCTACTAGGATTTGGAGATATTTAATGACTAGGGCTCTGTGAAGAATGGCAAAGTGAATGGAGCTGGCAAAGGATATTTTTACTTTCATGAGAGCCACTCAATAGGAAGAGTAAATCTGCTCATATATAATAATATTTAGCTTGAGAAATCTACAAAGGTATTTTATGGGACTTTTTTCAAGTTATAGGTCCCCCAAAACCTCCACAATGAGGTTAGTGAATCAGTCTGCCGATTAAGAAAAGTTGCTGTGTTCCTTAAATCTTTCAGTGTACTTATCTAAGCATTACAATCTGACATCACATTTGTGAGCTTTAGTGTACGTTAGTGCTTAGTTGTTCATGTTTTCAAACCAAAAAGCAAAATAAAGGAACTTTAGGATGTATCACCATCCGTTGCTGTTTGTAGTCACAATGGCTTTAAAATGGTAGCTGAATAATAGAAATCTGAAGAATAGCTTTCGGAGAATAGCCAAGAATTGTTGACCAGAGAATGCAGCCCACTGAGATGAGGATGAAACGTAGAGAAAAAGCTATGGTTGATTCTGGGAAGTTATCCATATGAAGAAAAGATTAGCTGGCCACCTCGATCATGGCAATCAAGCTGTTTTTGTACCACTAACATTGTTTTAGAATCAATGTTTTTGTTTTTCCACTTCCACCTTGTTTTTTTCTGCATTGTAGCTTCTGTCTTCCTATTTTACTATAATTGTGTTGCCAAAGTCTTTATAGTCCTCTACCTAAGCAGCTCAGAATTGTTCGTTCTTTATCCTTTGTGAGCTGCATTCAGCGCCCTTGACTTTGATGGTGGACAGCTTTTTGAAGTCTTCTGACTATATGCCTTTCATGACTTTTTCCTCCTTTGAGTTCTCTCCCATCAAGTCCCATAAAGAGTTCTCCTTGCCAGACTCCAGGTTGGTATAGAGGTTCTATAGGAGCCTCTGTTGCGGAGTCTCAATGGCTTTTTGCCTTTGCACTGTGCTTTGGGTTAATCTTACCTGCAAAACCAAATCCAGCTAACTTCTTTATGCTGATGAGTCAGATCATCTGCTCTAGACGTTATCTCTGTGCAAAAAAAATATTCTTGTTCTTTTTCTTTCAGTAGCCCTTTTGTCAGCTCTAGTTCATCTTGATTAGAACATAATTCTTACTTTTTTTTCTTCTTATAAAAGCCATGATGACCCTCTGTCATTGAACACTCTGTGCTGTCTTAAATTTATCCATTGCTGTGGACTACCATCCTGCCTTTTGCTCCAGATGTTATCTGCATACCAGCTAGGTTTTCATGTCTGAATGATACATACATCTTACAGATTCTTTCTTTATGACATTTCTACAGGAATCCTTTTTATTCAAGGTATTGACTTGAATATGCTGCAACTTGTTTCTCTCCGTCCTTGATAAAAGCAGCTTTGTCCTCTATATGTCAGTTCTGAAAAACTCTTGCGTTTTCTGAACCGTCCTTGTGTGGTTATTTAATTTCTCTGCTGGAATCCCACCACTAGTTCCTTCTGTTGCTATATGCTTGTCTGTTATCAAAGCTTATAACACCAGACTAACCTATTAGTAATGGCAAACTCTGTTCAGTCACATAAGGTGACATTCTTCTCTGTTTTCAAGTATATACTGTTAAGATGATCATGTTTTTCACTTGGGCAGCGAAAAGGATAGGCTGAATGTCTGTTGTAGAAGGCTTGACAGATTGATCTAATAGCCATAAAAAATAGGGAGGAAGAAAAAGGTGATTTTTGGCAGATACAGGAAGTGTAATTCTTAAAGGGATAGATCCTATTAATGCAATGTCTCTCATCCAGTCAAACAGACAAGAAGTTAGGTCTCTGAGCTTCAGTTTCCCAGAATCTCCTAATGCAACAGCAGTTGTCAGCAGCCTAAACTATTGGGTCAGCCTTGATGCTACCGGTTTCAGCAGCCTCAGAGTAGCCCATTTAGGTGCAAACGTCCAACAGTGGATTAGTAGCAAGCTGCCAGCCCCTTTGCTCCTGAGAGTCCTCCTTTTTTACCTTGTTGATTCAGTAGCCAGATGGGGCAAGGAAGCGGGAATCTCCCAGGGCCGGCGGTGGTTGTGCCGGGACTGGCAGGCAAAATTCTTTCCCGAGCTCCAGCCCCCATCTGCTGGCCAAAGCCCCTCACTGCATTGCCGGCCTCGCTGCACGGCGAACTGCCTGGTGCTGGGAAGGGCTGCCCCCTCCTCTCTGAAATGGTCCGTCCTTTCCATCAGCTCGCTTCTCTTTGGTAATTTGCGGAGCAGCTTAACGTATCTTTGAGTGAATCTTTCATTGAGGGAATCGAGAATACAGGTGTTTCAAAGGTTACTTTCTTGATTGCTACACTTGCTGAACTTTGTAAACAGAGTATTTGGTCCAAATCCAGCCAAAATTGACTTGCTGAAAATAAAACCTCGGATGAAGTCTCAGCTTTTGGGATGCTGAAGTTTTACAGGAAAAATAGGTATCAAGTAGTTCCTCTCTGAAAGTAAATTTCTTCAAGCTGCAGCAAGATGCATAAGGACACTGCTTGTCAGCTGCCAAGAGTAGCTGTTAAGTTTTAGCATGTAGAACAGCAGCATTTTCTGTAAATGATGTCATTTTGATAAATAGCAAAGATGATCTGCCTTATTATCTTTTTTTTTTTTCCAGGTTATTTTTGTGTCTTTCTTTTTACCGAGGACTGACTCCTTTTTTAGAGTATTGTCTTGTCCAAGTTCCTGTAATGATCTTCATTCATAACCAAATAATGGGGAAGCTAGGCCTTGAATGTTAATTTATTGTTTTTATTCCCACTCTGTCCTGCTTGCTTTTTGATTTGTAATGGCTTGCCGACCATATTCTGGTATTTTATTAATCCTTTGCAGTTGCATCTTAAAGATTAGGAAGCAGTAATGGCAATTTATAGTAAAGTTATATAAATTGTGTGTATTTATATTATACGTTATCCTTAAAATACTTACATAATCTTCTCTTGCACCTATTGCTTTATGGCTGTGGTGGCCAAAACTTACTCATCATTGGCAAGGAACAAACAACAGGAAGATACTTCAAAGCCAACCAAATTGTTTTGTTTTTCACTTATTTATGAGGTTTTAGATTACAGTTAAAAACTTCCAGCTCAGTACTTTTTTTTTTTTTTTTTTTCTTCAGTAGTTAGACTTAAGGCTGTTTCCCGAAAACTTCTGGATTGTAAAGCTTTGAATCTGTGATTCACCAAGTGCCGGGCCTGTTGGCAGGATGGGGTCATGCTGTTGGTTGTGTGGTCTTACGTCTCTGACAAGTGCCTGAGCCAACTTCAGGAAAGCAGTAAGAGCATGTGGCCTAGCGTCAGTAGAAAAGTTGAGATCTGTGGGACCTTTCTCCTTTAGCAGTAACAAACAGTCATATTTCTTTTTCCAGTTTCAACTGGTTGCATCTTGAGAGTTCAACATAGCCTGATGTGAATATAAGATAAGAGCTGAAAAGTTTTCACAACTTCAAACAAGCATTTCTTTTGTACTGTGCTAATGTTTGTCTTCATCGTGGATACTCAGATTGCCTGAAACTTTTTTCAATTAAGTACAAAAGATCAGAAAATTGATTTACCTGATAAAGAAGTAGAGGTGACATTCCTGGGCAGATTTTGGTTACAAATTCCAACAGTTTAGCTTTCACAAAGCACCTGGAATTCAAAGGTCAGGCTGACTGCTAAACATCTTTCTCTCCATACGCATCTAAGATCACTTATCACCTGCAAAATTCTAGGTTTTAATGACCAGATGTTGGGCAGAGATTTTATTGATTACAACTAGATCATTGCAAAGTTAATGTGTTCTAGCAAGCAGTAGCAAATCCTTAGTTCAGTTACTTCAGCCACCTAATCAGCAGCATTATTATTAGTGATGGGCAGACTTAGCCAGACCCTGTCATGAATGTGAGCATGCAATTCATTGCAGTAAAAGCATTTATCTCACTTTCTGTCTATCTCAAACGTTTTTTAGAAAAATACGCTTATACTCTGGCAGCAAGAATTTCAGAGCAGGGTTTTTCATTCCCTTTCTCTTATTCCTCCTGTTTCCCACAGCTTTTTTTTTTTTTTTTTTTAATAGTTAGGCTGAATCAGGCAGGATAAAATCTTGACAGATGACCCTTCTTTCCTTGCTGGTTTTATTTATTTAACTTTAAACTTACCTGTTTCTTACCATTACTTTTATTCAGCAACTTTATTTATGTGGGGAAGGAAGCCAGAATAGTAGGGACATACTCAGAGAACACAAGTCAGTGATTAAAGTAATTGGACTGAAATTCTGTCCCTACCTGCATACAGTTCGGGCTTTCAGTACAGTCAGTTTGAAGAACAGTCTTGGATTTTTCTTGTTTGTTTTCTACCACATATGCTTTTTTCTCTTTGGTCATTTTTCTAAAAGGTTTGCTGTGTGTTATGGAGAAGTGTTACTGTGGCTTATGGTTCTAGCAATTAAACATCAGTTTTGTTCACCCGCTGGAGACACCACCTATTGTGTGGCTACCCACCACGGGATTAGCATTGACTTTCTATCCTATGTTATTTTGATGCAAGAAGGGTTTTGAATAGCAAGTGGTGTAGGAGATGACTGGCCCATTCAGTTCCTTAATATGAGAGTCTATTAAATGGGTCATCACAATTTGAATTCTTGCTAAAAGTTACCCTTATAATATAAAATCTTCATCATTTATTCCTTTAGTAAAATGGAACAAGCACTATATACAAGCAGAATTTATCTTTTTTCTTTTTTTTTTTTAAATGAATGTGGATGGTGATGGATCTTTCTTTTAAAAAACCCCCTGAATTAAAGCATTCCATTAACAGAATATATATACCTGCTTAGAATTTCCCATAATAAAAATAAAATGCATTTAGTAAGGAACAGTGCCATCTGTTTTTTAGATAACAAAGCATATGTCCAAAGCAAGAGAAATATGTTGTCTGTTCCTTCATTCATTAAACCTCAAAGATTATGCTCATTAAAATAACATTCCTGAGTTAAAAGTCATAGTTTCCTTAAAACATGGTTTGTCTCGAGTGTGTTGAGTACACGTAAGTGGGGCTTTTCGTTGCCCTTTTTTGTGTTTTATTTGGTGGTTCTTTCTTTAGACTAGTTACAGGTTGCTTCCCAGCACTGTCATGTGAATTGGTTAATAGGTAACAAGATCAAATTTCAGTTCCTTACTTGTAACTTTCAGCATGGTACCATCCCAGGCAGCTGTACTGTTTCCATTGAGGCCTAAGTGTGGACCAGTCAGAATGTGATGGGTATTTACTGACATACATAATTGTAATGAAAGTAGTTTCTTGTCTCTCAGTCTTGAAATACAAGCATATCTTTTGATTTGTGTTCTATCTTTAGGAAGATCTGAGGTTGCAGTGTTGCTGTCTGGCCACCAGATAGAGACTGAAGCTTGTGCAATAAGATTTTTCTTTTTCTTTCCTTTTTTTTTTCTTTTCTTCCCCCCCCCCCATTTGCGGTAGAGTGTTCTTTGAAGCCAAGAAGGAAATCAGTATTACCCCAATTATAAAGAATTTAGGAGCGTTATTGTATTAAATGAATAATGACCACTTTGTTCCATAGTCTTCCATCATCAGGAAGAAGGGAGCAAGAGTGTCCTAAAGGATCTTGGAAAAAAAAGAGAATGTTACAATTTTTGCAACATGACGGTGGTGGTGGTGGTGGGAATCAATTTTTTCTCCTGTCCCACCCAAAACTTGATGAACCCAGGGTAGCAAAATAGTACCTGTTTAAAAGGTTCATGAAGGTTAAAGTGTGTCCTCAGAGATGTGTGATTGACTAAATGCACAATTAAAAGCACAATTTTCAAACAAGGTACTGGCTGCAAGCAACATAGGGGTAGCCTGCAGAATTTTCATTATTTATTATTAGGGAACAGCAACAAATTAGATTTTTTTTTTTTTTTTTTACCAGACTGCTTATTTCAGAGTTGAAATTAGAAGATTTATTTTTTTTAAGTAAGCAAGCAAATCTGACTTAGAAAATAAACACAAATACTTGTCCTACAAATTTCCTTTTCAAATTAGAGCAATCTCATGTCTGAATAGTTGATCTGAACTTTGGAGTTCTTCCACACTAAGACTCTTTCCTCAAAATTTGTAACCTTCGTAACGGACACCATGTACCAGTCATTGCAGCCTAGGACAGAGACTGGTCCTTTCCAGTATTTGTGCACCGCAGCACAGTTTCTCTTACCAGCAAAATCTACCAGTGTTCCTGTGTTCCAATAATATCTTTAAATCAGATTAAGAAATTTAAAGGAAATACTTGCATTTGAAAAGTCTGTAACAGTGACAGTTGGGATTAGGACAAGATGCCGTTTAGTTGTGTAACAGTGCTCTGGGAGAGAACCAAAAGAGATGAGATTTAGGTGTGATTTGTTTAATGTTTCACATTTGTTTGACAGATGAAAGGAAGAAACAAAAATGTTTTGTAAATGTGAAATAGTTTGTTTAGGAAACTTTAAAGCAGTCCTTCTGGATGTTTACAAAGTGGTGGTGCTTGTAATAAAGAAGAATAAAGGAATTAATTTGGTACCCCTGCATAAGGGAAATTGATGGTAGTGGGCATGTTCAAAAATGATTTGACTGGAACAAACACTTAAGGCATGACTTGGGTTAAAATTCCCTGAAGGAAGTTTAACTGTATTGCATCATCTCTGAGAAACATCCCCTAATCAAAAAGACCATAAGTCAGCAATCTTGCAGGAGTGTAAAAATGTTATGTGGGCGTATTTGGAGTGGTGTGCATCAAAGCTTTGAGTTGCCATTTCTCAGGAGCCTTCAGCTCCACTGAGAGTTGTACCCGTTGGGTGTCCCAGCCTCACACAGATACAGTAAGCTTACTGAAGTGTCTTACCTTTCCCCCCTTCTCTTCAGCTCTCTTGCTTGTTCGTGCTCTGTCTTGCTGTCTCGCTCTTGCTCACGTGCTCTTTTTCTTTTCCCCCATGTGGTCTGCACGTGCACCGGAGGAGAGCGTGAGCTTACCTTTCTGGTATGGTTGCTTAGGTACCTGAGTTCAGGTCCAATTTCAGAAGCACAAACTCTCTTTATCGCTTCTGTTTGTGTGAACTTTTTTGGGTCACTTCAACGTGACTTTAATTTATTTAGTCACTGAGAAAAAAAAAAAAGCTATTTGCACAGCCACCAGGTCTCTTTATTTGGAATTTAATACAGTTTAAATATTAAGTAGTACTATAAAAGATAGATGAGAAGTTAGGCTTTTCCAGTTCCTTTATTAGTTCAGCAATACTGATATAAAAATCAGTTTCATTATTTTTGTTGATGGCTTATGTTCTTTCCTCAGCTCTGCAGGAGGCTGCGTATCAGTTTAGTTGTAATAGGAGGCAGCAGATGAGATTAAGCACTTGGAAGTGAAGAGAGTTATGAGCGTGAGCATATTTGATGGCATGAGATGAGATAATAGGAGATGAGAGTTAGTGTGGTGGTGCTTGGTCACATCACCCTCTTAATAACGAGTAATGAAGTAGAAGAAGCTTTAACATACATGAAACAAGCTTTTCTCCAATGGAACTGCTTAAACTTGCCCTGTGGTTTTCAGTCATTGGGAAGAGAGGGAATAGAGAGAAGCAGGCTAGGGGACTGTCATGCTAACTTCATCATTGACTGTCCTAGCTCCCCATCTGACGCTCTCACTGGGGGAGACAGAGAAGTTGCCAGAGCTTGTCTGGTGGTGCAGTTGTGCTGTTAAGCTGAGCAGGTAGTCAGCTTTAGCCAAATGAAATGGTTTGTGACTTATTTTTTTCTGCTTTCTCTTTACTGGGAATACTACTCACCTCCAACTTGCCTCTTGGAACTTTATTTTTTCAGGAACTTTATCTTCTGAGATTTCAAACAAATCTCAAGGAGGAATAGAAGTTGATTGGTAGATCTAGAACGTACATAGCATATGTGCATAAAGGAAAAAGGCACACAAACAATTTCATCACACAGAAGTCTTGTTTCTTCAAGAAACCAATAAAAAATGGCCTGCTGGTGAAGATGGTTTTGTTCTAAATTTAGTCAGTTTTAGGAAGCACAAACACGGAACATAACCACCTTTTCAGGGACGTTTTAAAACTTTGAAAGTAGGAATGGTGTTCATATGCGTGCTTTAGATTTCTTTAGATTTTTGATTTAGATTTAGGTGTGGATATTGCAAAGCATGGTAGACCTGAGGTATCTTTATTTGGAATTTAATACAGTTTAAATGTGGCAAATTGCCACAGTTCTCCAGTAGTTATTACTGTTAACTTCTATTTGTGGTTTTAATGCAGCTATACATTAAATATGGTTACAGTTCATGTATCAGTCATGAGGTAGAGGAGTGATGTCAGCAAGAATCTCTGTTGTCAAAGGAGCTGTGTTTTTAACTGAGGGAAAAACTGTTTATTGGGATTAAGCCTGTTAGGCATAATGGGAGGAGAGGTAGGAATCTTGGTAGTTATTTCCTTTTTTATTATTATTAATTAAAAATATTAAAAAATAACTAAATGGTTAATTTATTTTGATTCCTATGTTTGTTTTTCTTTTTTTAATGTCAGCTTACAAAAAAATATTGCAATGAAATAACTCATTTCTGTGAGGAATATCACCATTTGGTATAGTAATTGTATCATTAAAGTCCTAGGGTTTTTTTCTAAGTTATGATATGGTCATATTACAGAGGCGGATGCCCCAAACTTTCCGTGATCCAGCCACTGCTCCGTTGAGGAAACTCTCCGTAGATTTGATCAAAACATACAAGCATATTAATGAGGTAATGGCTTCAGCTATCCTTGTAATGTGCATGCATGTGAAGTTTTTGTTCACGATTCATTATTAAGTATATTTTTTATGAATAATCTTGTGAAGATATAAGAAAAATCAAGCTTTCTCTCTGTTGTTCACATCTCATTTGAGATCATTGATGTCATGGTCCTGCTTTCTGTCCAGCATGTAGGAATTTTTTTTATCCTGGAGTTTATTTTCTGTTGTTTTATAAACAAATATTGAATTTTTCTGTTGCATGGTAAAGAAATACTCTTTTAGCTCATGCTGTAAACCTTTATGAATGTGTCTAAGGAAAATAGTAAAATGTTTTCCTGAAATTATTTAATTAAATATTATTAGCAAATGTAAAATGTAAAAATTATGTGATCAATATAGGAAAGCATCAGTTAGTTTATAACTCTTTGGCAATTGAAGGGAATGCGAAGGGATTTCTGCAGTAATTACAAACTTCCTTGGAATTCTTTTCCAGTCTTGTGGGAAGAGCAACTGATAACTCTTGTTTCTAGCCTACTTACCATTTTTAATGTTGCTGTGTGTGTAGTGTACTGTGACAGATCTTTTCTTTTTGCACCTATGAACTCTTAAGTATCAGTGTTATTAGTACATTTATTTAGATCTGCTTTCTGAGTTTTTAAATTATTCATCAAGACTCTGCTTTGGTATAATGACTTGACTTCAAATAGAATGATAGCAGGAGAGGATTGTTTGTTTTTTCAGTAGTAGAAGTTGCATTTTAAAATCATAGGATTAGGTATGAATACTATAAAAGCTGATTCTATTCTTTTTTGAACTGATGTTCTAAAAAATGCTCTTAAGCAATATACTTTTCATGTTTAGGTTTACTATGCAAAAAAAAAAACGGCGGCATCAGCAGGGCCAAGGAGATGATTCCAGTCACAAAAAGGAGAGAAAAGTTTACAATGATGGCTATGACGATGACAACTATGACTATATTGTAAAAAATGGGGAGAAGTGGATGGATCGTTATGAAATTGACTCTTTAATAGGCAAAGGATCCTTTGGACAGGTAATGTCTGTCAGCTGAGCAACCTAGAGTTCATGTGAATCATAATATGCATTTCATTTGAAGTGGTATTCCTGTTTCATTTTGAAATTAAACACTTTTTGTTAACCCTTTTATACTGAATGCCTGCTCAAGACACTCATATTTTGTGCTGTTTCTTGCTACTACAGATAACATTTGAGTATACTCCAGGATGTAGATTTGGTAAAGCATTTTGCAATGAGCAAATCCTCAGCCTTTTGCTATCAGTTCACATTTTTAGCTGTTTGGCTTGGGGTTTTAAATTAAAACAATAGTCTGGTGCTAGTGTTAAACTAACAAATGTTAGTAACATTTGTTTTGACTCTTCATAGCTGTAGCCAAAACTTGAGAAAAAGGCTGGAAGGAGGATGGCACTTTTCTTTTGTTGTTTTTGTTAGTTTTTCCCAGATTTTGCCAGCTGTTTTACAGTATTGTTTTTGATGATTTGATAATTGCATTTGGATGTAATGCTTGCCGTAGTGAAACATCCGTGAAGCTCAGTGAAGCTTCAGTTCTGTTTTGTGACATCACTGCAATAAACATCACATGATCAGTTGTGGCTTTATTGTAGTATCAAGTAAGAGAAGGAATTTAAGAAAAGAAATTTAACTGGAAAGAGCAAAAGTTCTAAAAACGTTTTCTCTGAATTCAGAAAGTGAAGAAAGTTTAGAACTGAGTTTTGCTGTAGTTTGAAAACTCGAGAGATTTTACTGATGTATTTGACTTTTCTCTTTCAGGTTGTAAAGGCTTATGATCGAGTGGAACAGGAGTGGGTGGCTATCAAAATAATAAAAAACAAGAAGGCTTTCTTAAACCAAGCCCAGATTGAAGTGCGACTGCTTGAGCTTATGAACAAACATGACACTGAGATGAAGTACTATATAGGTATTTGAATAGTTATTCTTCATTTGTATTTAATCAAATTATGAATATTTTAGATCTTGCTGTATAGCATAGGATGCTTCTAGTGCTAAAGAAATGAAAAGAATAATACAACTTCTAAAATTATTAATATTACTTAGTGCAAATTTTCCAATTTATTTTGCAACAGGACCAGGTTCAGAGGAAGAATATATAAAATTATTTGGGATAACAGACTTGTTACTTTGTAGCGTTGAGATCTTCTGTAGAATTTTCTTTTTCCAGTTAATGATATGGACATCTGAAGAAGTTGCCATGGACCAGCTTTTCCACAGAAGCTGTGATCTGTGGTAGTTTACATCTCTTGCACTACTTTGAATATATCTTAAATTATCTCTGAATTGTTATGGATAAGAGCATGCATATTTAAAAAGCTCAAAATTTTGTATAACAAATCTGAGATAAAACTTGTGTAAATGTTAAGACTTGCCTGTTTATAGCTCAGCAAATATTTTAAAGCTGATAATTTTGATGGTTCCAGTAGATTGGAATGCTGTACCCTTGACTTTTTTTTATAATGCTACTTGAACTTTATAATAGTGATGAAATTAAGTCACCTCATGTAAAAAGTTTATTAAATCCTGTCTATCCTCTGGAGTGGAAAATTGGGCAAAAAGGTGATGGAAGGAAAGCAACAGCATGCTGTAAAGAGAGATGGAGAAGTATGAAAAAGAGTGATTAAGGAAAATGAAACTGGTTTTAAGCATTCTTTACTTTGTAGAAGCTGAAATACAGCTATACTTTTCTGATTTGCATGTCGGATTTGTATATTGGATTACTAATTTTTCTTTCCGTAATTTAGAAAGAAATCTTTGAAATAATGTTAATATACATTGGTATTAAATTATCTGATGAGTATTAAGTTACATTTTAACTTGTTTTATAGAATATTATCTTTAGAATACATTTTATGTAGTCAGTGTGAAAGTTTTTAAGGTATTTTTAACTTAAAGCTATTAATAATATGCTTACATAAACACTAAACTTGACAGCATACTGTATCAAAAAGAGGTTTCAGGAATGTTAAAGATGTGACCAGTTTTGGATTAATACACAGCAAATAAAAACACTATAGGCATCATCAAATAAGATGTTGGAATTTTAAATTTTTAGAGACTCTGTTTGTAACATCAGGTAAAACGAAACAAACTAAAACATCATATAATCTCCTGTGAGTTAAGGCAGGATGGCTTTATATAGAGAGCAGTGCTGAGGGGAGAAAGAGGAAAAAAAGTTCTGATAATTTAGAACAGTGGAGAAATAATATATGCTGCCTTTGCTTAGGCAGGTGGTTTTAGGCTTGTTTCAAGCTGATTTCTAAATCTGTTAGAGTGTGTTTGAAGACTTCTCCTTTTATTTACACAGTATTTAATGAATGTGACAGCATCAGTAAAGATCAAAAAACCCAAATAGATAATGTTTTGAATGAATAGCTTGTATTGCACGCTGTGCAAAAACTGACCGTGGAAAACTCAGATCTCTAGGCACTTCACTGGAAGATATTTGTAAGCATAGGAACAGTTGCTTATGAACTCACTTGTGCAACAAGACTTAATTGAATCATTCAGCATATTAATGTAAAAAGAAAGTTGTCTGTGGACATGTGGACAGTTCACCCTCACGTAGACTCTCAGATACATGATGCTGAGAATAGCTGAGTAAGACTGAAAGCATTGCAAGTGTTAAAATATACTGAGTATTGTAAAATGTAGACTTCAGGCAGAACATGGTTAAATACACTGTAGCCTGATTTTTAAGGCCATAAAGTTTAACTGTTTACGCTTCTGTCAGATCTCCTCTAGTACCTTCAAATCTTCTGACTGGTGTCCTTCAGATCTAACAGAAGTGTAAGAATTCATTAAGGTCTTGAAGTTTTGTGAAAATTGGTGGCAGAGTGGAGGAGAAATGTTCAAATGTCATGTCTTTCCTTAAGGAAAGATGTGGCAAGTTCAGCTCTTACCCAAACTATTTGAGCTTATGTGGTGGTTGCAAATGGTACTAGGTGGCCAGTAGCATGCTGGTAGTTACAAATCAGTTGGAATAAGTGGTGTTTCTTGCCAAGCTGGCAGGTCCAGCAAGCTCAGGTGGTGTAGGGAGGAATTGGATTCAAGTGCAGGAAGACCACAAGAACGTGAAAAGGTGCTGGTGCTTTCATGGTGGGAGGATAGTGGAAATGTGGCAAAGATAAGAAAATACAAAAGGTCTAGACAGTGATGTATTACAGGAACTGGCATCAGAGTGGAAGCAAATGGTATTGTTACAGGTAAGTTTTAAGGGACACATGAAGAATTGGCTTGCTCATGATAACGGCAAAGAAAAAGTTCCATAGGACACCAAGTAATAACCTTAATTGAAAGTCTGAATTCTCATTGTGCTACTACTAGTTCAAGATTTTGTTATGACACAAAGGGGAATGTGTTGCTTTTTATTTGAGGGCTGAACTATTTTTCCTATTTCAATTTTCTTTCATTTGTGGCAACCAACCTGAATGATTGACAGACTGAAAACCCTCCTTGCCTCTAAACAGATTAATGTAATGCATTTTTCACCTATTTCCTGAAAAAAATTGATTGGATTTGGACTGGATTGGTTGCTCTCATAAATTGAGATTACGCCTGATTGAAATGAATATAATGCCTTTGGGATATTGATAAATTTTATTAATTGAAGTAATCAGTTGAAGTCACGGTTTATACATTGCAGTAATGTCTTAATATATTTTACATATACAAAGACATATTTAAATGAATTTGAGAGTCAAATATTTTCTCTGTAAATGTAAGGGAAATTCCTAATAAAGAATTCCGTCTAAAGTGCAATATCTGGTTTACTGTTGAGAATGCTGATGTATGTGCACTTTTTCCAATCTTGTTGGACTTGAATACAGTTTTAGCTTTAGGAGTGTAGAGAAATGAACTTTCCCTTGAAAAAGATCACAAGCATTGTGACAAAGATTGCATTACACACTGTTTGCACTTCTTGTCTTTTTTTGCTGATATTTTTATTTACCTACAAATGTGCTTGCCTTTGCTAATAGGGAAATGATAGCTTATTTTGAGAAAAAAAAAATCTTTTATATCTTTTAAATAATTTTTTAGTTAATATAGGTTTACTCAGGTACACCTGAGAACACTTCAGATGTGCAAAATGTCCCCCCCGTACCCTAGGCATGGCAGCAATATTCTGTAAATAACCATAGACCTAGAAAAAACCCATAAGACTGTATTATCTTACTCACAGGTCATCCTACATATTGATTAAAACATTTAAGCATTGTGTTGTAATTAGTATTTAATACTTACCACACAGGATATGTGTTAATTATTTTCTTCCCCTTTTTAAGTGCATTTGAAACGCCACTTCATGTTCCGAAACCATCTCTGCTTAGTCTTTGAAATGCTGTCCTACAATCTGTATGATCTGTTGCGGAACACCAACTTCAGAGGTGTCTCATTGAACCTGACACGAAAATTTGCACAGCAAATGTGCACTGCACTGCTTTTTCTGGCGACTCCTGAACTTAGTATCATTCACTGTGACCTAAAACCTGAGAATATCCTGCTCTGTAATCCCAAACGAAGCGCTATCAAGATTGTTGATTTTGGCAGTTCGTGTCAACTTGGACAGAGGGTAAGTATTAGCAAAAATTCTAATGATGCTACTGTTGAATACATAGGAAAAATTATTTTTAAGTCATACCTGGATAGCTAATTTAAACTTTGTTAATGATGACTTAAATGAAATAGTAACTAATTTTTACATAGGGTGTTAGAGATTAACAGTCTGTAGGAGCTTTAAGTATGAAATTTAGTGCCATAGTAGATAAACGTTCACCATAGTGATAAACTTTCCATCTTTCTTTTCTCCTTGGTTATATTTTAATGCTATGATAATGCAGAATGCATCAGTAGAAGTCTACAGTGCTATTAAATAAAATACTCTTTTATTATTTTCTTACTCCATATGTATTATTCCTTCCACTTTAGCATGTCTTCTGTTTAGTGTGCCTTGGAGATAGAAGATATTTGAGGGTCAAGACAGTGTAGTAGCTGGCTCTTAAAGATACTGGTTATAACAAACCCATTTTTAGAAACACTTCAGCAACTGTGGAAAGACTGAATTGAGTTTAGTGGTGGTATTACTGTGAGTACAGATGCATATGTGCGAAGCATTTCAAGGACAAAGGGCCAGATTGCTTTCTGTTGACAGTTCTTCAGATTAGGATAGATCTGTACTATTGAATAGTTGTCCAAAATTTGTGATTGTGTCCTGTTGTTCATATAGTTTGAAGATGTGTTTTTTTAATTTCAGCTGTTAGAATCTGTTGAGCATAGTCTATCCAACATAGCCGATTAGGTCTATATTTGCTTTAAGAAATCTTAAAATATGTACAATAACTATTAATGTATTAAGATCATAAAGAATTCTGCTCAGATACTAAAGCTTGTGTTCTTTAGGAAGAGCTTTGAATCATATTCCTCAAGTGTTTGATTTGTACTGACAATTTGCTCACTGAAAAGTTTATCAGGATGTACTATTCAGCTTGCACCTTCTAGTCTAGTACAAATAGACTCTTTCCTGGCTGAAAGAATTATATTTGGCTGAGCAAGTGACCACTTACATTCAGGGTACCTTGCTTTACTTGTTTGTACCGAAAAACAAAATTGTTAGCTAGAGAGGTAAGGAAGACTTCTGTAGATGGAAGTTAGACTTTAGTTTTTTTGAAAAAAAGATTTTGAGCCTTCCCAGGTCAGTTGTGTACCTTTCAGTTTCATCTTTAAATTTGTGAATGATATCTTTTTGCATTGAGAAGCCTGGGTGTTGAAAAAAACAGCCAAACCAACCAAAACCCCTCCCAAAACTTGTAACAGAAGAATGACTTGTAATGCTGCAGGTGGGATCATTATATGATTAAGAAACTGCATGGACTAACTTTAACAGAAGTCCCCCAGTTCTCTTCTGGGGAGTTGGGACTGGCCAGTAGCACCCTGTCACTTTTTCCCATAATAAGTTTGAGAAGAGTAGGTCAGAATATTGAATGTTGTATTGAAAGTGGTGGTGAGACATATATTTAGATTAATAAAAGTTTGCTATAAACTAGAAACTTTTCAGCCTAGGGTGAAGGAAGACACCAGGAGATGAAATGAGATCTCAATTGTTTAGGTCAATAATAAGATAATTCTGAGATGTTAAGAAGCACAAATACAAAAACCTACTGTTCTTCCTCATTAAAGTTAACTTAAATAGCAGTAAGGAAATATCAGTACCTTTGTGGAACATGCTGGATAAAATTGCATGTTACTTGGAATATAAAGTGTGGTTCTGTTTTGGCCGGGGGTTTTTTTTTGGTTATTTTTGCTAAAGGTTTTGGAATTTTTAAACTTTAACAAAGGTTTTTTGTTCCTTTCTTTGTTTTTTTTAAATACGTGTATGGTTAAGCCAGTCTCCAAGCTTAGAATCAAGATAGAATTATCTGTCTTGTGAAATGAGCAGAATAGTTGGGGGGTGGAAGGAGGTTGCTTTTTCCCATGTGTTGTTTTCTAGTTCTTGGAATGACCTGATAATTTAACCTCATTTTATCACATTGTAATTGTGACTTTTGATCTTTTACTGTAGATTTTGTCTGACCTGTTAGGTGACTCTGATGTGGCTTGTGGAATAGTTTTCCTTTGCATGATACCAGACTAAAATTTTGTTGTATGATTATAAGGCTTTGGGCAACGTGGTCTAGTGGAGGGTGTCCCTGCCCATAGTAGGGGGGTTGGAACTAGATGATCTTTGAGGTCCCTTTCAACTCAAACCATTCTATGATTCTATGATTACCTGTAATTGCATGAGATTACACTCATCAACCCTAAAGTGTAAAATACTGTCATCATAAGTGAATCTGCACTTGTTTATCTTTTTTTTTCTTTCTTTATGGTGAGAGAGTGTGAATGCTAGTATTTTCTTAAGAACTAACATTTACTTATTTTTATAGATGTAATGAATGTATAGATACTTTTTCGTATCTCTGATACCTTGGCTTTCCCTACACTAAGAATGTATTTCATGGTAGTTCTGTAATACAGAATCATCTTTGGATGCTGTGTATTACCTTTAGATGCTTTTATTTCAGATATACCAATATATCCAGAGTCGTTTTTATCGATCACCAGAGGTGCTACTGGGAATGCCTTATGATCTTGCAATTGATATGTGGTCCCTTGGGTGTATTTTAGTTGAGATGCACACTGGAGAGCCTCTTTTTAGTGGGGCAAATGAGGTATGCAGCTATATTACAGTACAAGTAATTTGATTTTTTTTCGTTGTTTGTTCTCATTATGATTTTCATCTGCTTAACTGTAATGCATAAATTAGGGAAGTCTAGTAATTCTAAAATGAATAAATGTCCATGACAGCAATGTTAGCAAAGTCAGAACTCTAAATTGCCTGTTAATAATTTTCTGGTTCTGGGTCCGCCCTTACTCCTTATTCACTAATTTGTTTTGTACACGTTGGATTTTTCTTAAACTCACAATTAATTTAGAACTTGTCCGTGTAGTTAACATTTGCTTCCCGCAAATAACCATAGCAAATCTATAGCAAATCACTCTGTCACACTGCTCAGGTCTTTGTCACATGTTCTTTACAAATATTATTTGTTTGGAACAGGTGGATCAAATGAATAAAATAGTGGAAGTTTTGGGGATACCACCTACCCACATCCTTGACCAAGCACCAAAAGCAAGAAAGTTCTTTGAGAAGTTGCCAGATGGCACTTGGAACTTGAAGAAGACCAAAGATGGAAAAAGGGTAGGTTACATAACTAGGAGGAGAATATGGGCTGTCTCTTTTAAAAAAAAAAAAAAAAAAAAAAAAAAAAAAGGTTACTTTGCTTTACATCCTGCCTTACTGAAAATTTAGCTTTGTTGTTGTTTGTTCCATGTTGATTAAATAACACTTTCTCTAGTGTCGAATAATTTCTTACTTTTATTTGGCATGTTTAAATGATGCATATCCAAGGCTTAACACGTAACTTGATTTCAAGCAATTTCTAACTTCCCAACAGGAATACAAACCACCTGGAACTCGTAAACTTCACAATATACTAGGAGTTGAAACAGGAGGACCAGGTGGACGTCGTGCTGGGGAATCGGGTCATACTGTAGCTGACTACTTGAAGTTCAAAGACCTCATCTTAAGGATGCTTGATTATGACCCTAAGACACGAATTCAACCTTATTATGCCCTACAGCATAGTTTCTTTAAGAAAACAGCAGACGAAGGTACAAACACAAGTAACAGTGTGTCTACAAGTCCTGCCATGGAGCAGTCACAGTCTTCAGGAACCACCTCTAGTACATCTTCAAGCTCAGGTAAGTTTTTCTTATTAACAGATAACAAAATTCTATTTCCTAATTACATCAAAGGAATCTTTCCCAGATAAGTGTCATCTCCTGTTTTTTGTTAAAAAACAATACATCAGTCCTACTCTTAAAAACAATTATTTTAATCAACTGGAACAGGTAACTGCTCCAACAAAAAATTGAAGGTAGATGAGCAAAAATGTGCATGATTATCGTAGGTCTTGGTTTTTTACCTTGAAGCAGTTTAAATATCTTCATGCTGTCATTGTTTTACAGCTTACTGTAAATTTTGTGCCTCTCTAGTTATTGTGCATGGTATGATTTTATAGGTGGATCTTCCGGAACAAGCAACAGTGGAAGGGCACGGTCAGATCCCACACACCAGCATCGACATAGTGGTGGACACTTCACTGCTGCTGTTCAAGCTATGGACTGTGAAACACACAGCCCACAGGTATGCTTAAGCAGACCTTTGGTCTGTGATTTATACGAATTTTCTGAGAATATTAGATCTCTAAAGGTAATTAACACTTTCAGGAGTGAAGTGGTTTAGGCATAGAACTAGCCATCAGATTTGGTTCATCTTTTACCCTCAGCTTTTGTATAGGCCCATGTATCTTAGATCTATCACTTAGGCAGAAGTAGTGCAGGTAGCTGTAAAAATTTCCATAGGTTCTGCAGAGGTGAAAGGTTTTTAATCAGTAGCAGTGAGTCAGGTGGAGCTGTCAGTGTTTCATCTCACTCAGGGCGTAAGAGTACACAGAACTGGGCATCTTCCAAGCCAGTGAAGAACTAGCTTGTACTTCAGTGGACTCCTGCTGGAGGAGTTCTTCCATTTTATGGTGTTCAAGTACTTCACCAACATTATCATTGGCTGAATTAGTGTTTATTCAGTACTTCTTGGAAAGAAGCAACAACTCATTTAATAACTACAAATAATTCAGAAATTCTTTTAGTAAAGAACAGATAAAAATATAGATTAGTGTATGTTATCTTGTTTTATTCCTGGAAGAATAAAACTGAAAAGTGATAGTGATCTACCTTTTCTGTTCATCACTTTTACAGATGTAGAATCACTTTTACAGGTCTAAAGTAATAGCCTCCAAGCATTACGGTCACAAGAAAAGAAAAGATGATCATACATGCTTCTTTACAGCTGACAGAAAACAAACTTTTTCTTCCCAAGTAGACAATTTAGTTTATGCAACAAATCAGTGTTTAGCTAGATCTTGCTATTTTAATAATCTTTAATCAGCTGTGTTCTTCCAGAGGAGTGGGTAGTACTCCTTTAATGCTGTTGACACTGTTCAAGATGTGAACTAAAACTTATTAAGTTAGCTTAGTATGATAATTGTATCCAGAGGCCTGAGTCAGAGATCAGTGCCTTATTACCGTAGGTGTTGTACAAATATTATGTTGTTTGTTACTACTATTATGTAAAGCTGCTTCTATAATTTTGACAGTGAGGTCACATATTGGACATACTTAAACTGTTTGAAAAAAGCATCCAGAATGTGAACTCATTTTTCTTAAGGTATATTTAGAAAAGTGTATTAGAAATGCTTCTTAACTACATGCTTACATTTCTAGAGTAATTTTGCAACTGCAAGGTTTAGTTAACCTGTTTAAAAGTTAATAAAGACCTTAATAACTTAATCTCTCTCATATATTTCAAATGGATAGATTTGACTAAGCATTTTTAATTTTTATTCTGCTTATTAACGTAGGTTCGACAACAGTTTCCTCCTCCAATTGGTTGGACAGCCACTGAAGCTCCTACACAGGTCACTGTTGAAAACCATCCAGTTCAAGAAACCACCTTCCATGTAACCCCTCAACAACAAAATGCATTACATCATCATCACGGAAATAGCTCTCACCACCACCACCACCACCATCACCACCACCACCATCATGGACAGCAAGCCTTGGGTAGCCGGACCAGGCCAAGGGTCTACAATTCTCCAACAAACAGCTCCTCCACCCAGGATTCTATGGAGGTGGGCCACAGTCACCACTCCATGACATCCCTGTCTTCCTCAACTACTTCTTCCTCTACATCTTCCTCCTCTACTGGTAACCAAGGCAATCAGGCCTATCAGAACCGCCCAGTGGCTGCTAATACCTTGGACTTTGGACAAAATGGAGCTATGGACATGAATTTAACAGTCTACTCTAATCCGCGCCAAGAAACTGGCATAGCTGGACATCCAACGTACCAGTTTTCTGCTAATACAGGTCCTGCTCATTACATGACTGAAGGACACCTTGCAATGAGGCAAGGGATTGATAGAGAAGAGTCTCCCATGACAGGAGTTTGTGTTCAGCAAAGTCCTGTGGCTAGCTCGTGACTAAACTGAAACTAAGTTTGTTTCTTGTGTGTTTTTATAGAAGTGGTGTTTTTCCAAAAACAAAGTGCAAAGCTGCTTGAATCAGAAGGAGATAAACTCACTGAACCGCTACAGGAGGGCAAAGCTGACTATTTTTTTAAACTTGAAAAGATTGCAAAGGGACAATGAAGTTTTTTTTGTTGTTTTTCTGGGTTTTTTGTTTTCTTTTTTTTTTTTTTTAAGAGCCATGTCCAGACCCACCTTAACGGATAGCTTAGTGGTGTTCACCTTTTGCTTCCCCCATTTTAACTTGCCACAACCTAGTCATAGTTTGGTTTTTTTGGAGAGGGTTTTTTTTTGGTCTTATTCAACAGGGGTTATTGTTCAAATCTTAGTTGTAGTTGCAAACTAGTTTCTTTTTAAAGGCATTGCACATGATTTATAAAAAGGCCCTTTGAAGTTTTTTGGGTGGGAGGGGAGTGAGTAATATATATATATTTTTTTTTAGTTCCCCAAACAAACATGGGCACAGAAATGCAGTACTGTAAGAAAGAGGGACCTTCAGATTACAAAAATATATATTCTTCAGCTGTAAAAAGGGACGGTTGTAATGGAGTTTGTAAGGCACATTAAGCATGCTAAGTGGCGGTGATCAGAACTCTCCTTTTCTGAATCTACTGAGGATCAAAGCAGCAATTGTAATGGGATTCTGTGGGTCTCGTATTTTGGAGACCACAGTCAGTTAGTATTGAAATATGACTGGTTTCATAACTGAGGTGCACTGAGAAGCAATCAACGGGTCGGTCCTGGCCAGTCCTGGGGAGGTCTAAGCGGTGGTCTTTGGGATAACCTTTGGCCTTATGGATTTGGACTCTTAAGTTAGAAGAGCCTACCATTTCAGATGCAATCACTTTTGGACATGCTTTTGCAGACAGTCCTTAATGCTGAAAACACAGAGAATGGGTAATTCAAGAGGCCTTTCTTTTAAAATAGACTTTTGTGACCCACTTATTGTAAGGTATTGCAAGGTCACTTTGCGTGTGTCATAAAGTTGACTTCCTTATTGGTTGAAGGTCACAGGAGTAGTGGTTTGCGTTTGATGGAAATAGCTACAACTGTGTCCCTTCCTGCTTTTTACTTTTTTCTTTTGCTTTTTCTCGGCACGTGGTTTCTCCACCATTACTTCTGCACAAAGACGTCTTCTGTTCATCCTGAACATTTTTAAAAATGCAGAATTTTATGTGACTGCTTTTTTGCCTCACAATTATGCTGTGAATTTTACAAAAATTTATTTTCTTTTTTGATAATTTATTGTACCAAAGCTGTTTTTATAGCACATAGATGTCTGTAACCAATAATGTAGCAGTTCTGCACTTTGACACAAGGTGTAACTAGACCATTTTTAAATGTCAGTTGAAAATTATGGCTGTACTATTGCTTAAACAAAACTGGAACTGTTGTTGAATTCATAGCCAATACATTTACAGCAATCTGTGTACTGAACATAATAGATTGACATCTACTTCGAGACTATAACATCTGTTACATTATAAATGTGTTCAGGCTTCTGAAGGTAAAGGGACACTAGATCCAGAAGCTATGAAACCAGCAGTTGATTCTTGTATTCCTTATTAACATAATTGTAAAATTGAAGGCAAGACCTCGATTGCATGAACAGGTCCAAAATAATAGTCTGAGTAAAGCAAAACACTCACATGAGACCTGAGATTAGCAGGCTGTATTTAACAGGTGCCTAATTTTTGGGTAATGCTGCCTTAATATAACACAGTCAGCTTGGCAGTTGCAAAATTTATGGGCCCATTCAGAGATTTATGTACGTGAAAAGTGAAAACTCCATGAAAAACATTTGAAAGATAAAGGGTAATTCATTGATTGCCCATCCCAGACAAACCTTGTTTGCCCACTATATATTACAGAAGCAGTGATCTACCTCTGCCAGTAAGCCCTTTTAAAAGTTAATTTAGCAGAAAATTCAGAGTTCATACTGGTCAATTCCATGCAGCGAAGTCATTTTTTCAGACTAAAAGGTGGAATTTTTTATACTTACAGTGGCAATGCAGCAGCTGACTAACATGTAAATGGGAATGAATACTTGGGATTACCATTTTTTTTTGTAAATCATGATTTTTTTTTTTAAATCAAGCAATCCACATTTCTTTTGTATTGACATGTCAACCCTGTGGATGAAAGTGGTTTGATTTTGGTTGCTTGGTTTCTTTTTTTTTTTTTTTGTGTGTGGGTTTTTTGGTTTTTTTTTTTTTAATTCGGTAATTCAGAGAAGTTTACAGGATTTGGAAGGCTGTCACCTTAGAAACAGGATGCTGAGTTTAGCAATATAAAAAGGAATTCAGTACTTACTGCTGTCTAGGAATATAAGGGTAATATAAAATCTGGGTAATTTTTGTGTGCGCGGGTTGCCACACCTTACCAAGCGCCAAAAAATAAAGCAGTTAAAAATATCTACGTAAAGAAGAAATCATAAAATCCAGTGCTTCTGCATACTGTGTTATGTTACAGTCCAGTTTTGTGTGCTTTACTACACAGTTTGGTTACAGGACTTCTGTGCATTGTAAACATAAACAGCATGGAAAAGGTTAAATACCTGTGTTCAGATTGTAAGATCTAGTCCGGACTTGCTGTGTATATTGTAACGTTAAATGAAAAGACAAGCCCTTTGTATTATAGTCATGCAGTCTTATGTATGATAAACAGTTGAATAATTTGTCCTCAGACTCTTTACTGTGCTTTTTAAAAAAAGAGTAATTTAAGAAAAAATGTAAACATAGTAAATCTTCCTATGCAATTAACCTACTCCAAGCCATGGTATGGTAGGTATAATTATACTATAATATGTAAATATCAGATACATTGAAACAGACTTAAAAATATGAAAGTAAAAGTTGGAGGCATAACAGATAATTTTGAGTTTTTAATTGAAACAGCAAGGTATACAAATCATTGATGTATGAACACAGATCTGCTTGATTCTGATGAACTGTACTTGTAGTTTGAGTTCTTTATATTATCATCTGTTAGTTTGAATGTCCTTATATGCACTGCAGCTTTCTACCTATTGCAGACTAGCTGATTTTAAGGCCAGAAGTGACCATGGTAAATGAAATAATCTGACTGGCATGCCATTATCCCTAGAATTCAACCTAGTTATTTCTGCATCATGAAGTCCGTACCTTTTGGGTGCAGTAGAACATACTTTTGAAAAAGGTAGCTGATTTTCATATAGTTTCTTCAAGTGTGAGGATTTTTCCATGTCTCTGGAGTGATTCAGCTAGTTTATTTTCCATATTCTTAGTCCTCCTTTGGTTTTAGGACTGTTTAGTTACAGCTGCTGGCCATCAAAATAGCTGCCTATTAGAAGAACTAATAACTAGTTTTAAACTATTTCACTTTATTCACATAAAAATGTTAACTTTAATAACCTATCTAGATGGAGTTCCTTAAATCTCTAACTGTAAAGCTTTTACAGGTCTTCTGAAACTTCAGATGTTTTAAAATCCATTCTAAAGCGTGGACATAAGAACTGCATACAGCATCTGGTAGTAATTTCAGTATTGCTGTGTGCGTCTAGTATGTGCAGGTACATTCTTGAACCTTTCAGTTTATATCTTCGCTTGTTTGTTTATACCTCCAAGGATTGCGTTTTTAAATCTTTCAGTCTCAGTTATTTGCATTAAAAGATTGTAAATTTAGATGATTATCCATCATGATTCCTAAGTCCTTTTCAGAACTGCTGCTCTTCCAGGATGTAGTCTTCCATCCTGTAAGTATAATGATGTCTGAATGGGACTGGTTTACAGAAGGGTTGGCTTCACCTATAGATGTGACTTGTCTTCATTGTTTATCACTCTACCATCGTTATGTTCATTAAACCATCAATGTACTTACAGTTTATTCTTGATAACTGAAAAATCTTAAATACCTTGGAAGATAATTCCTGTTGAAACCCATCAGAAACGTCCTTTTTAATGAGGAAGTAATCTAAAACTCTAACCTTCTGACACAGAGTGGTGAATATGTTGTGTTGATTGATAGAACAAATATATTTCAATAAGATCATTATATGGAACTTCTGCATAGTATGGAAGTATCTTTTCAGTCCAAATTACTCGAGTAATGGACTACAAAGTAGAATTACTGCTGGGTGTTAATCTCATGAGGATGGTTTGGGTGTGATCCAGCATGACTTTGGCAAGTGATGTATTTTACATAGAAGGATGGATATTAGAACTGCACAATATCTTGCATCTGTCAAGCAAAGTCACATTGCCAAATTGTAGTTTTCTGATACATATCCCTGGTTTTGTGGGGTTCTACAGAAGCAACCTCATGTCAAGAAGTTTGCAGTTGGTATTTATTTCTCTACCGTATAATGATAGTTGAACTATTTTTTCCTTATTGATTAAGATGCCTTGGTTTTGTTTCAACAGTTATCCATACTAGCCCTATCAAATATATATGATCTGCCTAGACCTGAGAGGGTTTGCAGTTTCTGTTGTTTATTATGGTTTATGCTAGGTCTTACAGAGCATCACAGAGTTCAGTCACAAGACTGTCACTGTGACTATCCTTGAGAACCTGAATAATAGGAGAATGTGATACACTTCATAAGCCAGACAAAAGTAGTTAAAAATTTTAACTTCAGACTCCTCTACTGAATGGCAGAGAGAAAATTTAATTCACTTTACGCAATGTTCATAGATTCTAGAGGGAAAGTGCAGATAGAAGATTTAGAAGAGGATAAGAGTTGTAATTGAAAGGATGTTCTGTGTGGGAGGGAGTCTAACCAATGTGAATAACAGCATTGGGAGGGCAGAGAAATACCCTTAGCTGGAGTGGAATTGTGCAGACCTTAATTGAAAGTAAGACCGAGACTTTTTTTTATGTGGTCTTGGTCCTAGGAAACCACGTGGGGGAAGCTAAATGAAGAACACCATGGCCATGCAGAGTGAGGCTTAACAGATCTATTTTGAGTGGAAAATAGGTTTTTCACAGAAGGTTGGATTCCAGTAATTAACGTGAGAGATGTGTAGAATGTAGCTGTGCGTTTTGTTTCAAGGTGGATTTGAATCCAGACTGTTTTCAAAGTGGCAAGACTTGGGACAAATTTGGAAGTTTGCAAGAGAGCAGAAATGAAGGTTGAGGTGATTTCATTGCAATTTAGAAAGGCTAAATTGAAAGAGGAGTGTTAGATTTCTGACAGCAGACCAAATGAGGGGATGCTGGAGAGATCAGACTGGCAGAAGCAGCAGTAACAACTGAAGGGATTTTAATTTACTTACTAACTAGAGCTGAGAGGTATAGGTTAAAATGGGCTGAAAGCAGAGCCTAGTGATACCTTAAAAGAGACAAACCGCAGCAGATGTTATAAATGGAGTTTAGAACTGTAGAAATAATAAAAATCAAAACCCCAAGTAGTGTATTTCTTTGAGTGAGTGATTATCTATTAAAACTTGTACATGTGTTTAGTAGGATGAGAATGGAAGTGAGACTGACCAAAGACATCCTTAAAAAAATTTTTTGCCATGGAGTAGAAAGCACACAGGATTGATATAGCCTAAAAGATGTTTTATTCTGAATCCACCTTAGGTCCTGATTCCTATGGAAGGACCTCTGTTTCACAACAAGCAATTTTTCCTCAGTGAGCAACAGGGAAAAGTATCCCAGCTAAATAATAAATAGTGTCATAGTGAAAAGCTGCAAACCTCAAATCAAAAACTAGCATCTAAAGAAAACAGCCCCAGTATTTTCAGTCTAAATAAGAAAAAAGCATCAGCTATTTTTTTTAAAATTGAGGCTAATAACATTCTTATTGGTAAGACAGAACTACCATTATTGGAAAAATGTCATAAATCCTTTCACGAGGAGTGTCTGGACCAGACTTGGCTTTCTAAACCAGGTTCTGGTAATCTTACAGAGCAGAAGCATCCTGGGCCGGGACAAGTTGCTCTGAATTTCAGTAGAGACAGTACTGAGAAGCCAGCACGTAGATCATGCTTTGTGGACAACAGAACGTAATGCGGCTTTAGGTAAACAAGGCAATGCAATTAAACTTCTTGTGTAATACACTGGAATTTTCTCTTTCCTGTATGTCTTCGCAAGAGGCATTTCTCATCTCTGGTAAGTTGTGCAGTCCAGCTCTTAGTCTCCAAGTACTCCGTAGGAACAGCTTCGACAGGAATTTCTGCTTCCCACTGCTGCAAACTCCAGCATCCTGGAATACAATTGTCGTGATGTCTTGGCATATGTTTTGGTTATAAGGGCATTATATTTTTCTAGAACACTGCATCTTACATGTCAAATTTAGTTTAAAGCTGTTCATTTAACAAAGTACAGAAATGTTTTGACGTTTTGCTTCCATCGTTTTGCATGGAAATGGACAAATCTCCTGGAATTGTTGTGTACCGTAAGGCAGCATCTCCTAGAAACATGTTGGTCTCTAATACGAATGCTTTTATAATATATGCAATGTTCCCTTGAATACATTAGCCATTTGGAGTCTTCGTTGTTGCAGCCTCCTGTTAGAGTCTATCGTGAAAACTTTCTGGGAAGACATTGTTTTGCCAGTGGAGCAACAGATGAGCAGTTTCCTTCTAGGAAAAACAATTGAGTCTGAAGGATTGCTTATTTTTTTTAATCATGTATGCATTGCTGTTTACATTTTGTACCGATACCAACATTTTAATTGAAAGCATTTGTTTGTTACAGGGTATTGAAAGTTGGTATGTTTGACTGTAGGACACGCGTCTTGTTTAACGTGTTTGCATTGCATATTTCCGTTTATTTTTCTGCATAGTGTCAGCCCGTTCTCACTGCTTAAAGCAATGGGATGGCAGTAGCTTATAATTTTGAAGATCTGGCATGGTAGCTTGTGTTTGGGTTTTTTGAAAAAGAACTCCGGCTTTCCTGCTGCTGTGCTGACTTTCTACAGTGTGTATATAAAGAAATTTAACTTAATTTTCAAAGCAATCCACAGACTGTTCCAAAAAAATAACTACAAGATGAGGAAATGGTTAAAAACATTGCTTCACAAATCCATGATTTGTGTGATCATGACAGAGCTGAGTCCTGCTGAGATTTTAAGAATTTTTTGAAACTTCAGATCTTACAGGTATTCCATATGGTTTTGAGTAACAAAAAGAATAAGATAAGCCAATAGAAATGAATAACAAAATCCACCTTGTGTAGATGTCCCCATGCGAAGTGGGAGGGAAGGAGCTTAATGTGACAAATGTTGACTGTTGAAAGACAATTGGTTAGTGATTGGAAAATGATACATAAAAAAAAAAAAAAGCCATGCTTGTTTGTTCCAAAGAAACTAATCAAAGATGTCAAGCAGAAAACCTCTCCACCCGGACGGCCTTCTTCAGGGTCCCTCTGCCCCCTCACCAGTAGAAGAGGTCTCTCGCAGACCACTTGCTCCGGTGCTCCAAAACTGCTCTCTTCCTTTGGATTTTCCTGGCAACTTGTAGCTCATTTGGGACTCCCTTCACAACTCCTTCCCAGCTTAAAATGTCAGTCAGTAGATAGAGTTAATCATTTTGAGAATGCAAGGATGATGATGAAGAGGAGTTCTCTTTACCTAAAGCAGGCAGAAAGGCTGGTCCTGAACGGAGCACGCTCTGAGCTATTCTGCATGTTTAGGGCAACGAACCCTTTCATAATATGCACTCAGAGGAAACTCCATTCAGAGACCTTGGAGTCAAGAATAAGCTGAGGCAATTTAGTTTTTAAAGCTTCGATCTCACTTGTCGTGTTTCCCAGTGCAGGGCCAGCGTGGTTTAGGACCAGTGGGATTCCTCCTCTTTGCTGCAATGTGCCAGAGCACTCCTGCGTTGTTATTTTCATCTGAATTGGTCTCCGGCCTGTAGAAAACATTTGCCTTGCATATGAGGAAATTCTATCACTTTTTTTGTACACTGGCTAAGTTAGCATTAGTTCCAAGAAAACTGCTGTACAAAAGTTTATTTTCTACTGGAATAACCAGCTTTATTGTTGTGCTCTTCTCTGTGGACGCTGTCTCGCATCAGTCTGGCGATGTCAGTACACAGAGCTAATGCTGTTCTATGTGTTTGTGGAGGGGCCTTTGCTCTGTGAACAAAACATGCTAGAAGTAGAACCACTGTGGTGGCACTGCCTTGAAATCAGGTGTGTCTGCAGAGGTCACTTTGATACAGTGACAGTACGAGGGTTTGTGTCCTGACAGAACCTCGGTGACCTGCGAAGACAAATCCAGGAATCTCGGGAGCCAGAGCTTTGAAAATCAGAAATACCATATTCAGAGTTCTTTCATGGGGACAATGAGAGCTTTTTGTCTGAAGAAAAAGTCGAACATAGTAACTTTGGATAAAATCACTTTAATACTCTTCATTTTGTTTTCAGTAGAAACTAACTCATTTCCCTCTTCAGAAGCAAGAACGTTGTGTGGCCTTTTCTCCCGCCAGCAGTTCCCGTCCTTTCTCACTGCTTCTCGCTCCCATCCCCTTCCCTGCTTTCCACTCTAACCCTTCTCCCCACTTTGCTATACTTTTCAACTTTTGCTTTTCTCCCCTTTTCCCATTTTTCAGCCCTTTTCTCCCCCGTTTTTTCTATCTTTTCCCTGCTCTTCCCACTGCTTTTCCCTACTTTTGTCTGCTGCTTTTCCAGTCTTTCTGCTTTTTCTTTTCACTGTATTTCCTTCCTTTTCCTGCTTGTTCTCTTCCTCTCTTTTCACAGCTTTTCCTGTCTTGTCCTTGCTTGTCTTCCCTGCTTTTGTTTTCCTGCCTGTTCTTCCTGCCAAGCTTTCCCTGGTTGCTTTGCTCCCCCCGCCTCCTCCTTTTCAATTCTTTTCAGGTCTTTCAGCCCCCTCCCCTGCTTTTCCCTGCCTCTCCCTGCTTGTTGCTCTTTTGGCTTCCTCCCAGGTCTTTCAGGATCCCCCTTCTTTTTGGTGCTTTCCATTCTCTTATTTCCCTTGCTTTGACCTTTTTTTCCTTGACTACTTTTCCATTCTTTTTTCCAGGTTTTCAGGTTGTTTCTGCCCTCTCTTCCCCCCACCCCGCTCGTCACTTGTTGACTTCATTTCCTATCTTTCCTGCTTCTTTTTTTCCTGCCTGTCTTTCCCACTTTCTTTTCCACCGTTGCTTTGCATTGCTTTCCACCCCTTTGCCTTCCCTTCGCTGATTTTCACTACTTTTCTTTCTAATGTTTTTCAGGTCTTTCCTCCCTTCTTTTCAATGCTTTCTCTGTCTTCCTATTCTTTTCAATGCTTTTCAGGTGTTTTCTTTGCTTCCTTTCCTTCTCCACTTTGTTTCAAATGCTTTTCAGCTGTATTTCTTCCTCCCGCTCATTTTCCCATCCCCTCCTTCCTTTTCCCTGCTTTGACTTCTTTTCTTTCCCAGTCTTTTCCCATCCTTCCATGCTTTTTGGGTGATTTTATTTCCCCTCCACTTCTCTGTTCCCTGCTTTTGACTGCTTGGAGTTCTTTTCCCTATTTGTTTCTGCACACACACACCCCCGCCCTTTATATTATTTTCATTGCTTTTCACGTCTCTTCTTTTTTCCCCATCTTCTGTTTTCCCTACTTACTCCTGCTTTGACGTCCTCTCCTATCTTTTCCCTCTTTTGACTTATTTTTGCTGCTTTTGTAGTCTTCTCACCTTTTCCCTGCTTTTCAGGTCTCTCCCATGCTTGGCACTGCTTTGTCTTTTACCTGTCTCTCCTCATCTTTTCCCCACTTCTCCCTCCATGTCTTTTCCCTGCTTTTCAGGGTTTTTCACCTTCCCCCTCCACTCCCCTTTTCCTTTCTCTTCACTGTTTTGATACTTTTTTCACCATTTTCCCCAGCTTTCCCCCCCTGCTTTTCAGATGCGTTTTCCCTGCATTTCATTAGCTTGACTTTTTGCCTCTGCTTTTCCCTCCTTGTCTTCTTTTCTGTCCTCATTTTTCCCTTCTTTTTCATGCTTTTGTTCCCACCTCCTCCCTGCTTTTCAGTACTTACAGACTTTTCTCTGCTTTCCAGGTCTCTTCCTTGCTTTTCCCTTCTTCTCTTTTACATACTTTTCCCTTCCTTCCCCACTGCCCATGCTTGCCACTGCTTTGACTTCGTTTTCACTGATTTTCAGGTCTTTTCTTTCTTTTTCCTCTCCTCCCTGTTATTGCTTCTTGATCTTTCCCTGCTTTTCTTGCTTTTACTTCCCACCCCCTCCCATCTTTTTCCTTCTTTTCACTGCTTTGACTTTTTTCCTGCTTTTCAGGTCTCTTCTTTTTCTCTCTCCCTACCCGTCCCTGTCCCGTCCCCCCGCCCCCCGCCTTCCCTTCTCTTCAGTTGTCTATTTTTTACTGCTTTGATGATTTCTCAGTGCCTTTCAGATCTTTTAACTTCTTTTCCCTTCCTTTCCCTGCTAGTCACTGCGTTTACTTCTGTTCCCTGCTCTTCTGGTCTTTTATCTCCTCTCTGCTTTTCTATTTTCTTTTCCCTGCCTTTCATTGCTTTAACTTTTCCCAGTTTTTTGCTTCTGTTCTTTTCCCTGTTTTGGCATCTTTTGCTGCTTTTCACTGGCTTGACTTCTTTCCCTGCTTTTTCATGTTTTGACTTCTTTTCCCAGCTTTTCCCTGTTTTACTTTTCCCCCTTCTCCCTGCTTTAAACTGCTTTGACTTCTCCTGCTTTTCAGGTCTTTTTCCTTCTTTCCCTTCTCTCCTTTCCCTGCTTGTCACTCTTCTGACTTGTTTTTGCTGCTTCTCAGTGCTTTGACAGCTTTTTACTGCTCTTCAGTGCTTTGACTTCTTGTCACTGGTTTTCAGGTCTTTTCCTGCTTCCCACCCCGCCACCCCCTGGCTTTTGCCTTCCCGTTTCCCGCTGTTCACAGCTTTGACTTTTTTCCCCTGCTAGTAACTTCTCTGATTTCTTTTCATCGCTTTTCAAGTCTCCCCCCGTCCCCTTCTTTTCCCTGTCTATCACTGCTTTGACTTCCTTTGGCTGCTTTTCTGGGCTTCTCCCTGCTTTTCTCCTTCTTTTCCCTGCTTTCCACTGCTTTTTAGTTTGGTGGCTTGGTGGGGTTTTTTGGGGGTTTGGTTTTTTTGTTTTTGTTTTTTGTTCCCCCCCCCCCCCCCCCCCCTGTTTTCCCTCCTCTTCTTTCCCCTGTTTTTCAGCCTCTTCACTGCTTTGACTTTTTTCAAGTGCTTGTCTGTTCTTTTCCTTTCTTTTCATTACTTGCTACTGCTTTGACTTCTTTCCACTGGCCGTTCCCCTCTTTCTTTACTTCCCTTCCCTGTTTTTCACTGCTTCTCCCTGCTTTTGCCTGCCTTTGGCTGCTTTTTCCCGCTTTCACTTTATGCGTTCCTTTTTGCTCCTTTACAGATAGGTTTGGTTTTGTTTCTGCTCTCCATTCTCTGTTTTTCCCTTTCCTGCTTTTCACCGATTTAGCTTTAGGCTGCTCTTCTGGTCTCTGGTTTTCCCTTCTTGTCACTGCTTTGACTGCTTGTCCTTGCTTTTCATGTCTTGTGAGGGTTTTTTTCTCCCCCATCTCCCTTTTTCTCTGTTTTTCCCCTGCTTTGGCTGCTTTTTCTTCTTACACGCTTTACACTATTTTGAATGCTTTCCCCCCTCCACCCCTCCTTTTCTCTTCCCTGTTTTTCTTTCCCTCTTCCCCTGTTCCCTATCCCCCTTCCTCTTAGTCTTTCTCCATCTCCCTCTTCCTCCTCCTTCCACTTCCCCTTTCCCTCCTTGCTTTTCCCTGCTTTGACTTCACGTTGCCAATTCTCACATCTTGTCTTTTCCCCTCTGTTTTTCCCTTCCATGCTCCTTGCTATTCTCCCCTGCTTTTCAAGGCTTCGACTTCCTTTCACTGCTACTTGACTTCTTTCACCCCTTCTTTTCCTTTCCTGCTTTTCCCTTCCCTTATACTCCCCACTTCTCCCAGCCTTTTTGTTACTTTCCTCACCTTTCCCGTGCTTGTCCAAGATACGAACGGCTTTCATGTCTTCTCACTGCCTTTCAGCTCTCCTCTCCTCTCCTCTTTCCTGCTTGTCACTGCTTTGACTTCTCTGTTCCTTTCAATTTCTGTTTCTCTTTTTTTCCTCTTCAGTTCTATTTTTTAATTTATTTCTTCTTTTTTCTCTTTTCCTTTTGTAGTTCTGTTTTCTTTCACTCCTTATCACTTCTTTTTCTTTTCATGTCTTTCCTTTGTTTTCACTTCTCTTTTCAAATGTTTGGGTCTTTCAGGGGTTTTTTCATTCTCTTCTTCCATGTCTCATTTTCTCACCTTGACTTCTGTATCTTCTTTAACTTCTTTTCTTCCACTTTTTTTACCACTTTTCACTATTCACTGTAACTTCTTTTCACTTTTTCACTACTTTTTTCCTTTTTATGTCTCTTCCTTTCTTTTTGCTTTTTTCCCCTCTCTTTCCCCTTATCACCTTTTCTCTCTCCTTCCTTTTCTCCTTTCTTCTTTCCTCCTTTTCACATCTCTCCTGTCCTCATCAGCATTCCAGTCAACATTTCTTGTTGGCTTCAGTACGTGGAAAAGGAAATAAAATGCATACATAAAATAGGCAAAAATAAAGTGCTGATAATCGTGAAAACTTCTAATCTTACTTTGTCACTTGATACCTCAAAGCTATTGCCGTATTTTTTTTTTCTTCAGTTAAATCCATTCCAATCTCTTGACTGTAGTAAGGAGTTGATTCTTTCAGAACTCAGAATGCATGCTGCAGTTTGCTGATACAATATAATGGTAATGTTTATCCTTATAGACCTGCAGACAGGCACATGGAGAGAAAAGGTCTGATGTAACAACTGAACTTTTCACCTTCCACTAAAGCATTTGGTTGAGATTTAAAAGATGTGGAATTCTAATCTTGCCTGTCCCTAGGGGTTCAAAGAGATACTCCCGTACCACCATAGAGGTAGCACTTCTTTCATGTGATTTCAGCATAGAAGAGAAGGTGAAAGAAAAGGAAGAAGAGACACTGTGCACCCCACCTCTTAAAATTACCTTATTGAGTGCTAAGGGTTCAAGGTTCATTGGCAGGCAGAGAATCCAAAAGTAGTAGTGTGTAGCCTTGTGGCTTTGAAGCATTGCCTAGAAAAGGAGAGGGATTAGGATTAAGACCACTTGTACAAAAGTGATGTGAAATGGGTGTCAAGTATGTTCAATGAAGCTGAAAACAACAGAAGGGTAGCACAAGGGCAGGGAAAGCGAGATAAAACTCAAGCAGGGAGTTAATGCAGGGGTCTAGGTCATTGGGAAGGGAGGGAAAATGCCCAGGTATTCTCTACAGTAGCACGTTCAAATGTCTAGGTCGCAGGCAAAATTGTGCAAATGGCTGGAGGCAGCTCTGCAGAGTTTATGTGCATCTTGCAGATGCACCTCCATGGGGACTATGGACATATACCGGTTTTACATCAGTGAGAGTCATTTCGTGAAAGTTTACCAGCAACTTTCGTTTTCGCCGCTTTTTTCTATATGCAGTAGGCATACAAGATATGAGTTAAAGAATAAAATAATACAATGGTAATAAAAAAATCCTTTCAGACATGCTGAAAAATTCATCTCATGCTATTTGGCTATCATCACAATATCATAATGAACTATCTGCTGGCTTTTTGTAGGGACCGTGTTGCTACAAAAACATCGCACTATTTAAATACACCTAATGTCATGTTCTCAGATTTATGGTTTCTCTGGGGGAAAGGAAGGAGAAAGACATTAACCCAAGGCTTCTAGGTATGTTTTATGATAAATTGCAAAAACTAGCAGCAATGAAGCCAGAAGACACATTTGCTTCTACTTTTTAAAAAAATTATTTTATTAGGATTAAAGGATCACTATAAACATGATCTAGGCCTTAAATGATATTAGTTACAGTTTGAAAGCAAACACTTGAACATACACCATATAGTTAAAGGAAGAAGAGAGAGCTAGAAAACCAAAGGTAGTACAAAGAGTTAAAGAAGCAACATAAAATGAATAAAAATTATAGCATAATTTGCTTGATAGAAAACACTATTGCGGAAGGAAGAAGTTCCACACAGCACCACAACAAAATGAAAATTTGAGACAGGATGCAGCACAAAAGAAGGCAAAGACTTTCAAAGAAGAGTAATTATATACAAAGGAATATTAATGGTAAAGTACAAGGGAGAATGACTCTGAGAGGACCTGTTTCCACCTTAATTCCTGAGGCTCATTGATTTTTTTTTTTTTTAATTTTTTTACTTATTAGTTTAGTCTTTAAAAAAAGTGGCAAAGAAAAAAAGGGAAAGGGTAGAAAAGTTTTGACTTTATTCAACCGTCTACCATTTCTCTTATTATCTGTTTTGTCACCTAAAGAAAGGCAAAAGGAGTGAGAGAGGCTTGTCAATAAGGCTGATGTGTTTAAAATAGAAGATTTTCAACCTGTGGATGCCTGGGAACTGAACTATTTGAAAGTCTGTAAAGTTAACTATGGGAAGCAAGTCTATTGTCAGTAGGTTGAAATTTGCTTTTTCTAGGCATCAGAAAGTACCAGGAACTAGAGCAAAGCGTGATAGGAGATAGTAACAACAAAAACCTGAATTCAGGCCCCCGTCACTGTGACTTTTGGAATATGAGATGGAAATGTGAAATTAATTTGAGAACTTCAACGTTAATTCTTGAAATAAAATCATTTGTTGATGAAGTTTCATTGTATTGGGTTTAAGCGGAAGTGTGCACTGCTAAGTGGTGGTTGAGTAGCTTTCTGCCCTTAAATTCAGATTTATAATCTGAATTACTAGTAAATTACGCTGGAGGACCGTGTCATATTTCCTGTCAACATTTATCTATATTACAACACTATCCTGCATTTTTTTTCTTATAGGATATCTACCAATGAAGCATAAAGACCCTTAGAAAAAAACATTATTTCAGTAGATTTTAAGATTATTTTAAAGGTATTTTTCATGTGTATATTATGATTTGACGGTGCAAGACGGTATTTGTTCGAATTGTAGTTTATGGTATGTGTCTGATTAGTACTCTCTGGCTTCCAGCATCCTCCCTTGATACCAGTCTTTCAATGTGATAAGTGCAGCTTCTAGTAAAACATATAGCACATATAAGGAGATACAGAGATCACGTAGAATTTTGTGGCCCATAACCAGTGTAGAGAAGTCACCACAACTGATTTAACCTTGAAGACCCATGGCAGCCTATGAATTAATGAGATTTAAAGCAGAGCCAGTCCTCCCCATGCCTTTCTTCTCTACCCCTGCGATGCAGCACAGAATTTCAGTCTTCGTCTCTACTTGAAGTGCTTGAAGACTTCGGTCCTGCTTCTGCAAATGGTATCTCATCCCTGAGGGTGAGGTATTTTCCATGCACAAGTTGTGCAAATGGTTGAGCATATATCTATGAAACTTGCTTTCCAGGAGCACGTTTGGAATGAAGTTTGATTGCTTGGATGTTCAAGAGCAGCAGATATGAACTCATCTGAAACAATTTTTTTTGCTCTGGTCTAACAAGTCATTGTTGAAAAGGCTCTTTGACATTTACATAGTTCTAATTATTCTGATATTTTGTATGCACTGTATCTCTCATCAAGGGCTTTTGGCATCTATGGTAAATCCATTTAGTTTTATCTTTCTCTCATCTTTCTGAGCCCTCAGGTGAACATATCTAATCTTTGTCTTTCTGAAAATGAGTCTGCCTGTTCACTATTTCTTCCTGTTGATGTTTTTAATAATAAAAAGTTTTAGTAGTTTTTCTTTGTAATGGTGAAAGGCTTGTCATGCCAAGGTTCTTACTCTAGCGGCTTTATACCGCCTGGAAATCAGCTGTAAAACCAAAGCATCCAGTAATGAAATCATCTAGTTTTAGAGATTAACCTCTGGAAGACATATTACTCTCATCCAAGTACGAGTTGCATAGGCCATGTCTGTAGCAAGTTTAACTTTGTCCCCTCCCTTTCTGGGCAGATTTTGCTTGTTGTTTTGACCTGCAGAAGGTAAAGCCTTCTGTTTGCTCAAATCTCTGCCAGTTTGACGTGAGTTTCCCTTGATAAAAGAAGTGATGTTGTGATTTTTCTGCCTTCCTCTTCATTGCCTATTTCACAAAGTACAGCATGGGCAATTTAATTTCAGTATGGGTTTTTCCTGGTTCAAATGTCAAAATGTTTCCTGTTCAAAAATTTTTTGGCTCTGGACTTTTTGGCTGTATGAGTGTTTTAAAATTTATGCAAAGCATATCCTTAAAGAAAATGTTTTTCTCATAGTGGAAAACATTGAGATTTTTAGTAGTTCTAAGTAGAAATTACGTGAGTGGTTTAGTTGCTAAATGTAGTAGTTATCAATAATTTGAATAAACGACTGAAAATAGGAACTCAGGACAGAGGTAATTTATGTAACCTTACCTATAATTATCCATCTTGCCATAAAATTAAAAAATACTTATGGCATCTTGTTTTCTGTTTTATTTAGTCACTTTTTCTCTGATCAAATATTATAATTAAATTCAGAAGGATACAAAAATGTTTCTGTAAACAGAAACCATTGACTTAGAACACAACCAAGAATGATGTGGTTTTTAGCGCATACTGATAATACAACTGCAACTTGTAACTGTGTGTTCACAATATACCTCTGAACACTTGAAGATATTTAAACAACCTTGCTTTTTTCCGATAGCTACTGTAATACTCTCATATGTGCCATCTAGAGGTTGCTTTGGTGGAACAGTCTAGAATACCTTGCAGAGGTAATGTAATAATTTCCATGAGCAGAAGTAGGTAATTTGATTCTTACCTCCTTTGAGCTGTACAATGAAAAACATGGTTGAGAAACAAGAAAATATATACATTTTTTGCTTTAACTATGATGCAAAATTTATGTCCTCATGTAGCTGCTTATAATCACTGATGCTTCTCATGGATTAATAATGGTAACAAAGAGAAGAAACACAGAGAAGAAAATGGAATTAACTGTGTCATGACCACCATCAGAAAAACTGTCCTCTACTTGGATCATATCATAGAATCCTAGAATGGTTTGGGTTGGAAGGGACTTCAATGATCATCTAGTTCTAACTACTCTGCCATGGGCGGGGACACCCTCCGCTAGACCAGATGTGATGATGCAGCCCCCGGGCCACTCTGAGGTCTCAGGATAAGCCCCATTGTGCTGCTCTGTTGGATACAAGTGCAGTGACTTGGATGTCAGGCACCCCTTGCCCACACCTGGGCCATCTGCTGCCTGAATTGTCTACCAGAATGACTCAGCACAAATTGCGGCCAGAATGGACAATACTGACCAAAGCCAACCATCTTGAGATCTTATAAACAGCAATCCAAAAGTGAGACCTTTAGAGCTCTCTGGTACCGCAGCGGGCTGTGTGACCCAGGATCTTCCCTGTGCTGGGACGCCTCTCAGGGTAGACTTTGCGAGGATTGAAAGATGACCCATTGATGATTTCACAAGGACTCAAAGGCCTGATTTTGCAAGGTTCACCAACTCTCAGTTGAATGCTGGCACATAAAAGTGAGTAATTCATGAAACTCACAAAAAGGGAAATTTTAATCATAGGTTAACCTCTGTGTGTATGTGTGCAGTTTGGTTCAGAACTATTTGCCTCTGTGTGTGTGTGTGTGTGTAATTTGATTCAGAATTGTTTGTCTGCCTGTCTGTACATGCGATTTGATTTAACCTCCATCTGTGTGGGCAACCCTGCTGTAAGTTTCAGGCAACCCTTGCCATTCTTGAATCTTTAACTAAGTCACTATTTTGATTGTAACAAATTCCATTGAATCACTCTTTTAAATTGGCTGATGATTAAGTGCTATTAATAATTATACAACCTAATCCTATAATCTATCTCAAAAATATTAATAAATCCTAAATTGCAGCTAAACCAAAGCCATGTAACAAAATCTTATTTGTGACACCTGGTTGCCCAAAGCCCCATCCAAACTGGCCTTAAACACTTCCAGGGATGGGGCCTCCACAACTTCTCTGGGCAACCTGTTCCAGTGCCTCACCACCCTCACAGTAAAGAATTTCTTCCTAATACCTAATCTAAATCTACCCTCCTTCAGCTTAAACCCATTACCCCTTGTCCTGTCACTCCATGCCCTTGCAAAAAGTCCCTCACCATCTTTCCTGTAGGCCCCTTCAGGTACTGGAAGGCTGCTATAAGGTCTCCCCGGAGCCTTCTCTTCTCCAGGCTAAACAACCCCAACTCTCTCAGCCTGTCCTCATAGCAGAGGTGCTCCAGCCCTCTGATCAACTTCGTGTCCCTCCTCTGGACTCACTCCAACAGCTCCATGTCTCTCCTGTACTGGGGCCCCCAGAGCTGGACGCAGTACTCCAGGTGGGGTCTCACAAGAGCAGAGTAGAGGGGCAGGATCACCTCCCTCGACCTGCTGGTCACGCTGCTTTTGATGCAGCCCAGGACACGGTTGGCTTTCTGGGCTGCAAGCGCACACTGCCGGCTCATGTTGAGCTTCTCATCAATCAATACCCCCAAGTCCTTCTCCTCAGGGCTGCTTTCAATCCATTCCCCACGCAGCCTATAGTTGTGCTTGGGTTTGTGCCAACCCACGTGCAGGACCTTGCCCTTGGCCTTGTTGAACTTCATGAGGTTCTCATGGATCCACCTCTCGAGCCTGTTGTCCCTCTGGATGGCAGCCCTTCCCTCTGGTGTGTTGACTGCACCATACAGCTTGGTGTCGTCAGCAAACTTGCTGAGGGTGCGCTCGATCCCACTGTCCATGTCGCTGACAAAGATGTTAAACAGCGCCGGTCCCAGTACCGACCCCTGAGGAACGCCACTTGTCACTGGTCTCCACTTGGACATCAAACCGTTAACCACAACTCTTTGAGTGTGACCATCCAGCCAGTTCCTTGTCTACTGAGTGGTCCATCCGTCAAATCCATGTCTCTCCAATTTAGACACAAGAATGTTGTGCGGGACAGTGTCAGATGCCTTGCACAAGTCCAGGTAGATGATATTAGTTGCTCTTCCCTTATCCACCAGTGCTGTAACCCTGCCATAGAAGGCCACCAAATTTGTCAGGCACAATTTGCCCTTAGTGAAGCCATGTTGGATGATCACAGAGGCAAGACTGACTGGCCTGTAGTTCCCTGTGTCTTTCTTTTTTCCCTTTTTTAAAAATGAGGGGGTTTATTTCCCCTTTTCCAGTCAGTGGGAACTTCACCAGACCTCAGGATCTGTGGATGCATCCCATCAGGTACCATGGACTTGTGCACCTTCAGGTTCCTTAGATGGTCTTGAACCTGATCTTCTCCTACAGTGGGCAGTTCTTCATCCTTCCAGTCCCTGACTTTGCCTTCTGCTACTTGCGCGGTGTGGTTTGAGCACTTGCTGGTGAAGACTGAGGCAAAGAAGTCCTTGAGTACCTCAGCCTTCTCCATATCCCAGGTAACCAGGTTTCCTGTTTCCTTCTGGAGAGGGCCCACATTTTCCCTCATCTTCCTTTTATCACTGATGTACCTACAGAAGCTTTTCTAGTTTCCCTTGATGTCCCTGGCAGATTTAATTCTATTAGGGCTTTAGTTTTCCTAACCTGATCCCTGGCTGCTCGAACAATTTCTCTGTATTCCTCCCAGGCTACCTGCCCTTGCTTCCATCCTCTGTAGGCTTCCTTTTTGTGTTTGAGTTTGTCCAGGAGCTCCTTCTTCATCCACGCAGGCGTCCTGGCGTTTTTGCCCAACTTCCTCTTTGTTGGGGTGCATTGCTCCTGAGCTTGGAGGAGGTGATCCTTGAATGTCAACCAGCTGCCTTGGACCCCTCTTCCCTCCAGGGCTTTATCCCATGGTACTCTACCAAGCAGGTCTCTGAAGAGGCCAAAGTCTTCTCTCCTGAAGTCCAGGGTAGCAAGCTTGCTGCACACCCTTCTTGCTGCCCTGAGGATCTTGAACTCCACTGTTTCATGGTCACTGCAGCCAAGGCTGCCCTTGAGCTTCACAGCCCCTACCAACTCCTTCTTGTTGGTGAGAACAAGGTCCAGCATGGCAACTCTCCTCTTTGGCTCCTCTATCACCTGGAGAAGGAAATTATCATGAATGTATTCCAGGGACCTCCTGGATTGCTTACATCTTGCTGTGTTGTCCCTCCAACAGATATGGAGGTGGTTGAAGTCCCCAATGAGGACCAGGGCTTGTGAACATGAGACTGCTCCTATCTGTCTATAGAGGGCCTCATCTGCTTGGTCTTCCTGGTCGGGTGGCCTGTAGCAGATCCCTGCTATAGTGTCACCTGTCCCTGCCCTCCCTTTAATCCTGACCCATAAGCTCTTGGTTAACTCCTCATCCATATTTCCGCATTCACATCTTCTTCCTCATTACTATAACCTTAGAAGTCTTTCTGCACTGTCTGCCCACTGCTTTCTTCCCTTTCCACAAAGGATTCCTCTTCTCCGAATTTTCTAGTTCTGGCAGAAGACAAGAAATGGGGGGGCACAATGAATCTGCTTACTGGAGTGCTCCATTTTTGTTTTCAAGAAGGAATCATCACACAACCTAAGTTCTGAGGAGCTAAAGAGGAAAGCAGGAGCAGAGGAAAGGAGGAAGAAATCAAGCAGTGATTAATTAATTACATTGAAGTTTATCTGTCTACCTGCCTGCTGTGGTACTGTCTTTGTGTCACACAATTTGTGTCCAAGATTATGAAGTCATTGTGGTAGAAATTGTGAAGGCAGTGACTGGTGCACCTGCAGACGATGATTACAGAAGGGGAAAAGGTAGGTCAGGTAGCTGACCACCCAATGCCTCAGAGTTTCAATCTCTGCAGTCTCCTTAGTAAAGAGGTTTCTTCAGCATGTGGAATTAAATGTTATAGTGTGCGGATGAGCAATGTGTGAAAACCTAGGAGCTCTGATGAAAATCTGCTAATGAGTCTTGTAGCAGTTGTTATACCATCTTTAGATGGTACCTCCGCAGGATATGCCAGATGTTGGCTGCTCCTGGACCAGAACAGGGCAAAGGGGAGACTTCCAGAGCGAACCCTAGCCCTCTGCTCACACCACTAATGCAGTCATGTTTAAATGAAGGTGCTGGGCAGTAAACTGTGACAGAGGTGTAGGCACACACTGCTTTCTGCCATGCCTGCCTTGGCAGCGTTATGACTGACAGCTGCAACAAAGGTGCTTAGCTGTTGGTGTGAAATTCTCCAGAGATTATCCATCAAAGCCAATAGATCTGTCTGGGAGCAGCATTTCCAGAACAACTGCATCGTATAGTTTGCTTCTTTCTTTTTTTTTCCCTCCCAAATTTTTAGTGAGCTATTTAGAAATATGTCAGGAATCACTGTAAATGGAGAACCAGCTTTTAAGCTAGTCTTTCTGGCTTTACAAATGTGAAGTCCAGAACAGCTCACTGTGTTGCTGTGACCGTACTTAGATGGGAATCTCAAATAAGAAGTAATAAAATAGTTTCTTTCCTGCTGTAAGATACAGGTGACAGTTGGAGCCATTAAGTATCTTAGTAAAGCTATTTATTTTGAAGAGTAAAAGACCTCTTCACGTTTAAAAAACAATTAATTTACATTTCTTAAAGTGGTCTTTCTTGTGGATGACACCAACAATAACTTTGCTTTTTTACAAGATCATTGATAGCAACTATAATAAAATAAGAATTCTGGGATAACTGTTGAATCTTACAAACGGTACCAAATACTTCCAACCAATCAGTCTTTAGAAAAATTGGATTGTCAAGTAAAACAAATGCTTTCTTTTTAAACTTATTCATAGTTTCCAAGCATAAGTACAACTACTGAACTGTCTTTTAAGAGTTTTAAAAAGAGGGTGAGAGGACAGACTGAGAAATAGGAGAACAAAAGGCACAAGTATATAATTCATCTGTGTTTAAGTTTAGAAAACTAGACAAGAATGTAATCCAAAAAATCATTTATTATCACTTCTGTTGAGGTAACATTTTATTTTGCTAAGTAAAGAAAAAATCATGGTGGCAATTGTCCTATAAGGTACATAATTTCTTTTTTTCTTGTGATAGTCACAGGCAGATGTGGCTAGTACACCAGGGAGTCTGGCTGGGAAGTCTCCTTGCCTTGCTCAGTTTATATTTTGCTGGTTGTTACTTTTTCTTCTGAATGTTTCTGAAAAAGAAACTCAGGCCTCCAGGTTGGAGTTTGGATGAAGGTGTATATTAAAACTACATGCTTTGTGATTCGGTACAAAAAGTTGCCCAAGTAGCCTGTGAAGAGTCGGTGAGTCAGGTTACACCATGCGTCTTCAGCTGCTGTGCACATCAGATTTGCTGCAGTTGTACAGGTTGATTTGTTTTTGTATGTTGTGCTGTTACTTCTGCATGTGCAGAAAAGCTGGGGGCATCCAGGACGCCTCAGACTGGCAAAGAGTGACTTGAGCAAAGACTGATGATATTGCACACACTCTGTGTGTGTTATTGCAGTTGTGCACTGGCTTCCCTGTGCATACATATCTACTCATCGTATGCGTGTGCCGTTTCTGTAAGGCTTCTAGAAATTCTGCAGGTTACTATTAAAAGTGGTTGTTTGTCACTCAAAGCTGTAGACTTAGAAGACAAGCAAAGGCACAAGTAATTTCTGGAAGGTAATGTCTGGATTGATAACAATCACCCCATTTCATCACAGTCAGAAATAAAAATAATTGTTAACAGCTTACATACTGATCTTTTATGATGAAACTTTGAAGATTACTATACAAAAAAATCTTGTCTCTATGGAAATAGTAATGAGATCTATCTCAAACCCATTTCCTTAACTCTCACTTCTTCTGAGGAAGGAGGGAACATCCTCTTTTATGGGTGAGTGCTTATGCTGCCCTGAGCTCACTCCTCTTTTTGGCTGTGTCCGTCTATTTTCTGCTCTGCAAATTTTCAAGAATATGAACAAGTAGCTCATGACCTCTGTAGCTGGCTGTAATTTGAACAAGGACAACTAATAGAGTAAGTATTGGAAGATCCAAAGGACCCAACTTCCTTCCCCTGAGGGAGGAATGGTTAAACAATCAGGCAGCATCCTCAGTTTAAGGCATTGGGCTTATGCTACAACAAACTTTCCATGCCTCTGTTTCCCCTGTGAAGTGGAGGTAGTTGCACTCTCCTGTCTGACAGGGTGTTATGTGAAAGCAGATCTGTAAAGATGTCTTAGCTATAGAAGAATGTAATTCTGCTGCTGGGTGATTCGGAGTAGTGAGACTCCAGCCCTCCACAGGTTATCAATATTGCCAATGCAGGCACATTTCAGGTCTGTTTCTGAGCACTGTAAATGCTTCACTAATACTTTTTAGTTGTCTTTCAAATATTTCCCTGTTTTCTGTTTGGTTTTGGTTTTATAGCATTTTGTTTTACAGGTGTGAAAAAGGCTGAGAGAACTTTGTTCTCAGAGAACTGATACGGAACTTCCCTGAACAAAAGGCCACTGTTGCCCAGGGAAAACCGAGGGAGACACAATCCATTGAGGTCCAAAGCAGAGCTGTCTGTAGTTGTCTAACCTAGGATGTGCTGAAGTCCAGACTTTTCTCATTTTTCTGTGACTCTTCTGAATTTAAATATATTTATGCCCAAGGCAAAAAAAAAATAAAAAAAATTGGTATGTCCTCAGTGCTGATGGCTGGTCTTGTAATTACTGACTTGGATCCAACGAATTTCCATTGTGAGCTGACCAATTTTCATCTCCAGCATAAGTAGGCTTTGAGCTTCTTGCTCAAAAAAGTTCTTGGTTCCTGCCTTTGGGTAATAAGTGGTACCTTCTCTGTGACATGATGCAAATGGATGTTGAAGATTAATATAAGCCTGTTTAAACTCATTTTGTATGTGGCCCAATCAGTGTGTACCATGGAAAAGGAAAGGAAGATTAATGCTGTAAATCATTTTACCAGACAGTTGCTCTGTAAATTCAGACCAGAAAACCTAAGCCCTTGTTTGTTTGGGTCAGCTTGCTTCAAGAGCTATCAAAAGCTTGACTTGTCCTCTTGACTTCCTTAGTAAAGGTGCAGTTGGTTGGGGAAAGAAACCAGAGTGTGGTACAAGTTTAAAAAAACAACACCCAGACTGATGCTGAGGAGATAAATGGCAAGTCAAGTGTCTGATAATAGAAAAATAATAATAAAAGAGCTTTAAACTTTGCCAACTAATAGAAAGTTGAGTCTTAATCACTGTATTTTTTATTTGAATGAAAAACAAGCAAACATTATTCTTGACAGAGAAGTGTAGGTCTTTTACTCTGCTCCGTCGTCTGGAAAGCAAAGCAAACAGGATGATTTCTACCCTGTACGCATAGCTCTGGCTGTGTACAGAAGGCTCAAAGCGACCTCCATAAATGGTTTCTGCTCTTGAGGAGGTGCTCCATGGGAGCCTGGGGGCAGGGAGGAGCAGCAGGACTCTGTTTTAGAGGGTGGAAGTTACCACAATGCAAATGACAGCAACAACAATATTTGAAGTGACAAGCAAAAGGTCCTGGATTAGGACCTGTATCCTTACTAGACGTTTGGAAAGAGGGTGAGGAACACAATGGCAAATCCTGTAAATGACATGGGGTGGTAAACTTGAGCAAAGTTCATGAAAGCTGTGAGAAACTTGAGAGGCACCTCAGCAAGCTGGGGAATTCACTAAACGGCACGCTGCCTGCACTTGGATATCTGCAGCTCAGTGAAAAGGTCCAAGGGGAAGGACTCGGAGAGGAGCAAGGAGAAAGGATGAAGGGAATGGAAAAGCTCTCGTGGAGGGAGACTGAAAAGATTCAGGCTGTTTATTTAATGAGAAGGGACAAAAAGCACGTAGAGGAACTTAAAAATATACCCTGGTATAGCATAGTGAAACCTTCTACTCACCTTTTTATACGAGGTGAAATATTGTGAAATTGTTTTGCTTGAAAAATTGAAATTGAATTGAAGTTGAAAGTGACAAAGTCAAAGCTTTTCTATGTTTTGCTCTGCTAAGCCAATGTAACTCATTCCCATAACTCTCATTGGAACCAAGGACTGAAAAAAAAGCATTAGAGAGTGTATGGATAACACTTAATCAAAATGAATAACAGATAGCAAAGAGAACAAGCACTCTCAATGTTAGGGGCATTAATCAGTTCTCATTATTGAAAGTTAGGAGAAAACTTCCTTGCCGCTTCTTGGTAGAAAAAGCTGCCTGTCCTGCTCTCTACTGTAGATAGTCCCTTTGAAACTTGGGTGCTTGCTGTAGTTGAGGAGAAGATACTGAAGATCTTTTCTATGACCATGTAAGGGCTTTGTCAAAGCCTGCCTGTCCTGCAGCCTTCTTCATGGCCGAATCCACATTCAGCTTCAGCTGTATTACATAAAAAGTTCCTTGTCCCTTTTTTTGAACGTTGGCCAAACTCACACAGCTGTGAGTTCAAGAAGGCATGTTTTAAAATCCGAACAAGTGAGAGAAGGATTTAGGAGGGGTAATAGGAGAACCAGGAAAAAGTGGATCTAAGCATGCACATTTCTACCGACTTGTTTTTCTTCTAGTTCGGAAAGAAAGCCATGACAAGGTAACTCTTCATCATTATCTGAAATAGATTTCAGTCCAGCTCAGTAGAAAAGTATACTTGGAAAACCTTAAGAAATGTTTGAATTAAAGTGGGTTCTCAACACATCTGACATGGTTTGTTCATGTCTAATTATAGCTACTGCTCTGTGTGTGCGTTTGATTTTTGCAGCGCGGCTGGAGTAGCTGTTTCGCTTGGCAGCGTGTGCGCTGGCCTGCCACCCCTCTGCTCGTTCACTGAATTCTGACACTATGTTTAGAAGCACCAGCCATCCAAATTATAATGGGCCTCATACTTTGCATTTAGACTGCAGAAGTTAAAGCCAATTAAAACAAGTGCCTCAGCATTTGATTCTTTTTTTTTTTTTTTTTTTCAAACTTCACTTCAAGATGTTCTCTTAAGGGAAATTTTTAATGAAATCTATTTTGGTATGGTACACTGAAGATGCATTTGTTAAACAGACTTTTTTTTTTTTTTTTTTAATCCAGTACACTTTTTGTGCATTTGATGTGATTTCCCCTCAAGTATTAGTTTAGAAGAAAGAGAGATTATTTCTTAAACGTGGGTCTGAAGAGGACGGAAGGAAATGTCTTCAGACATGTACCCTCTTCATCCTCACAGTAACAGTGGCTGGAGCAGTACCTGTCTCCAGGCATAAGAGGGGAGAATTAATTCGTGTGTGCAAGCCCCTTTCCATCTGCACTGAGGCGATGGTGACCCCTGATTACTTGTGTGTGTGGGATGAGGGTTAAGACACTAAGCTGATTCTTGAAAATTAGGATCTATACCTACTCTCGTCCAGATTTTCAGTGTAGCTTTAGACAAGCTACTTCACTACTTCTGTCTCTGACTTAAGAACCCTGCAAAAATCAGTAACAATGGAGCTTTTTATAAAAGATTGTTTCAGTCTTGCATTTTTTTTGGTTATGATTTCTTTATGAAGTTTCAAAAATTTCTTTATGGGCACAAACTGACATAGCAAATACGGCAAAATATTATACTTCTCCCGAATGGGTATCTCTGTTCGTTCACTCTGGAAATGGAGGAAAACCACTGTGTAGTTTGTGACTGGTCTCAAGCAAAGACACAACGCAAAATCTTACAATGCTCTGCTGAAGAAATAAGAAAACCAGTGAAAGTACGCTTGAGTCCAGCAGTTCTGGACTTTGTCTAGGTATATCATGAGCAAAAAAACCTCATGAGGCTGAATTCCTCAACTTGGGAAAACTAAAAGGGTATTTTAACATTCATTAAGGAGTTTAGAAAGCCATTTGCTACGAAGCAGTGAAGGTGGAATTTGTGCTGTATTTTGGGGGGCAGAAAGACAAAAGTGCTAACTCAGTCTTCAGTGCTTCAGGGGAACATAATTCAAGAAAGGGAAGACATACGTGGTAGATTAGATAAAGTGCAGAGGCTGCAACTGTCAACACAGAAATAACTGAAAGTGAATTTGAGGTAAGAGATATGAAGGATGAACAGCTATTAATAATAATGAGACATTGAAAAAATCCCACAGCCGTCGATGGAAGAAATCTGAGAACGTAATTCTATTAGAAGGATTTGTAAAAATAGTAAGATATGTTTGCAGGGGATATTTCTCAGTCATGTCGGTAGAGTAATGGAATATAAAATGCAAGTTTCTAGAGCTGGTGCATCGGAGGTCCATAAGCAAGTTAGATTTTTGGAGCTAACCAAAATCCATGCCAGAGGAAAAAACCTTACAGAAATAGCTGAACTGCTGTATCAGATGACCGCAGCGAGACTACATTTGATATAGCATGGAAAGCAGAAACACTTGTACGCATCAGTCAAGATTGGAACGTGACAGGAAGAAAGCGGAGTGGATAAAGCTCAAAGAAAGTAAAGAATTTAAGCTAGCAAAAAAAAAAAAAAAAAGAAAAAGAAGAAGGAAGAAATAAAACCTCTATGAAATCCATCTACTCTTCTGATACAATTATAAATTTCAATGGGCAGGAACCATTTTTTTCCAGTCATTGAGTGTGGAAAAGAATATGGAGGAAAAAGAAAAATAGTGCAGGCTCAGCAGGAAAGGTACTGTGCCGGCTGGCTTGAACGATAACAGGGGTTTTTTCCATGAAGTACAACTGAAGGAAGAGCTGTCTGGCTGATAGCTCCCTCTTTATTCATAGTGAAAGTTAAATAAATCTGTTTGCATGCATTTAAGGAGCTCTGATCTGATTTTTAGTTTATAGGAGAAACATTTACCAAAAAATAAAAAAAAAAAAAAAAATCATTCCTCTCCTTTTCAGTATTAATATGAAAATGCAGAATGTTAGTATGGTAAATTGTTAACCAGCAATAGCATGACCATTTGGCATAGAGTACCAAGTGGCATAGAGGCCTTCCTGCATGTGCTTTGGACCTCCAGCTTCTAAGTAACCCAAGTCTTAAGAAATTTAAAGGAAAGCATCGATTTTCATGGATCATGACAAGACCAAGGCAAAATAAAAATCCCCCTATGAAATGGATTAATTCACATAAATACTCCTTGTATTTGCTTCTGTTCACTGAGAACCAGGAGAGCCTTACCAAACCAGCAAGATTTTTTTTTTTTTCCCTTGGTTTTCCAAATGAAGCAAATTTGCCTAGAAAGATTTCAGCCAGCTCTGCTGATGGCTACTGGTGATTGCATAAGAGCATCCCTCGATGCTCTTATGGGATGGGAGATGTACCTCCCCTCGCTGAGCTCTTGAACAGCAAACAGCTACACGCAGAGAGCGGGTTGAGCATGTCTCTGGAATTAGACTGGTAACTTGCACGCCCTGGTTATTATTGTTCTGTGAGCAGTAAATAAAACAGCTTTGTATCCCACCGTGTTAGATGGAATTCAATGATGTGTCATTTATAAAACCAAATGGTTTTAAGATGATCCTGCAATGCGCTGAGTAGCTCTTACAATGTTTGTAGACTCTAATTTGGGAAAGGTATTTGTGCACACCCATGACCTTAAATGCACAGCTCCGTTCCTGTGCTTAAAGATAAGATTTCCTAAATTGGTGTCACAATATCGTCAATTCTTGTTGAAAAATCCACAGAATTAAAATGAAAATGTTGATGAAAATGCCACTGTCTTGGTCTTTTCCCAGCACATTTTAGCAAAACACAAACAGTGTTATTGCTGCACGTTACACTAATAAAAATGCATGTTGTTTGGAGGCTGCAGGCTTGTGGCTAGTTTGTATAACAACAACTCTTTTCTTGGGTTTGTACAACATAATTTGCTCTGAAGAGTTAGCTATTTTTTTGCTATCCTTTGTCCTTTTACAGAAGTTATCCAACATGATGTAAAATTTGGTATGAAGGGACTAATGATCTATCAACATCTTACAGAACTATATCTGAGTATACTCAGTTTTTAAATACCAGCAGGGAACTGAATTATGATTAATGCTGTTTCTCCTCTTCTTTATTTCCATAACAAAATAAAATCATAGAAACAGATTTTCAGTTATTTACCAACTTAAGAAAAAAAGTCTATTAGAAGTTAGGTGTGGGAGTTGGTATGCATTTTAATGATTCCTATTCCAGTATTATTGTTGGTGGTTTTTCGGTTTTCTTTTTTTTTTCCTTCTCCTCCATTCATTTCGGTACATTGAATTTGCTTAAATTCTTGCCTACTTTTCATGATTTTTATAAAAAAATAGTTTGAATCCAGTCATTCAATCTGAATATTCAGTTTAGAGGGGATATGATGCTGTGAAGTCATTTGAAGTCCATTCCCCTGTCACATGGAAAGGAAAAAGTGAATCAAATATTTGCAAAAAGTGAGAATCAGCTGGAACTTTGGGGAATAGAAGAAACAGCTTACAGAAAGGTAGAAAGACCTTTGCTTTTCTTCTCTTCCTTCCCTTGCTCCTGAAAGGGCTCATGTCTCTGATCTCTCAGATATGTTTTTATTCCATCTTCCCATTGTTCTTCCTAACTTTTTTTTTCTTTTTAGATTTTATCACAGCACAAGTGCTCTTGCTCATCTTCCTCTGTTTATCTCCAGACTCACTGAGTGCGCTGTTTGTAGTCACTGGTGTCTTTTCTTTCCATGCTGTCCCTTGTCCCACTCTTGCCCTTGTGTAGAAGCACCCTCACAGGGACGTGGGGAGGTTGCTCTGCAAGCAAATCTCAGAAGGGTGCTCCATCTGCCTCCAGCCTTCGCATCGGAGGCACGTTGTGGCCTTTGAAACCCCAAACCACCATCACCTTGAATTCTTCCTTCTGTTAGCTTTCTTCTGTGAGGTCTCCTAGAGATCAGCTTTCTAGAGTTGCTTCATCAGCGTTTCTACAGAGGTGTACCTCAATTCCTCCAGAACTTGCTGTGGGATTTTAGTGGGTCTCAGTCCTTGGACCTCTTCTCTTCTCCCTATCTGTCCCCATGTCTGTCCCATCCCATCCTTTGACAAAAAAATCAGCAGCCGTCTGCATGGAAAACTGTATAATTTACCTCTCTGTTCCAGTCCTGCCTTGACTGTCATTGGGGTCGATTTCACTAAAACTCAGATTTGTTGCCCAACAATTTAAACTTATATTTAAATGCAAATTTCTATGTTATAAATGTAAGGGTAAATTAACAAGAGTCTTCTTATCTTCCTTGTGCTTCTCTTTTGCATTTGAGAATAGGTGTCCATAAATAGGAACACAATAGTTTTATGTATACCTTTAATTCTCCTCCTTGTAGCTTCTATTTTTTTGTGACAGTTACAAAAACCTTGATACTGGGTAGTCCACATGTTCATGGATACTGAAGTGTTCCCCAACTTAACAATGATGCTGCATCATTTCTTTTTCTCTTCATATTTATCTGTCGTCTCTAGTTTTATAACTGAGACTTGTATGCCCAGGAAGTTAATCTAAATTAGTTAATGGTATAATTTGAAGTGGATTAGTTTGATTGCACTGAATCAGTTTATGACACTTACTTAAAATTTAAATGGCTTTAATTTAATTCAGTTTATTCCACTCTCCAAATAATGATCAAATAAAGTTGAGTAAGAGTTAGTTCTTATCGGCTTTTCAGAAAAAGCAAATAATAAAGAACTTGAGCAACGAGAAGCAGAGATTTACCTTGGAATGTGATGCAATGGGAGGCCAGAATTTGGTATAGCAAAATTGATTGATGAGGCAAGGGACAGGGTAGGGAATAGAAAGCTGAGTTGTCACTGAGAAAACTGAATTCTGGTGAATTAAAATTTGCTTAACTATAAAGCACATTTAAAGAAATATCTGTTGATTTGAAATCTGATTATAGTAGGTTATGTGATAATCTAGTGTCGTAATATTTATAGAAAGTATAAAGGAAAATATACTTTGCTACAATGTAAGAAAGTGCCACACGAAACTGAAACTGTTGAAAACTGTGTTGAAAAGCAATTTCAAAATGTCTCAGAGACCCAGACCATTACCCACAAACCCCATAATAGAAAATTCTATATTTGCAGTGTATTAGCTGTTTTGCCCACATAAATCAAAGCAGAACTCTGCAAACATATGGGCTGTAGAAAGTATCTTCATTTTATTGTCCTATAACCCAATGAATCATTGTTAAATTTCAAATATCCTAGTAGCAATAATAACTTTTTACCTTTTTAAACACTGGAGTTTGTAATGCTGGATAATTGAAAAAGTACATTTTAGAGGTTGTATTTCATCTACTAGAAGGTTACTTAAGTGTTAGAGGGAGAGTGATGGGGGTTTTTTTTCTCCCTTTCTTTCTCCCTTGCTTCTTTTCTTTCAACAAATTATCAATGTTTATGTGAAACGATACGACCCCCCAATGGCTAACGATGAAGAAGTGCATTTATAGAAGAGATGTGATCTGGAACCACAACACACAAACCTCATCAGTTTTGACCACACGTAGATTCCTGACAGATAATTTCTGTGACTGAGTATCCTCCATTTCCAGGCTAATGTTGGTACCTACTCCTGTAGCAGCACAAAAGCAGTGACTGATGTAAGCCTACGTGTGTTGCACCAGCTTTGAACTCTCTAGTTCAAGTCCGTCCCCCCCCAGAACAGACCCTCGGAGACCTCCGGAGCCGTGCAGCCTGCGTTTAAGCTGTGTGCACCGCTAGCATTTGTGGGCCAGATGACAGTGAGTTTGCAGGCAAACCGGACGCATTTACTCAGATAGCATTTTGCTAATCTTCCAATGAAATGATTGCCAAATCAATCAAGAGCAAAACACGATGTACTGACAAGGAACGTAGCTTGCTTTTGGCTGAGGTGGGTAGAACGTGAGTCAATGAAAGCGTCTGGATGTGGTCCACCTCCGGACCTGAAGCCACAACGAGGTCCTTGTTTACCCACACCTGCAGTGACATCCATGGTTTCTCAAAACGTGGAGCCTTGTAGGTACACCATATGCAGGTGAACCGAAGATGCAAAAAAGGAGCCTGAACTCGAGGCTATGGACTAAGCAAAGCAGATCATAGAATAGAATCATAGAACCATAGAATGGTTTGGGTTGGAAGGGACCTCAAAGACCATCTAGTTCCAACCCCCCCTGCCATGGGCAGGTACACCCTCCACTAGACCAGGTTGCCCAAAGCCCCATCCAACCTGGCCTTAAACACTTCCAGGAAGGGGGCATCCACAGCTTCTCTGGGCAACCTGTTCCAGTGCCTCACCACCCTCACAGTGAAGAATTTATTTCTAACATTTCATCTAAATTGACCCTCTTTTAGTTTAAACCCATTACCCCTTGTCCTGTCACTACACTCCCTGATAAACAGCCTCTCTCCAGCTTTCCTGTAGGCCCCTTCAGGTACTGGTAAGCTGCAAAATAGATCGTCAGTCTCAGCTCTTGCCGATAGCTGTCCTTTCTGTTAACAGCACACTGGTATTTCAGTGAATTGCACGCAAGCAAATTAAATCAAGACAGTGTCCGAAGCTGTTTATTGTTCCAGAGGAAAGAATTTATTAATTTATTTATTTATTACTATCCCTTTTTTAATTTTCCTAGAACAGCAGTTTCTTATATGTTTTATTAAAAAAATTAATTAGTTGTCTAAATACACCATTTTCTTGTGCTTTCTTAATAAATATGCTTTCATCATTACCCATTCACAGGTGTTTTGAAATTGTTCCTAGGGAAAGACAAAAGCATGCAAAGGCAGGTTAATAGCCAAACTATTACTTTTGCATACCTATCTCATATCTTCTCTTAGCTGATAGAACAATGATATAGACACTGCTATGACAGCAAGGAGGTAACTGCACCTTCCACAGAAGGTTTTTTTTCTTTCTGATTCCTCCTTACTTACTGACTAAGATGATTTGTGCATATGCATGTGCAGTTTTACTAATTTATTCATAAACTTCTATGTAAGTATTTTAGGGTAGATACAATTTCCTAATTTCCTAACCTACTTGTGTTAACATTCAACTTCTGAGATTTATGCAGAAATGAAGACAAAATGTATTTGATATAGGAATAAAAAGAAAAGGGACTGTGCCTTGAAGTGGTTTAGAAAAAAGGTCTTTGCTTGTGTGTTTTGCTTATCAGTAAAAAGCTTCTAAAGGTTACAAACATGTCTCAGAATGAAGAGGTGTGGGAAAGGTTTCACTCTTGACTGAATAAAATTTCCACCAACACCATAAAACTGAAGTTCCGATTACATTAGTATTTCTTACTCTACTGGGAATGATATAGCAGACTTCAGGCTTTGAAAAATTTTGAATTTGTGACTATCGATAAAGTAGTTTCTAAACTAAAGTAGAAATCTGCATTCATGTTTATCTAAAGTAGTCACTTTAATTTCTGTTTGTCCATTTGCTGGATTAAATGGAACAAAAGATGGCAGTAATTACCTTTCAGGCTCTGACTCTAGCCTTTGGTGATACTAAAATGCAACATTACTTACAGGAAACTTTAAAATGCTGTCCCAGACTTTTAAAATACTGTGATTTGGTGGTTTGAGTTAAGTTACCATTTGGATATTCAAAATTAACTTTCGTAGTTAGTTTTTGTGAAATGTCCATACTAAACAACAGAAAATTATTTTAGGTGGTTTTGTATGTCAAGTGGAGATTGTTGATCCATACCATGAAGATTTTTGGGCACATAATTTTGAAGACGTTTGCCTTTATCCTTCCTGTACCCACGTGAGGTTCATTCTGTGCCACGCAGCAAATGTTGAGAGGAAGGCAACGTCAAAGGCTTGTTACCAGCTGGCTGCCTGCAGCACAGATTACCGAAGGGCCAGCAAGCTGAGAGGAAAATGTTCCCCGTTTAATGAGGGCTCTACACAGGGCTTCCAGGAAAGGTGTCAATTATTTGCTACTACTTACTTGAATCGTCAAGGAAAAAACCTTGATAACAAGTTTTTACTGATTATTGCTGAAGGTACTCTAAGGTCACAATGTTCACCATCAGACAGGTGCTTGTTCCTTAGGAAAAACGAGCCTCTCTTCTCTCTGTGTTTATCGAGAGCAACAAGTACAATGCTATCAGGCTGAGGTGGTAAAAAAAATCACCCATCCAACCAAAAAAACCCCACAACAAACAAAATCCAAAGCGTACAAGTTAGTGAGATTCTCATTTGAGGAAGTGGGACCAAGCCTTTTTTCCCCCTTTTTTTCCTTTCCCCCCCCGTTTGCCCCTTTTTTCCTTGTCCCCCTTTTTTTCCTTTTTTCTTCCCCCCCTTTTTTCCTTTTTCCCCTTTTCCCCCTTCTTCTTTTTTAACTTATTTCCTTTTCCCCATTTCCCCTCTTTTTTCCTTCCCCCCCTTTTGTTCCTTCCCCCCTTTTCTCTTTTGTTCCTTTTCCCCCTTTTCCTCCTTTCCCTCCTTTTTCTCCTTTCGTTTCTTTTATCTTTTTTCTTCCCCTCCTTTTACCCCCTTTCCCCCCCACTTTTTTTTCCCCCTCCTTTTTTCTCTTTTTTCCCCTTTTTTGTCCCAAAATGGAAATTTTCCATCATGGGACAGCCACAATGCAGAAAAAAAGGATTCAGTGCTTCCTCGGTGTTTCAGATGTGACTGGGAGGGGCCATTGCTGGAACACGCCGGCATTTCCATCCCTGTGCTCGTGTTACCCTCCCTTCTTTCTCCTGCTGCTCACAGGCTGTCAGCTACGATCATTTTTTCATCATTCATTTCTTAGACGGCTATCCACTTGTTCCAGGTAGACCAGGCTCAAGTATTGCCTTTCAGCTTTTAGGGGCAGAGCTCCAGTTTCAGCCAGTGATTAGAGAAAGTCTTTGTATCTCTCTCCATCTTTGTGAATTTTACAGTAGATCTGCTCAGAATTTTTCAACTTAGTCCAATTTTTTTTTTTCTTTTTTTTTTTTTTTTTTTTTTCTGGATAGCTCTTCAGAGATTGCAACAGATTGACTCATAATTTGTAACCTCATGGGTAGAAACTGCAAGGAGAGGAAGGAGATCTGGCATGAGCTTCTACAACTCTGTGTTTAACATAATCTAAGATTAAAAATTTCTGTCTGAGTCAGTTACAGCAGGAAGTTGAGCCCACACTTCCCAAATCCCAGGTGGGCCCTTGACATTTTGGCCCAAACTCTTCACAAGCCCATTTTTGTGAAAATGCACAGAATGTCGTATTAGGAATAGTTTAATTTTAGCTGTAATCAGAGTCATGGCAATGACTGACTCATATTCTAAGGGTGAACTTGGTGGCAGATTTCTTCACTGCTAAATATCTCCAGCAGTGTATTTTATTAAAAAAAGTATTAATACCTATTCATTTCTGCAGTAGGTAAACTGACATTAATTTGATGGTGTGAATTTGTTCCTCCTCTGCAAAGATGAGCAAAAATGGATTTTTCAACCTATTTCAAAAAAGTCTCCAGCTGAACAAAAAACATTTTGCTCTAGTATCAAAATGCTTCATTACTTTATTTTGGAAATGTGAGGGGAAAAAACTGTGAATGGAATATTGCCTTCTGATTTGTAAAGTGATGTATTTTAATTTTTGTGAATTTCTTCTCTAAGAAGTTCACTGTATTGATCTTATTCTAATTATCAGTACTAATCCACAGATTACTCAATAAATAATTAATAAAGACACAAAATAAATGATTTCTTTACAAAACTGGAATTGCTTTTGAAAGGTCATATTTTTATGGCCATGCACATTTTTAGCAAATAAATCAGAGTGTTGATACAAAGGGAGAACAAACACTGTCATAGAAAAAGAAAATTGGTGTTTAAATTTATGAAATAAAACCACATTTTTTCAGGAAAATTTCTATGTAGTTTTCTTTTTACCATTTCTGTTCTGCTGTTTCTTCATTGGCAAATGAGGCTAAAGAGAAGCTTAATTCCTTTTGAAAGTATTAGTTATCATATTAGGTGATCTTGCTGCGATTTTACAAGTTCATTTTGAAATTGTGCCATTCAAGGGATGAAGCTTTTCTACAATCAGTACTGTAGGTACTAACTACCACACCGCTAATCTTTTCCTTGTCATGTAGATGGTGGCAAAAGACCCTAAAGATGGGGGTTTTGTGCACTGAACATTTTTCTTCTTTCATTTGAATTCAGTAAGTTTAAAAAACAATGACGTCTCTTGTTGGTTTTACTTCAATGCGTTTCACAGCAGGTAAGAAGTGCTGAATGGAGTTTCAGTGATGAATTCTCTCCCTTCTCTTCTTGTTTTATAGGTTTCTTTTTGATGATTTGGCTAGCCAACTTTTTTAAGCAATAGTTTTGGTCATGCTTTACTTTTTACCATATTTATTAATAGTGAGTTTGTGCATGTCAAAGAAAAGATACTTGTGTATAAAAAGTAAAAAAAAGGCCAGTAGCATGGCTTAACTTTGAACTCTTGAGTCCAGTGGCCCTGCCCTTTGGCCAAGACTTTCGTTGGGCTTCATCTGTAGACTTTAAAGTTATTTGTGATCCTTCCTTTCCCTTTCCATGGATCTTTTGTATTTGCTATGAACCATTTTACCTTTTGATTAGAAAGTGCGTTATCTTGTTTTCCCATGCTTTAAGTATTGAGCTTATTTGAAATGAGGATTGCCGATTTCTCTGCTAAGTGATGGCTTCCATATTTTCCTTCAGAAGCTACAGCACAAGTGCAAGCTGTGCAGCTTCCTCTTCTTGCCCCACTGCTATACCTTAACCCGATTTCAATAAAATGCCTTTAAGAGAGTCAAGTCATTCTTCGCTCTTGTTTGGTAGTGTCTTTAGCACATTTGACAGTGCCGTTAGTGATCCTTAGGGTGACTAAAAATGTGTGCCTAAAGCCTACTGCAACGTGTGTGGGTTCATTAGCACTGTGGCATGTATTTGACGCGGATGGCATTTCAAGTGAAGTGGAGACCTCTCCTGACTCCATCATCTCCCAGGGAGCCTAAAAGCAGGAGCAAAAGGCAGCACCAAGTTCTTACATTGTCATCTGAACAGATGGTCTCTCTCTTCACAGAAATGCCTCCTAATTCCTATGGATCTTGGTAAGAGCTGGTGAACGTTCAGCATTTCTGAAAATCACAAGCAGAGATTTAGGAGGTTAGCTCTATCATCGCATCCATCTAAACCAAAAACGTTGCCGTGAAAAGGAAATAACTTCTATCACTGTCTGAACAAGATTCATTATAATGACTTCAAAGTGTAACAGTTTGGCTTCCCCGCCCCCAGTCTTACTGATATTTTCAGATTAGAGATTTCTCATTAAGATATTATAATCTTTTTTAGAAAAGGTCCTTTTTAGTTTGAGTTTAATTTGATTAGAATTACAGTCTTGGGAAGATATCTTAGGTGTTTAAAGAGCTCTGCTTAGCGTTGCTATGCTCCAGCTCCATTTCCTCAACTCAGCAGAAGGCTGAGTACGACGTGCTCTGCGCATGAAGTGGATCGAACACTGTACATTGCATCCATCGCCATCCTTTCTGAAACGGAATGGTGCCATCTCAAGCACCACATCACACATCCCTTAGTACGGATATTTCAGCGAGGAATTTGGGTCCTCCTGGTCATGATGATGGGGAAGCAGCCAGGGAGGGTGGCTGTGAGGATTTGTGCTTGTGTGCCAAGCATTCTCCTTTCCTGAGCTGGAAATAGTCCAGAGGGCTCCAGTCCAACAGATTGTGAAAAGCATGGGGAGGAAAGTGTGATGGGGCAACAGTTCTCCACCAGTTCTTCCAGTTTAAACTTTCCAGAAAAGTTAATGCAAGTGACTGCGTGTAATCATTTGAGGGGAAACAGCTCTGTGGCTTGGAAGAGCGGCTGATACAGACTTCAAAGCAAGCTGGTAGCAAGATGGTGCCCATAGCTTCCAGAGGACTGCCCATGTGCTGCAGCTGTGAGTTTGGAGCTGCCATCTTTGATTTAAAAAAAGAAAAAAAAAAAAGTGGGGAGAGCTCTCCCCAGTCCTGCCCTCTGAGAAAAAACCTCAAAGCAGCTGGTATTTGAAACTCTTAAGTTTTTATTCTGCATGGATGACACACAAGTTATGGAGGATGAGGGAAGAACTGTGGTTTATGCTTGTGAATTTGCTTAGAATAGAAAACAGATTTCACGCTTGAGATGAAATAGCGAGATATTCGGGTCTCTTTAGAACACTATGTTTGGATATGATGTCTGTGTGCTATCTGTGTGAAACTATTAGAGCATCAGTATACAGACAATCAATGGAAGAATGGCAAGTGGTAAAATAAGTATGCCGTTATACTGAAGTTCCCAGTAGATTATAATTTCTGGAAATCCAGAGGATTTGAAAAAATGGAAATCAGTAGAAGTAAGCTTGAACTAAATGCACGAAATGAAGCATGCCCTGGAATGTCTAACACCACCCATCCCCTCCAAAAAGCCAAATCCTAGAAGTTTAAAATTCACTCAGGAAGCATAAAAGAGGATCATTTAATATGAATAATAAATAACAGCTTTCAGGTCTTGTATTTAAGAATTATTTACAGCACAAAGCCCAAATTTATGCCTGCTTTCCAAGCCTGTGTTTCCAAACAGCATATTTACGAGCTGAAGGAAGAGTAGAAGAGAAGCCAACTTTTGTTCTTGTTTTATTGGGTCTGATTTATAGTTTAAAAAGTGTCTGAGTGAGGTAATGTGTCTGTTAAGGAGGCTGATATTCTGAAAAGAAAGATATTTTGATGGACAGAGAGTACCATAACAGTAAAAAGATTATGTTTGACAGTCAGCAGCTCTGGTGGTAGCTGCTAAGAAATGTCCTACCCAAGGTACCCAACCCTGCCATTGTCATATAGACAAATCACATTTTCAGTGTTAGGCCTCTAATTCACATCCACATTAAATAACTGGAGGAAGTGGTATAAATTCACCACTTGTTTAAATTCAGATCTGCAAAAGACAGGAGTCCCAGAATTTAAGAGCCAGTCAGCGCTTGGCACGGGGGCTGGGGCTCTGCCGTTGCTGTTATGGCAGGGTTAGTTTCTTGGGAGAAGTGGGACGTGGCTTTGAACTTCCTGGGCAGGAGAGAGCTGACTCTAGGTTTTTCCCCCTCCTAAATAGCCCAATATTGTGCAGCTGAGCAAAATGGGAACTTCTGCCCTGTGTCTGAAAAGAGAAGAGGGATTTCTTCCCTGGTTTTGAAAGGCCTGAGTTTCCTCTTTAATACCAGCAGAGGAACATGGGCAACCCCAGACCTGGGCACCTCCGTGCACCAGGGTTAAATGCAAAGCCTGTCTTGAAGTTTACTTCAAACCATCCGTCAAGCGTTTTCCTCTTGCATTTGCCAGCACCTTGTCCCACCTGGTTTGGCAGCTGCCAGCTGGGGACCCTCCTCTGGCACACCACCCCCTTCCTCTGCCTTGCAAGGGATGCGCTGAGCTCTGACTCGGGGCTGAGCAATCCTCTCTACCTGCACGCTGGCAGCAAGGCCGTTTGTAGAAGCAGATGTTAAACTCTGATCACAGAAGTTACATTTGTTGGGATGGCTCACATCATTGGTGCCAATGACTATGGTTTTCTAGGGCAAAAATCTAGATTATAACAGCTACATATTGCTAAGAGAATGCTTTTTTTTGGTGACTATTTCGAAATAGTTTCTGAAATTTATTATAATGCTGGTAAGATGATGTATCTTGCTAAGTAACAAGCCAGAGCTTCAAGTATTTGCTGAAGGTCACATTCTCACCCAGTATAAATTTGTGTTGCTCCATTAAAAGCACTATGTCTGTGTCTATTATCAACACCTGAAAGATCTGGTTTGGAAACTTGGGCGTGGGAGAAACAATTAGTGTGTGATTAAAAAAAAAAAAAAAAAAAAAAAAAGGGAGAAGGAGCCAGAGATGACTGTGCAACACTGTGCATGAAGTCTGTGCAAAGCACCTCTGCAGCATCTCTCTTCATTGGAAGAGGGAATTGAGAGCTGCAGTAGATTACTGAGAGCTCACATTTATCTCTGTAAATCCTTTTGCTCCTGGAAATCACAAGATATTCTGAGAAAAAGGCATCAAAATGTATTAGTGAAGTATACAGAGATGTAATGGGTCTTGATTAATTATCTAGTCAATTATATTAAAATGTTGCATTATTCAGGTTCCTTAAATGTGATTTACCAAAAACATTCCCATAGGGCACTTAGACTTCATAGTATATTGTTTAGGATTAGGAGATGAACTGTCCAGGCTAAGTTATTTACTGTTAATGAAAACACCACTCAGTATATGCGGCTTGAAAATCCATTGTTAATTAACAGCATTCAACTCTTAATTGTCTTTTTACCAGTTCAGTTGAAATCATTGACACAAAATACATTGTTAAACTGCTTAATCAATCATTGTAGAAAAATAGAGGTGTTTGATAGGGACATTCTAGTACAAAGTTTACGTGAAGCTTCCCCATTGAAAGCTTTGGAGGCTTCTGGTTTCTTTTTTTAAGCTTATGTTACAAAAGAGATTTCATAAACTTTACAGTCCATACTACATTAATACCAAAGACGATCGAATACGGGGGAGAGAGAGAGAAAGAGACGAATACACACACCTTAAGCTTTAAGTGCCCTATTCACAAAAATATAGCTTACACATGCGCATGCCCCAGTGGCGGAAAGTCTATTTTTTTGTGCTAAAGGACACAAAAAAGTTTAAATTAGGGCCCTGAGCTGCTGTTCTAATTAAAGCAAATTTTGTTAAACTGCAGCGATGAATTATAGAGTGGCCCAGTAAATTACGAGAGCAAAAAGCAGGTTTATCCTCAGAGGAATGGTTTGCTTTCAGCTCGTGCACCTTTCGCTAGGACTGACACACGTGGACGGCTCATCGCTACCAACGCCGTGCTCCCCCCGGCTCCTCTGCTACAAGGCTTCTGTCTTCCAGCGGAGCTGTGGAGCCACCCTTCCTTCAAAATGCTCAGTACCTCTCATGGGTACCCATCCTTACGGGTGGGCTGTGATGGATGAACTGGAGCACTCGGCAGCTGCCAATGCTGGGGCAGAAGAACGAGTTTTGAAAGGTCTGTAGCAAAACGACTGCTATTTCACAAAAGGTAGGTGTAAGTAACCTTTACCGAGTTGGCAGAATCAGCCATCCCGGGTGGAGGGAACAAAAATCCATATTCTGCACCGTTCCTCACATCATGCTGCTTTGTGAAAGCCTTCTAGGGAAAACGTTCGGAGCTGAAACACAAACCTCTTTCCATCCAGCCTGACCTGCCAGTCCCTGGTGTGCAACCCTTTCCCCACACCCTACTCTGCCCATCTCAGCACGAAGCACAGCTAGAGGACCTGCAGAAACCCCACTGATTAGCCACACACTGTGAAAATTAGCAAGGGGCAGTTGTTTCAGAAAAAGAATTGAAAATAGGTGTGAAATTCATGTGAAAGCTATATCACAGTGCAAAATTTCCACCTGCCCACTAAGTTTCTCCTGAGGTTATTTTTTTTTTTTTCTCTTCTATTTTAATGTAAATGTTTCTGTACAAAAATGCTTCAGATTCTCTTCAGTGTATTCTTCATTTCCGGAGCAGGCAGGTACAAAAAAACAAAATTAAGGCTGCAGCTTCTTCTCCTTCGCTGACAGAAATGCCGTTCTTGATGGGCCTGAGCCAAAGCCCACCGAAAGCAATGCAATCTTTTTTCAACAGGTAGTATTTTATGCACGCTGGGCCAGACTGAGAGGCCCTTAGCACTGGGCAATGCTGCACGGTCTGAGCAGCCCCTTACGGAGCATGTCTGTGAAACTGTGACCGTACACGTCAGGTCCCCCACTAGCCTGAGTGTTGCCATGTAAGCTATGCAAATGATCACTGCCCCGTTAATTTTAACGTTTTCAAGTTGGAATGTACAGGATTTACACTGATTTACAACAGCCAGGGAGCTAACCTAAGATAAAGTTGTTAGAGAACCACTCTCCTGAACGCGGGTGGCAGGAACCGTGTATTTAGCAGAGAAACCCTGTCGAAGCATTAACCCAGGGGTGTCGCACCATCCGTGAATCCGCAGGACCGGCCAAGCACCAGCACTGTCAACAAATGAATTTCATTGATAACGGCTTGAGATGAGATTCAGCTGTTTCTTTTCCAGCTGAACAGTTAAAATCTACTCGCTAAGGTGCAACATTTGGTTTTCAATGGCTTCTGCTGTTTGTAGCAGCAAACTACTCCGCTGGATTGGGTGGGGAGAGGGGAGAAGTTTGCCTAGATATTGCACATAAAGGATAATGCCTCCATATGAAACATGCTATATTAAGAGTCTACAGGAAATTCTGGTTTGCCGTGAGTTTGCCACGGCCTAAATTTCAGGTTGAACTGCCAAAAAAAGATAAGCAGGAACGGACTGCATTATTTGTAAACATTTTCACAGTATATCAGTAAGTATGTTACAATTTCTCTACCCTGCCTTCTCCCAGACTTATGGCTTTTTAGAGTCGGTAAAACGATCTGTTTGGCAAACAGTGAGGTACTCTAAATAGCTGCCAGTCTGGTACACTGAAGAAAATGTCATGCACTAGAAGAGCCATAGATATAGGGGAAAAAAAAATCAGTATTAAAATCCAAATATTAGAAGAGAAATGCCTACTCAATGGGTAGTTAGTTTTTGCATCCCAATATTTCTAGAACTCTGTTTCTAAACCTACATTAATTACACATCTATGTACATTATTTAGAAGTTCTTTACTACAGTACTTTTGTACATGCGGTGTTTATTACTAAATGTAAAGAGAAAGTAATTACATAAGGCATATGTACAGTATCGTGTTGGATTGCAGATCCCTCTGCTCACCTTCATCTTAAAGCTGCAAGGCCCATTTCATAGAGGTGTACTGCCCAGGGTGTGAAACTGTTCTGACATACGTAAAAACTGGAGCCAAGGCCCAGTACTTTGATGACCATCAGTTAGTCTTTCCTTTTAAATCCCTTGTATATATTCCCTTTGCTTTTGCTTTTGTGGGTTTTTTTGTTTTTGTTGATGTGAATAAACCTGGAGGTCTGAACTCAGAGAGGTGCTGAGGAAGGCAGCAGTCATTACCAGGGTCGGGATTGAGATTCCACCATCGATAATGGGTATTGCAGCTTTAACCCATGCCTTTGCTCAGTCTGTGAACCTCTTGAGTTTAAATTGGGCAGGTAGATATTTCGCATCTTAAGTATTTATTTTCCCAGAATTAAGAATAACAAGGAAGGAAAAAAAAAAAAAAAAGAAGGCGTGTCAGAGAAAGAAAAGGGGAGCAAAGAGGGAGAAGATAAAGGAGGTGGTGTGGCCCTTACGCCTCCAGTGGTTCTACACTTTAGACTCATTCTCCAAGTTGGCCACATCACCGTTTCTTTCATTTTGGTCTTCTTGATTCTTTTCTTCCTCTTCAGTTTCCAACTCAGCATGCTGGTCCAGCTTGCTGGAAACAGACCACGTCAGGGGCAGTTCTGCTCGGCTGGCCATCTCTGCCAGCTCTTTGGCACTGTAAACTGGTGTGTTGGTCTCATACGTTTCATGAAAACTGTTGTAGTCAACCTCATAAAATCCATCCTCCAGAGTGAGGACAGGAGTAAAACGGTAACCCCACAGGATCTCACTTGTAATGTATGAACTTCGAGCTTGGCAGGTCATTCCTGTAACAGAGAAGGAAGAAGTACTATAATAAGGAACCACTGCTTTCCCGAATCCTTAGTTACTTATTCATATATGCGAGAAGTGTTTGTAGGAAGACACGTGCCAGAAAACAAATAGGTTTGACATCGTATGAGGTTGAGGTTAGAAAGCAATTTTACACTGTATAACCTATTTGACGCCCTTTCCTTTGGTGCGTGTATATAGTAACAAGTGGCGAGTCTGTGAACAAAAATTAACATTTCTTTACTAAATGCAGTTCTTCTCCTGTATTTCATCAACAAGTAACTCACCTGCTGACGATGGCTTATTGAGAGCGTACGTGACTTGCACCGTGCCATCCTTTGGTTCCCTGGCATGTAACGAACCCACGCTGCCATGTCTGGCAGTTGCCCAAGCTAACTGAGGAACTTGAGCAAAAACATTTCTCTGCTGGAGCTAATCCCTGAGCCTCTGATCCACGGGTTGACTTGGTTCTCCTAAAGGTTGGAGTCACCTTTTAGTTACGCAGCTTTGAGGTTTGGGCTGGTGGTCAATGCACAAACATCAGCAAATGTCTGAAGGACATTGTGAGAGCGTGTGGTGTTGAATTCAGATAACTGGAACTAAATTCTTTGTTATCTTCTCTTCACAGCTCTGCTGAATCTCACTCTGGGAGCTGCTATAGGGCAAAAAATTCTGTAAGATACTTTATTTTGTTAAGAGGCATGGAGAGAGGTGGCTGTTCCAAGCTCAAGGTGTAGTCCAGAGTGTCCTTTGGGTGAATAAAAACCTGGCCACGGCAGTGACCTGTGACTTGGAGAACCAAGTCAGGTTCTCCCATCTCAGGCAGACAACTCAGGGTAACACTACGATAAAATGTTAATGCTCGCTACTGGAAAGGGAGACCCAGCTGACCAGGAAAAGGGTTAGGAGAAGTGAATTTAAGAGGCAAAACCGTTCTGCCAACAAAATGGGAGTACATGGAGAGAATGTGATGGTTTTCCTTTAATGATTTGCAAATTATTAACTACATATTACTAAGCAAACATCAGCTAAACAGTACATGCCCAATACCTAGCAAATAATGATACATAACCCCTGGACAAACCTGCCACACATCAGTTATTTAGAAGGTTATCATAAGCATTTAAAATTGTTTAATTTGGGGGACATAAATGGCAGTCTATAGAAATGCATAACATTTCTCTGCACTGCTGGCATCGTATAAAGACACTTGGAAAGTCTCAGGAAGAGCAACCACCGGTAGTTTAATGTCTCTGATCTTTTTCAGGGCTGTGCAAACTGCTCTAGGTAATTCAGTCCTTATTCTCTCGAGCCTCATCTCCAAGCTCAGATAATTTTCTTCCAATGGGTGAAAATTGCTGTTCCTCGGTACTGATAGCACTATGTTTAGAAGGACATTTATCAGCTGTTACCGCACTGTGGTACTTCAGTGCTTCTCCGTCGTTTCCCTCTACTTACTGCAGTGCCTCGGACCTTGCGAAGGGGTGACTGTCGGGGAAATCTTTAGCATGAAAACTGCTGCATTGTACCTACCTGCTACAGCCAGGCAGGAGCGGGACCGTACTTCTACCATGCTTACTGATCTTAATTTCTCTTTCCTTTTGTCTGACAGAAATACTGAAGCCTTTGGTATTCTTTGTTTTGCAGGACAAGAGAGGTTTGCATTTCAATTCGCAAATAACGCACAAATGGAAATAATGATCTTACCATTTTTCTGCTCATTTCACAGGTAGGAAGGGCTGAAGAACACAAAACCATACCACAAAATCATCCCTTGTGAGATTTCCTGTGCGATTTTTAGTCTAAAGGAGATCTTCTTTCCCACAAAATGACGGATGGAGAGGAACTTGGCAGCTCACAGAGCATTATACATATGAAAAATGCACTACTTGTGCCGTAGCTTCCCCAAAGGGTCATTTGTGTTTTTTGCAGTGCTCTTCTGGGCAGACCCAGAAGTGTGGGTGCAGTGTTTGACAGGATCTCCCTGCCCCGGGAGGGAGGCATCAGTGGGCTGGGGGCAGAGGGGGCTGGCAGTACCTAGCGCTGTCGTGGTGTCTTCCCTCCTGTCTCAGGCACCCTCTGGGCCGGTCTCCTACCAGCACCTTTGCTGCTCCTTGGTGGCACGCTGAGACCAGTGACCCCTGGATGGGTTTCCCCAAAGGACTGTGCCATTCCTGAGACTCATGTGTTTCTAATCCCTTTCTGAGCTGCTGAAATTTAACTTCGAAGTGAGTGGGAAATTTGGAGTTTTCATTACAAGGGCAATGAGATTAAAAAAAATAAAAATTAAAAAAAACCACAATTGAAGTCCCTTTGAAACAGTATTAACTTCCTATGCTTGGGCCAAGTACTCGGTGATCCCGCTGCTTTAGTTGGAAAAATTCATTTGACTGGTGGAAAAGAGGGGAAATTTTTCTGCAGAAGTCAAGAAGATTAATGGAATTACGTTAGAGTTACAGCTCATTAAAAACAAACCCTCATCTGAAATTTTGACCTGTCTCAGTTTTTAATTTAGTCTCCCAATCAACAATGATTTAATACCTGTTTCTTTTCCACAGCTAGACAAAATACTTTCTGAGTTAGAGTAAAAAGAGTTAGGATTTTTCAAGCAAGTAAGTTGAAATCAAGAAAATGACTTTATCTAGTGAGGGATGTGTGTTTGTTTATGCTCTCTAAAGGTTTGAGAAAGCTAATACAGGAAAAATTTCTAAAAGTGGATCACAAGGATTCCAGATTAAAAGGTGCCACAGTTGTGGAGACTCTTGAAGTGATTGCCAGTGTGCCTGCGTGGCTCTGGAAACAGAAGAGAGATTTCTGCAGTTCTGTGTGGTGCGGCTTTACCAGCCTCTGCCTGTGCTGGCCTACAGGACCTTCAGCTCCACCGTCAGCAGAGCTTCAGAACTGTCTTTTCTGCACTTAAGTCCTTATCATGTATTATGGTCTAATTTACACATTTCATTATACTCCATGGTTTTAATTGTCCTGTAAAAGGAAATGTGGCTTTTATTGTTTGCTGTAAGTTCTGAACATGCTCTTGGTTGACATGGGAGGCTGCATCTTGAGTGAGGGTGTTTTAGGCTTCAGGTTTCCAAATATTCATAGAATCACAGAATGGTTTGGGTTGGAAGGGGCCTTAAAGATCATCTAGTTCCAACCCCCCTGCCATGGGCAGGGACACCCTCCACTAGACCAGGTTACCCAAAGCCCCATCCAACCTGGCCTTGAACACTGCCAGGGAGGGGGCATCTACAAGCTCTCTGGGCAACCTGTTCCAGTGCCTCACCACCCTCATCATAAAAAATGTCTTCTTTTTGCATGATTTATTCAGTAATTGTGTGCTTTATATGTAGCTATAGATCTGTTGCACAATGGCTTTAAAAATGATTGTGGTTTGACATTTTGATTAGTGTGTCATTTTAATTGGATCCCTTCAGGGTAGATGAGAACTGGGGAGCCTTTGGAGCTACTTAGTTCAGCATTAGTTGGACTTTTTCAAAATAAGCCGGGAAATTAAAAGACTCAAATAATTAATTCTAAATTAATTAAAACTATAACTGGAAGGCATGGTCTGTTTGAGAAGGAACGACAGAGGCCAACAAAAACCTTGAGTCTGGACTCAGGCCGTGCTGTGATGGGCATCGAGTGAAGCCGGGTCAGCGGGCAGTGACGGAGCAGCATTCCTGCTGGGCTGGGCAGCCGCTTGCCCCTGCACATCCCGGCGCGGCAGCTCCACAGCTCCCCGCACCATCTGTCCCTGCTGCCTGGCGCGGGAGGAAGGCAGCGGCAGGATTAGTGTGCCCTGCAGTGGGCTTGCGCTTGCACCTGTTCACCTCGCTGCATACTGTATTTTAAACACGCCGTGAGCTGATGAGACCTCTGATGGTTGCCCTTAACTGCCGTCTCACTCCTTTAAACTTGAAGCATTTTTAATGAGCTGTAATGGACCTTTGTATGTGTTGCAGCTTTCTGTTAGCTCTTAATGACAGCGTTTCAGTCTGTTTGTTTTACGTTTGCACGGGCTAGGGAATCACGACCGCGTGTTGTGCAAATACTTGATTGCTAGGCAAGTTACCTAAGTAGTAAAATTAATTGCCATCTTACTTCATTGTGGGGCTTTTTATTATGTTTAATGTTCAGTTAGAGCTTTGTGGGCTGTAACCAGCAACATATGAATTGCCACTTCTCTGTGAAAGACACAAACCATGGTGGGTACCCTTCCTATCGCTCCCCTGTCCATGTTCCTGGGTCAGAACTATGCAAGGCGAGTTGCAAGCTGAAGTTTTGTCCTTGTTATATCCAGGGAGGCAAACTAAATTATGGAGATTGGGTGAAGGACACCTTTTTTTTTTCGGCAACCAAGCTGACATGGCAACATTTTTATTGTTTTGCTTTCAAACAGGAGCAAAAAGGCTCTTGCTGACAGTGCTGGGGTTAGCTCCATGTATCTGAAACCAGCAATTAGATACTACTTTGGATAGTCTTGTTACCAGACAACCAGTGTCATTAAAACTTTAATTTATCCTCTAAATGCTTATTATTCCCGTTCAACAGGTGAGGAGCTGAACTGCAAGGACTTGAGCAACGCTGCAGGGCGAAGAGCGACTTGTGAGCAGGAGCCAGCCCGCTAAGCTGCTTTCTGTCTGCATTGAACTTGACAGACAGCTGGGCTCCGGCCGCAAGGTACCTGTGCTGGGATGCGGATGCTGTAGAGGGCTTGGTGATATCTGTGACATTACGTCCTGCTTGCTTCAACAAGCTGTTGGGACCATGCTCTGACTCCTGACAACATGTGGGCTGTTCCTCTCCAGAGCACAGGCAGCAGTGGCTCCCTCTGCCTCACTGGGAGCGTGGACACTATTTCAGTGTACCTCATCAACAATTTTCCTTGCAGCTAGAATGAAAGGTTTTATCAAGCTTAATGTTTGCACCATGCAGTCTAAGAAAATGACAGAATAATTCCCCTGAGCTGTTGCTGATATGCGGGTAAGGTTACAACCCCACCTTCGACTGATTAGAATTAATAACAAAGTTGATGCCACCTCCAGATTCATTACTCTCAAAAAGTCGCCCTGTGCAGTTATTTTGGGGTTACGGCTTGTTCACGCTGTCTACAGCTATTTAGGCTTATGCTTTGCCCTGTCTTAAAGTGCTACAAGGGTTTGGTGTGGTGACCCAGAGTGACTTGATGCATTTCCTCACAGCGCACTTAATTTAAGATTTCATGGTAGCTTACACAATAGTATGTTGTCTCATGCACTCTTATCATATATTATTTCACTTTGTGACAGGATCATCAAAAATAAAATGTTATTAAAAAGTCAGTGGAGAAAGGGTACTTCAGAATCATGGAATCAAATACATGTTTGGGCCAAAATATAGTGCTTTTCAGCTCTAGATCAGCCTACTGCAGATAACACATAGCGACAGCCTGACTCAGCTTTTGTTTCACTTGAGGCAGTCTTTATTATGACAGGACTTTTTATTTTCAAATTCCACTCCTGCTATTAAAAAAGGACTCTAAACGAAATGAAGGGGCAAGAACTACACCCCATTGCTGACTGCATCTTTTTGGCTGACAGCCACAATGTCAAGCTGATTTCGAGGTTCAGCGATTTCCTGCTGGCACGTAGCAGAACGAGGCAGACTTTCTGCTGCACGAAATTGAATGGGATACCCCGTAAGACCGACCTGTTTTCGGTGATTGCATGGGAAGTTTGCTTCACAGTTCAGCCTGGAGTAAGACCTCAGCAGCAGAGGACTCAAGCGTGCACCAAAACCAGGGGTGTCCCTGTTTCTGGGGTGAGTGGAATTTCACTCATGTACAGCAGTTTGGAATTTGGTCTGGGGTCTCCAGCTGGGAGCTGAGACTTCCATGTGCAATGCTCCTATTATATTGCGTTCACGCTGTCTTTATTCATAACATCCTTTGCTGAGGTGTCACTGTAGAGGTTTTGACCTACTTTGTGAAAAGGTTCGTTTGTATCATAAGAACCTTTTAAAAACAAAACCAAACATGTAGGAAATTCTGTGCCCCTTGAGATTAATTCCTACAGTCTCTGTGTCAGTGCTCATGATGAAACTATTTTGCTGTAGGAATTAAGAAGAAGGGGAGGTGCTGACCCGTAGCGTTAGAGCTGACTCTTGCACCTTGCCTGGAGCAAGAGTGAGAAGATGGGCGAATTTTACTTAAACACTGTGATAATGGCACTACTATTGAGGCAATTAGATGAACGTGCACCTGGTGTCTGAAACTCCAGTATGGTGCTCAGAAAAGCTACAGTGACTTTCTAGGTTGGTGTCTGAGCATTGCTCCTGTGTTTGTTAAGTATCGCCAAGCAGCGTGCTACAAGGAAGAGAGATGGTCTCTGCCCGGATGACCTTTTGGTCTCAAGTATATTTGGTGCAAGATTTGTCAGTCTGCTATTTTTAGATGTTAAGAAAAAAGAGAAAGCAATGTGTGCTATTAAAAACAAGCAAAAGGCTAGGAGTCAAGAACTCCTGATTGATACCTTGGTTCTCCTGCAGACATTGTGTGGGCTTTGGCAAATTACCTAGCTTTGCTGGGCCTGTTTTATTGGTGTGCCGCAAGGGACATGCTGAGATTTAAGGGCAGTAGATGTACTTGCAGTATATTGTCTTCCTCATCTAGACTTTCACTGTCAAATTTGTACTAAACAATTCTCCCTGGTGTGAAAATGATTGCCTCAAAAAAGAACAGAAATTTAGAATAAAATTTCCATAGTGCCACCAAGTTATTGTCCGAAACATTCCGTATTAGTTAAATTGTTCTCTTAAATCAAGCTAAAAAAAGAAGGAAAAAAAAAGTCACGTTGTACCCTGAATTCACCATTTTTTGTAAAGCCTGAAGCATTGGTTGTCAGTGCTGGAAAATGTTGCAAATACCATGCTGTGTTAAGACATTTTCCCCCTCCTTTTTGTGTTTGTGTACATCTGACAAGAAATCAGTGGGTTTTTCTCAGTTTTGAGCAAAAAAATATTAGATATATATAAGCTCTTGTTCAGAGCTAGCAATGGGAAATTCCCAGGGGTTCTGATAACTTGATTCAGAACACACCTGGAAACTGGATGCTTATCTCATCCTGAGCAATGTCTAAAGCTCTTGAAAGGAGTAAAAACTGTGAGCAGCGTGTGGGTGAGCATTTCAATGTATCCGTGTTTCAGCATGCCTGGGAATCTGCGCGCGACATCCTCGTGTCGTGGGTTATGAACGGTGTGCGTGGCTACTCCGTGTCCCAGCTACATCGCAGGATGGCCACTCCGCGCTCTGGTGCAGCGACTGGAGAGAGGAGTGTGTGTATGAGTGGGAGAGGAAGGGAGAGTGGACACGTTTTTTCCTGTAAGAATATAAGGAATTAACTTTCATTAGCTTTTTTGTTTGTTTGTTTTCTTTTTCCTTTTTTAATGTTAGACCTGGTGCTTCTTTTTCTGTAAATGATTTGAGTAATTTGGTATTTCTATTTTCATATTTCTTACTTAATCAGACCAAGAAGCCGATCACTATATTTGAAATTTTATTGCTTTGATCTAATGCCATCTGTGAATTCTGATCAGAGGTCTTTGTGGTAGCTGCTGTCTTCATCTCACAGCTGGTGCCAGGACCAGGGACAAGCTCCCCATCAGAAAAAGCAAGTTGCCATGGAGTGGGCTGGAGCGGCTGGCCTGACCACCCAGAAAGTGGAATTAAGTTAAATTCTAAACAAAGTCTAACTTGGATCAGTCAAAACATTCTGTTTTCATTCTGACTTCTCCAAATGTGATATATTGTATAATGCAGCATCTAATTTAGAAAAAGTTGGCCATGTTTTAGTCTTTTTCAAAATATGAAAAATATGCATTTTTTTTTTTTTCACCTAGTAGGAGATTTCAATGCCAGTGAAATGATGTTTTCCAATGGAAAAATGCAGAGTTAGGCATGTTGATTTCCTTGGTTAATATTTCTCCTATAAGGAATTAAATATACTTCATTGAATACTTTATGTCTAATTTCCTCCTTTCTGACTGCATCTAGCTTAGACTGAGAAATGGTACATGCATAAGGCAGAAAAGCTTGTCTGATTCAATCTCAAATATGCTGCCACTTTTAGCTAACAGTACCATATACATTCTCAATAAACAGCTTCTCAAAGAGACAGTACAATCACTATTCAGCCAATATTTAACCTTCATTTAGCCTTATATTCAGGCCATGCCCAGCAAATCAAGCTGCCTGATGTGTATGAATTTTAATAATTTTTTCAGCTGTGCTTTTTTAAATGGATGATGATTACATTTTTCTGTCGACTAAATCTGTGGAAATTTAATATATCAAATAACGCAGTGTCTGACCAGAGAGAGAAGCTTGTTCCAGAATTGGCACTCGGAGTCCTTGGAAACGGGAAGCTCAATTTGGTGGAGCTGGAACATGAAGTACCAGGATTTTGTACCCTACTCTGCGTTTGACTGTTGGGATACATTTATAGATTCGGTGGTTTCTCAGGCGTCGAATCAGCACCACGCAAGTGCTTTATTTCTCCTAGCAGATACCCGCAGAGGAGGATATAGGGGAGTTTTGTTTCAAGGAAGCTGCAGTACACAGTTGTATCTTCAGCAGCTCTGCTTTCAAAATCCAAAGTGCTGAGCAAACAGAAGACCTGTCCTGACCTTTTAAAAATGCATTGCTATTAATCCACAGGCTTCCTCCCGAATTGTGGCCCGCAGATGGGACGCTCTCCTTCGGCACGGTGCGCTGGCAGCCTGCTCCGCAATTCCCTGGCAAACAGCCGGGAGCAGGCAGCAAAGGCACCAGGCTCCAGCCCAGCCGCCCGCTTGCTGCCTCGCCGGAGAAGGGTCTTGGCAGGATTTTCTGCTCAGCAGCGCAAGCTGACCTGCCATGGCGGAGGTATGGCATGGAGCAGAGAGGATCCTAGGTGGCAGGTGATGTGGAGAAGACGCCTAGCAGTACCTTAATGCTAATAGTTCTGTTTATGGTTTTGGACCTATCCAACTGTCTTGCTAGGTTGGTTCCATAACCGAGAGGATGACCAGTCAGCAAGAATCACAGCCTTTGCGTGAGTTCCTGTTGGCTTCCTATTTCTTTTCCACAGTCATAAGCAACATCTTTAATTCTTATTCCAGAGAACCTCAGGAAATATACAATTCACACAAATATTCCAGTTTGGTTACCTTGGCATTTGAAAGCACTTTGGGTTCAGTTTGTTTTATGGTCTCTCTCCAGTCACTGAATTCACTGATGCTGGGGAAAAACATCTCATAAAAGCACCTGGAGAGGAGAGGATGGGGGACACCCAGCTGCACACGAGTGTGCAGTGATGCTGTGCCACAGCTGGCTTCCTGCAGCATGGTCTCAGGCTGAGGAATGCTAAAGAGAGTCCCTTTTCCTCCATGGGCTGAGTCCCATGCCCTTTCTGTCACCTTTTATTTAGCAGTGGAAGGCCACAGGAAAATCTAGTTTTGGATAAAAGAAGGGTGAAGAAGGAGCTGTCTGAGCTGCTGCATTACTCTTCTTGGGGAAGAAAGCAGTAGAACAGCTCTTGTTCTTCTCTGTTCTGCATAAACCCAAGGGCTAAATGAGATCAGCACCTCAAAAGCAGGTTCCTCTCTCTCCACTCCTTGCTGAGGAGGCAGAAGATGGGAATGGGGTAGATATAAATCCCAGGTAGGAAGTGAAGAAAAGAAAAACGCATCCTCTAACACTTCTCAACTTCACGAGTTTGAAAAAACCCTGTGTCTTTTTGAAACTCCATCTTTGATGGGAACTGCTTCTTCTCTAAAATGTTCGGGCTAACACTGCAAGATGCGATTGCTCAGACACATCTGCAGCAAGCCTGCCTGGGCAATGCCCGTGGACAGCACTAGTAGAGCTGGATGCTCCGCAAGTTTCCTGCTTAACTGCTGAGAATATAGACCCTAAAAGCCTTTGGCCTTGGAGAGGGGTAGAAGTGTTGCTTATGTGAGAGCTCTTCCAAGGTGGCCAGTCTTTTGTGGAAAAATATCACTGACTGCTATATTGGCTCTATGCTACATAGCAATATACATTGCACATGCTACATAGCAATATTCATTGCACATGCAATCCTCTTGAGGAACGTGCATTTAGCACACAGTAGTAACTGGGACTGAGCCTAGAACAAGGCATGTTTGGGCATTGCTGAAATCCCACGTTAGCATTAATGCCAAGGGATGGCTGGGAGAAAAACCCCTTTAGTTGGAACGGTGCTTGCTGTGAAAGAAGGATCTTCTGTAACGTCTTGTAGCTGCTGCACGCTTGCACTGTCATGATTGTGAGATAAATGTTTAATTAAAATATACGTGTGATCTATTTCACCTCTTGCTGTGCAGACTTCTTAAACACATAATTTGAGTCTGCATGTTTGGATGGCTTTTGTTTCTCTTCTTAAAATGCTACTTACAAAGAGAACAGAACATCCAAGGTTTGCTCTGTCCTGAACTTTACTGACTTAGAGCTTTTTATAAAAATGTCACATTTTACTGTGGAAATGTTTGTGAACCCAGGATTAAAGACAAAACAGTGTGAACACACAGCTTGGCATACTGTAAAATTCAGGAAATAAGGAAGATCACTAGCTTTTTGACAACAAAATCTGTGAATCACCCACAAAGTATTCTGGTGGTTGTTTCTAGGTTTGTAGCTAATGGCATTGCTGAAGCCTGGTTTAGCTGTTGTGAAATCACAGGAGCAGATGAAAGAGAGTTCAGGATAAAGCACTCGTTTCTGCCAGACAAAGTGATGTTTGGAACTGCAGCATAAATAAAGAGAAATTATGTTCTATCCAAAATCATTTGGATTTTTGGTAAGCAACAAAACATTTCAGTGGGGTTGCCTGGGCAGTTTCATAATGGTGCATCCTTTTAGGTGGGCTGGAAAACAAGCTAAATGTGGGTAGGCGGTACTTGCTTTTAGAACAGACAGCTTGAAGAAATCAGTTTTTCTGAAGATATCTTAGTTTCAGAGATGATATTTTTGATTTATATTTCACCTGAAAGAGTCTCAAAAGGGCTGGTGTACAGGTGCTCTGTGGTTTTCAGGAGCAAGTTGTAAATGCTGACAGCATTGCTGAAACCATCACAGCTCCCATGGTGAGAAGGCCAGCTATTGTCACACGTCAGCCTACAAAAAGCAGCTGGTCATGGAGATGTGTGACAGCTGGATTGGTCCAGCTCTGTAGCACTGGCTAATAACGGCACAGCTGCTTTCCGATTCTTTCACCAAGCAAACAAGCAACCTGGGCATTTTCTGCATTTAGAATCATAGAATCACAGAATCATAGAACGTTTGGGTTGGAAGGGACCTCAAAGACCATCTAGTTCCAACCCCCCTGCCGTGGGCAGGAACACCCTCCACTAGACCACATTGCCCAAAGCCCCATCCAGCCTGGCCTTGAACACTTCCAGGGATGGGGCATCCAAGCCTCTCTGGGCAACCTGTTCCAGTGCCTCACCACTCTATTTCAAGCATTCTCTGGGCATTTTGGACGAAGCTCATCTCCATGAAGATGTTGCCCTTTGGTGACAGTGGTTAGACCTGTGCTTAATTCATCTGGCAGCTCCTCCTCTCTTCTTTCTGGTGGCTTAAGCACGGACCTTCCTCCTGCCCTGTTCCTGTTCCTACGCCCTGTTGGCAGTATAGCCCTCGCAGGCGGAGAAACTTTGCTCAGACACTTTGAAGCATGTTCCTGGTGTTACAGGTCTTCAGTGTAAGAGCTGAAAGGGCTCAGTGCTGTGGGTCTCTCTGAAGGACCCCCGTGCTGTACATGGCCCAAAGCTGACTTACCTGCCCTGGGAGGAGGAATATCTGGGCTAGTTTTGTTAGTATTTCAAATAATGGGTTTGGATAGTAGACCTTATGCCCTTTCATTTTCTTAATGGGAGAGAGTTTAAGCAACCAAACATTTGTTCATATTGTTATTTAGTGTGATTAGTCAACCCCTTTATAAAAATATTCTTGAGGGAAACTGCATAATAACTAAACTAAATAATAACATAATTAAAATATTTTAAACACACAAAGATTATAAAGTCATCTGTCATAACAATAATCTTTAATTAAAATTTAAATTAGGTTTATTGATTCAGCTATTGTTATCTTTACCATAAGAAAAGAATCAGGCAGTCCCAGACTTCATGCAGCTCTGATTTTTGATGAACTTTTGCAGGCCTTCTAGCAGTTATGCAAAGAAAATCATCTGTGCTGTTAAAATCCTCCCACTGAATAGCAAGTGGGTTTTGATTTGTTTTTCTTTTTTTTTTCAGTTCATAGGATGAGACTTATTAAGTTGATGCTTTCAGATTAATAATATTGGCTATCTGACAACTTTAGCAGCATATTTTTGAAATGCAGGACTGAGCAAAAACTGGCTGCCTCAGGGAATGAGATGCTAAATCTTTCACTTCTGAAACACTATTTAATATCCAAATTATGTAAAAATTTGTATCCATACTTTAGCTGCATACCATCCTGTCTGATAATAGGTGCTATTAATATACCTGCTAGTAGATCGATGACCATTTCAGAAAAATCAGTATTTCACTCGGTTTTAATTGACTTTGGATTTATTTGAGGTGACAGAAGCAGCTGATTCAGATCTTTAATTACTGCCTAGCATTTAGCAATGAGTCCAATAAAGGAGAACAGCAGCAGCAGAGATCAGATTTTTAGGAAAGCTTCAGTACTACTCTCCTGATATTTTTATTCTGGGAAAACATAGGAACAACACATTTCAAGCTCTAGGCTTTTCAATCTAGCACTTTCCTCAATGCCTGAATTCATTTAAAAGGAAAAAAACAAAACAAAACAAAACAAACCAGCAAAAAGTTATTCTGCTCTATTCCTATTCCTTGTTTGTGTGTTGCAAATATTTAAACTCACTGATTCTGGGAGGAATCATCCATGAGAACATGCTGTGTCTGATTTTGCCATGAACACTTCCAACAGGTGATGGAGCAGAAAAATCCTGAGTTTCTTTGAAATGTGCATCTCATTTATGGAAGAAACAAAGAGTCATTAGGGCTTTTTAGGATGCAAAATTTCTCCTTAGTTTAACAATATTTATTTCAGCGGCTGAGAAAAATGAGTTGTTCTAGTAAGGAAAAAATAATGAGCTTGAGAAGAGGTGGCTAGGTATGTGGAAAGCTGTCAGAGGAAGCAAGGAAAAGAGGGTGCTCACACTCAGAATTGTGCAGTTCCCAGAGGAGAGGTACCTAAGATACTGCAGAGGAGTCTGAAACAAAATCACTGGGCTTTTGAAGTAAGAAGCACCTTGTATGAAGATCTGCATCATGTTGTCTATTTCTCCCGAGTAATTCATTTCGGTTCAACACCGAGAATGGGCTTTGGTTCAGGAAAGATGCTAAGCTTTTTTTTTTTTTTTTTCCCCCAGAACAATGACCACAAAGCACTTGTTTGGCAAAGGAGCGTTCGTCTCAGAGTGTTGTGGTGCTGGGGGGGTACACAGGGCACGGGCTGTTCCCGTCCTTCCTGGCCGTGGATGTTTGAGTGCTTTCAGCTTTTTACTGCTGTGAGTTGTTTCATTCCTCTACATCAGTCATGAGATGGCACTCTTCTACCAGAAGAGATAGCTTACAAAGATTTCGAAGCATGCATCTATATAAACTAAGAAAAATGAAGGAATGCCAAGAAAACATTGTTAAGAGATTATTGCAAATGTTGCTTTTGAAATGTCTGGGCAGGCAGGCAGATGAGACACCACCAGGGTGCTGTATGTTTGTGGCAGGAAGGCAGTATTTGAAGGAGACACCTTGCTGAACTGTCTTTGAGCTAGAGGTCAGTAGCTTACTTGATTTTCTTCTGACTCCCATACAGATTTGAGGCATTTATGTACACCAGCTGCGGACTATATTCTTCTTCATGACAAGCACAATTACACAGTCTCTTTCTCGCAGCTTTTATTACTGCTGCCAGACCACTGCTAATTTGGAGCACTTCATTGATATATGCTTTGTACAACGAGCACTTGGCCAAAACTGGGCATCCTTCACTGTGACAATATCCTGCCTCTCAGAGAATAAACTAGACCAGGCTCCCAGTTTCAGAGGTAAACGGGGCGGGGGGAAAAAACCAACACAGGCATTGCTGGCTGAAGATATCTTTCTCTAACATTGCGTACGAGTGTTTAACATGAGGTTTTAAAAGATGTATACCATAGCAAATGGAAAGCACAGCGCCAGATTCTAGCCTCAGTCAGCAGCAGTTCAAACCAGGAGCATCTTCCATCAGGATATAGCTCTTCCAGTCTGCGGACCTGACTCACATCTCCACAGATTTACACCTCCATGGGATCCTTGCTAAGTCTCAAGCAATCTAGCAGATGTCTGCTTGTGAGGCAGCATCCTCTGGCTCCTGCTGTGTTCCTAAGGCATGCTTAACCTCCAGGATGGGAAAGAGAAATAAAATTTGGCATGCTGTCTATGAAAGCATGCTGATCCCTTCTCTCTTTCATGCTTGCAGTGAACCAGGCCTGGGTAGTAGGGGAGCTCAGGGATGGCTTTAAAGCTAGCTGTGCTTCCTTCAAACAGTGTAAATCATAACGCCTGGGAGGAATAAGATTTTGGAGACAAGGCAGGCTGAAGAAGGGGATGTGAGTTTGGGACGAGTTCAAGAAGGCATCAGAAGAATCCCAAATCCAACCAGCTCTGTGCCACGCAGTCAGCCCTTCTCTCTCCTCCCACCATGACATAAGTTTTCCCTGGCTGCCACATGAAATACACCGCCACTGCCTTCACTTTGTACTTTTTGTATTTTTTTAATCAGAGAGATAAAAGAAACAAAAACTGTGCACAAGGCACTTTATTATCTAACTAAACCTGGAAGGTGATCCTAGGACAGATGACAGATTGATAGGGCCACCTTGGCTTCTTCTCCTTGCTTCTCCTCAAAGTACAGCTGACGATCTGGGCCCTGATGTGAGTAAGTGTTCATCACCCCCCGCCCAACCCCCCCACTGCCAAGGCTGAACTCCTGCCTGGCTAATCTGAGATCAGCACGGGCAGAGCTGCCTCGAAGAATGAAGACTCTTTTTTCTTTTTAACCACATGTTTCTAAAGAGAAAAGGGAGAAAAAACTGTGATCGCTTATTCCCAGCATGGATGTGAGTACTGGAAATGAATTGAAAAATGTAGCTGCACCCCAAAAAGCCCAAACCCTGACAGTACACATTGCTTTAAGAAGCAACTACAGAACTGGCACATGCTGGCCCCATGTGCATAGAACATTAGCTGCTACTCATTTGGTACAACCCGGATTATTTGCTTCTTGTGTTTCCTATCAATTTCTAAATTACATTTATTCTGATTTTGCTGGATATGGAGGTCAACGCAAATACAAGAACACAAGCACAGAATGTATTATGCCAATAAGTTTACATCAGATTCCAGAAGCCCAGCAGGGAACGAATTACTGAGGCTCAGAAAGGATAGTACTAGTAATGTTTGGCTCTCGTTTCCCATCACCTTTTGTCTGAAAGTCTCAAAGAAGGGGAAATATTATTTTTGTTTTACCAATGGGGAAATTGAGGCAGAGAACAGTGACTTGCCCTGAGGCATCATAGAAGGTGTGTTGCAAAGAAATGCTCCTGTGGTAAGGATACATACATTTTGATGGTCATTTGAGGGCATGCTGGCTATCTTCTGTTCTTTGATGTGAGCCAGGATGATTTTTTGGCCTAAAGCACTGCTGCAGTTTTCATGGAGAGCTAGTGTTTTGGAACAGCATTTTTTTCAGATCCTGTTATTTCAATACAAGACAAGCTTCTGCTTGTTAGCAGGGTCTCATCAGAGCTCAAAATCTTTCCTAAGACCATTTCTCTCCTTTGCTTTAAGCAGAGCTGAGTATGGATGACAAAACTGTTTTGAGAACAGAAGGCAGATGAGATGGATCATGTCATGGAAAGTGAATGTGTTTTCCTGGGGTTGCAATTGTGCTTCCTCAGCCTTTTCCTGTTCTCTGCGCAGCGGAGCTCTCCCCTTCTTTTAATCACAAATGAAAAATTTCTACTGTCAGAATAATGGAGATTTTGCCTGCGGGTGCTGTGATAACATGAAGCTGTGGCACGTGCATACGCACGTACACACATCATACAGATATACATAGATGTACAGTGATACCGAGGTCAGTGATTTTGCAGTTGTCCTATACCCCAAATAGCAAATCCTTGATGTGTGAGCCTTGGAAATCCTCAGTTCCTTCCAATGCTTAATGAGATAGGTTGATTATCATCAAATGAACATTACTTCTGGCGTATGAGGGGAGGAGAAGAGAATTTAAGTGTCAGCAGTGAGAAGACAATTAACAGACTTCTGAGAGGCACTGGGACAGTTAAGATGTTGTTACAAGAAAATAACAGGGAAATGATAGATAGACTAGGCTATTATAAGCATATGATGAAACTGAACAACAAATCACCACAAAATACTGTGGTGTGATGGGATTAAATCAGCCAACACAATGAATGAAGCTCTGTTGCACCATCACAGTGTAGAAATGTTTGGGATTTACATTTTTTGAAAAGTTTTATGGCATTTCCTCCCTCTCCCCCCACACAAAAATATTTGTAGTGCAGAAAGCTTCTCTTGATTTCTAATTTGGGAAAATATTGTAACAAAACTCGTAATTCTTTTTCTGCACAGTTTACCAGTGTAGTATTACACACTTTGGCTCCAAAAAAGCCCTATAATAAATGATAGCTCTTTCAGCCTGTTGGCAGTATATGGTCCAGCCATCAATCTTGTAAATGTTCCCATAACCATTGAAAAGTTGAAATAATTTGGAACTGTGACTTAACACATTATTAATCACAAAGAAAAGGGTTTGCTCTGATTTCACCAGGCATATTAATGTAAAAAACCCTATGATCCTCTCAGACGCCAGCACAGGGATAAAAGCACAGCTAATCATACGCCGCTCCCATGATTGAATACAGGCTTCAAGCCCAGAATTTCAGGGAACATTCCTCAAGGTTTGGTCAAGTATGAAGGCTTTCATTTAACAAATCCCTTTGTGAACTTGGCCAGATTATTTGTGTGTTGAGGTATATGTGTGTCTGTGAGGGAAGGAGAAGCCAATTAATATTTCATTTACCTTCCTGATCGATAATGAGAAAGAGAAATATGGTAAGGTCCACTCGTGAACTGACTGCTCTAGCTGTGATGTCTGTCTGTTGGGCTAAGCAGTGATCCCGTTTCCACAGGCTGTCAACCAGCCAGCTGATGTGTCCAAAACCCATGACAAGGTAATGGCCCAATCCAAGCTTCACAAAAGTCAAAAGCATCTTCTGGCTGTATTTCTTGGCTTTTGGAAGGGAGTGGTTTAAGTCTGGATGGGAGTGGATTGCAAAAATCTCTACAGGAATGGGGTTGCTTTTCAGGATCCCTTACCTTTGGGGAGTTTCTCCAGTTTTTCATGTGACTGCTGATTTATGTTGATGTTTGTGAATCCAAGTGTGGGAATACATACGGAGTTTCAACAAAAGAACTCATCCAAAGGAAATCAGCCCAAGGTGATGAGGATGTCATGACTTGGGTTATTCATATCTAAAATGTATAATTCAGCTTCACAAACTCTGTAATACCGAGCAACAATACCACAACAGCTTTCCACCACACACAGTGCCATGTTCAAGACAGATCAGGCTGGCCTGCTGCACTTTGGGTTATTGTTGTACCTTGAACTAAATTGTTGTGAACAGATATCTCAAAAGAAGGAGCACAATCAGAGCCCTGACACTGCAAAACTCCTGAATAATGCTGTAGCTTGCAGCTCTGTTGCTAACAGGAGAAAGATAGAGATGAAGATGGCAGCTGCAGAAGAAAATTCACTTTGCAGCCTTTTTACACTGTCGTATTTAAGAGATAAAGCTATAAGTATAACTGATGAGATATGATGTTTTAGAGGAGGACAGCTTGGATTTGCAAGAAGCTTTGAATGTCTTGTTTTCCCACAAGAACTTCCATCCCTTGGTAAGCTAATTTTAAAAGTTAATGGACTAGATCATTCGATGTGTTAATGCTGCATTGTACTGCTTCAGTGGTGTGAAAGAGCACTAAAGCAGTCTCCTTCTCTTGCTGAAGATTTCCCTCCGTCCCAGGGAACTGCCGGGCAATATGGGTCAGCCAGAAGGGATCGTCCATGAGCCCCGATACCTCTGGAGCAAAAGCTTCTGTGGAAGAAATGGGACAAAAGAAGTAACCGTACACGTCGATTTTGAGTTACGACTGCCTTGGGGCTGTAGGCTGACAGAAAAATAATTTTACAAGCTGCTGCTGATAGACCAAACAGACCCAAGACTAGAAGAGCATGGAAGGTCTGTGAGTGGTGTTTTGCCTTGCCACTGCTCCTCCACCCAGTCAGTAGATGTGGGTCCGTGCCACTTTTGACTGCATACTTGGAAGAAGGCTTGAAACACAGTGAGGGATAAATGATTCCCTGCAACTCATTTCTTCAGGTGTGCTGACAAAACAACCAGTTCCCTTTTTTTGTGTGAGTTATGCCTACTGGCATGTGTCTGTGGTCAGTGCATGCTCTGCTGAGTTAGACACCAGCTGCTGTGGGACCTGAGAAGGGCTGCTGACCCAGCGGGGCACCGACACGTCCACCGTGCAGTCACAGGGGAGTCTAAACTAAAGCCTAGTGCTGTGGGTTGCACCATCTACCCAAATCCTGCAATGCACCCACTTACTAACTCCATGTTTATGCGATTCAAACCAGGGGTTTTGGGAAGGCTTTTCTTGATACCCTGGAAAATGACAGGGTGCAGCAGCAATGGTGTCCATTAAAACAGCACCAGCTCTGATAACATTTGTCAGAAAGAGGAGGCTAGCAGGGAGCAGTGACAATTTTAGCTGGCCAGTTTTAATATGCTGTCTTAAGTCAGTCTGACTTCAAGCCAGGGAGAGACACTGAAAGAGGGACTGACTGCACAGAGAGAGCCCCGAGCCCCACTCTCTTGTTTCCCTCACCCTTCTGATGAGAATACCAGCCCATGGTAAACCGACAGGAGCAGGGCATCTAAAAAAGGAAACAGAAGTGAATAGGCAATCAGACTGGTCACTGTTACAACTTGGTGCCATCACATCGCAGTAGTTTAAACTTCCTGCTGCTTAATTCTGTCATCATCCAAGAGACTAAACAAACTCCCAGCTCTTCCAATTCTGACCGGTTGTTTTCCACACAAGACCCTAAGGTTATTGTTGCTGTTTTTTGTTGAAAGAACTATCTCATTGGAATTAGTCTGAAGCCAGAGATGTGGACAGGTCTTAAGCACAGCTGATGGTTCTCCTCCATTTCAGGTGCATGGACTGACTTTGGGCCTTCTTCATCTCCTATCTGGGCAATGCAATGTAGTTTAGCACGGCATAAAACCATGGGTATGATTCATGCTGAATGCTGAAGCACTTCCAGAGACACATCTTAACTGTCATTTCATCTCTACAGCAAGAATAAAAACCTATGCTTTTTCAAGATGTTCATTGCCTGAGACCAGAATAACTGTGGACTGTTTCCAACTTGGTTAAGGGTGGTCAAAATGGAACTTTTCTGTTTCTACAGAGGCAAGAGACTGAGGAATAAACTCCAATGACAACTAAAACTTATTAATTTTCATCTGAAGTGCCAGACAGACACTTTTGACCTTGTCTTTTTAATATAAACACAGAATAGCAGGGATCAAAGATAAAAACAAAACAGCCATCATGTCTGACACACACTTCTCCTGATGCAGGCTATGGACCACTTCTGATCCATTTCAGTCGTGCTGCATAAAGTCTTTAGACACTGCAGCAGCAGGAATCTGTCTGAGAATGGGACAAAAAGGAGCTCCCTGGGTAGACAGTAATGAAACCAACAGGGAACATTTCTTCCTGGGAAAAGTGTCACTTACAAAAGGAGTCTTCTTTCTTGCAAAGTCAGGAAGGGGCTGTGGGAAAGGATACAGCACTGAGAAATCTGAAGGACAGAATAGCAACCTGAGTGGTCAAGAGCAACTTTCCTTTTTCCCCAGGGTACGTGAGCTGCTGGGGACAAGACGAAAGGGCAGGTCTAAATTCTCCTTTTCTGTTCCTATTGGGCCAGGTGTGAAGAAGCAGAGGGTCAATCAGCTCGTCCACCCATGAGAGGAGTGGATGGCTCAGTGGGACAAGCTCTCAGGGGTCATGATCATCTAAGCAGGTGGGGTTGAGGACTAAGTCTTTGTTTTGCATTAAGCTTTGATACTGTAGGGGGGACAAAATCTCTAGGCTAACCCAAAGACCGCTGCTAACCCACTCCCATGCTGCCCTTCCCGAAAGGACTGCCATGCAGGAGCAGCACAGATAGCAGCCAGGCTGAGCAAAAATGCTGTGTGATGGAAAACTGAGGCTGTAGAGAAGTGGCTGGCATAGGGGCAGACATGACCCTTCTGCTTTATAGATTAGTACACCTCCACAACATGTCACGAGAACTTGAGAAAGACATTTTGATTCCAGAAAATGTTAATGCTAAATCTCAGTGTTTTATGGCAACATGGAGAGCTATAACTCTCAGAGTGTACCTGTAGATTGTCAGCACCAGAACACAGCCTAGAATGTGAATAACAATAGCTGGAGAAGTTTGAACTGTGCACATCAATGTGAGCTACAAGAGCAGAGCAAGTTTCACATATTCAGGAAGGATGTGCATGCATTTTCTGTGTCCTGAGCTGTTCTGGTCCTGGTGTTGGTAACACTTCTGCTACCAGTTGTGCAATTCAGCATTCTGAGGTGATCAACTCAGGTAAATCTGAGTTGAATGCAAATCTGGCCTCTGTGTGGCAGATCTGCCTTAAGGGAGGGCAGTGGGAAAGATAAGAAAACTTTCTTTACATTTTCCCTTTGTCTATTCTTTTTCTCTTTCTCTCCTTGTTAGAGAATGACAGATGCCTGTACGTCAAACTAACACGCCATCAGGTATAATCTTGAGCTGAATGAAGGCTGTAATTTGATTAAAGGGCTCTGACAGGTTTTGAAACAATGGCAGTGTTTTAAGACTGAATCTGGAGGATTTCATTCATTAATAGTCTCGGTGCTGCATAATACAGTTTTCATAAACCTTTCCTACTGTAGCAGCTGGAACATCCCTCCATCTACTCATCGTGCTGAATTCAGAGGGACTGAATAGAGCCAAAAGAGCTTGTGAAAGGGGCAGCTAATGAAGTGAAACTTCAGGGAGGCTGGATTCAGCAAATGAAGACCTGCAGTGATTTGACAGCCACTGAGAGATCTGTGTGGAAAATAAGCTGAAACTCTCACAAAACACAGAATTGGTTTGAGATTAATTTCTCAGCTCTCAGTTCAGATCAGTGTCACAAAATTAATAAACTGGCGTCACTTGACAAAGCCCATACTTACACATGGGAGCTGGTATAAAATTAGTTGAAACTCAGTAAAGTTGATTAAAATCCACGATGCTGTTAGAACAGATACAAAGCTTGAGGTGAAAAGCTGCAGGTCAGAACTGAAGAGATTTTTTTCACTTGCGCTTTCTCAGAAAGTAGTCCAAAATTGTTCTCCCGTGTCCTGTATGAGGGCCTTAGCAGCGGAGTGGGAATCAGACATGTGGGTCAGACCTAATTGCTCTTAGCTTTAATGGATCAGGTTCACTCGGACTCTGGTTTGCAGATGGGTAGATGGGATGGACTCATGGAGCCTCCAGGAGAAAGCTGGGTTTGTAAACTGCCCATCATCTTTAATGCTTTGGCTAGAAGACTTTGGATGTAAGCAAGCTAGTTAAAATAACCAAGTATTTTTCTGTTCATCCAGCACCACGAAGGTCACTCAGAGGAAAGGTCTCCATTTCTTTCTCATGGAGCCAGGGTTAGATCACTGTGCAGACAGTGGGGCATGGGCTTCTCTTCTTTGGAGAGAGCCAAAACATCATAATAACATCTGGCTCCAGAGAGAAAGAAGACCCAATCCTCTGCTAGAAGGAAGGGAATCTCTTTTTCATTCCTGAGAGTCTACTTCAGTAGCACCCACGCACTGTTCCTTGTATTGGAAACTTAATAACTTCACTCGAAAATCATGCCTTTTTGATGGCAGTGGAAAAAACTTGACTTTTAAACAAGTAGAGGAGACTGCCATTGAAGTCGAGCCAGTTATGTGGGAGTCAGATGATTAAGGTAGATATGATGTAGGAGGGAAGAAATACTATCATTTGGAAAAAATACTGTATTTTGAACAGGTTTAATGTTCTCTTCCAGAAAAGTGGGGTTGTTATTATTAAGTGCATTACCAACATTAGATGCAGTGCTTGATTCTCTGTTGACGTGCCTTCTCTGTAATTGTTCACATCCATGCAAATTGCCTATAAAACAAGTCTAAGTTGTTACAGAGTTGTACAGTTAAAGTCTAGGGGAACTGTGTGCTCACTTTTTCAGATGTAGAAACAAAGAGGCAGAGGGTGAGGTAAGAGGGAATTTGAGTCTCATCCGGGTCAAGCCAGTGTCTGCCTGTCTGTCTGTAATGCAGCAGCCCAGGGATCTATTTTCTGATCCATTCATAAGGTCTGTTTCACTCTTGTTGGCCCTACCTGAGCCCTAGCTCAAGGCTGTGTGATGCTGTTCCCATTTTTTCAGGGGGAGAGTGCTGCTCCAGCACGGATAACTTGACCCTTCCAGGGTTCTTGGGCTTTGAGTCACGTGGGGGTCTCGAACTACCCTCTGAGGCTGCAGCCCAGCAACCTTAGAGAGGCTGTTGCGTTGGTGTGTGCGATCAGCCCCTTAACTGATGCTCAGCAGGTGCCCCAAGCTGGCATCAGCGCAGTCAGCCCGGTGCGGCCAGAGCAGCTGGAGGGCAGAGGCAGCACGGCTGGGCGAGCGGGGCGCTGCGCGTGAGCTGCAGCAGCTGGGCACCCGTCTGATGCTCAAAGGTTTATTCTTGCTCTAAAGCAGGTTTCACCTCTGAAGCTTCAGGCCCTATACTACTCTCTTCGCTGCCCACTGAAGACGTCTTGTTTTTGGAGCGTGGCCTCTTTACTGGGCCAGTTCCTGGTTTCTCTCTGTGGGATCAACCCAAAACCAAAAGACTTGGATTTGAGCAATTTTTTCCAATGTAGAAGCAAAGAACATTGTGCACATTTTGGGATTTCAAATTTAGAGCCTGAAGTATTCATATTTAGGCTTGATGTATTGCTCACAATGGTACTTTTTTTTTTTCCCCCCACTCAAATGGTCTTGCTTTCAATTACTCTAATCTGAGAAAGGCGGGAGGAAGTAGAAAGCCTGCACCGAAAACCTAGTAATTTTAGCATCTGAGATAGATTTAGTGTAATATCTTATGGTCTGGATGCAATAAAATCACAGTGTAGCAATTATGCAAATGCAATAAGCCCTGGTGACGATGTAGTTAGACTTAACTCAATGCAACAGGAATCTTTCTGTTGATTTCAGTGAACTCAGGGTGTTCTCACACACTGGCAACTACCTCATGTTAGGGTCTCAGCATTTTAGTATAAACAAGTGCCCTCTGGGTAGCAGCCCATAGCAATACTGTTCAAAACGCTGTATTTTAATATCAAAATGGTTTTGTGCTGTAAACAAAACTTCTCCACAAGCAAATTTACTTTTCTCCTCCTTGACAAACCTGTAGAACTTTCTAACTAGTAGAAAAATAAGAGAAAACATAATCTGTGCTCTAAATACTTTATGCCAGGTTGTAGAAAGCAGCTGTTTTCTTTCTTAGTACGATTACTGGTCTGTGAGTTTGCAGTAGAGGAGCTAATTGACCCTGAACTATAACCAGGATGGCAACGACTGCTGTGTAACTCATCCTCTGAGCTGACAAGATGTTCTGTGTTAGCAAGTATATTTTGATTTATATCAATTCCTCCACTTTTCTCTAGCCTTCCTTCCCACATGTGTAAGTACCATATCCACAAAATGAGTTAGAGGACCCCATTACTCATTTGTCATTTTCCCTGGGATTTGAGTGACCATGTATATTTGAGTGGCCTCTGCCCAAACACTTTCCCTGGTATTTATTGTAATCTTATAAACTCAGTGGTTTTTAACAATCCATGGTTAAAAGTTCATTGAGAAAATTACATTTCGTCCTTGGCAGATGACAACTGTTCCCAGGGTCCCTTTAGCACCAAGACATCAGACTTACAATAATGCAAGTTCAAGATTTTACAGTCTGGAGAACAGAAGGGTATTACCCCCAATACAAATATTACTTTCACAAGATTTTCTAGACTGAGCTTACTGTAATTACACGATGTATATGGAAAATACAGTTGCTGTATGTTATCACCACCTGCTTGGAATATCCTCTTTATATCAGCATGACTTCATCATTCAGTTGTAGTGTGATGCTACAGGGTCTCATGATACAGACATTATAACACATATTATAAATGCCAGTAAGGATTTATGAGCCAACATTCATCTTTTTGCTTTCACAGCACCAATTGTACAGTGAGTGTTAGTCTTCTGCCAGTACACCTGTTCCTGTTTAGTTCTATTTTCTTCTTTTGTTTAAGCAACCTACAGGTATATTATGTATTTTGTCCCTTTAAGTAAGTTATGTCCATGCTCAAATTAAATATTAAATTGCTTTAAAATTTATTTTTCCTTATCTTCTCAAGTCCTGCATAGCTGGAATAGTGGAGATAAGGCATTCTGTACTGTACTGTGCTGTTTTTACCCAGAAGGTGTCTAGCATAAGTGTACTTCTCTCCCAGTGGCCAGTGATAGCCCTGTGCTGGCTTTTTTTGGGAAATGAGGCCAAAGGATGCTACTCAAGGGCAGACTCCAGCTGCCTCAGGACTGCCTGGACCTCCACCGCGTCCCACAGGTGTGATATCTCCTGCATCCCTGCAGGGCAGTGCACATATTTTTGGAGTCCTCACATCCTCCTGGGTGCCTGGGGGGAAATGCAGTGTGGGGAGGGACAGAAGCGCCTAGCTACCTGACATAGAAAGTATCCATAAAAATTGGGTAGTGTCACTCTCAGTACTTGTTGAATAGACTGCTGAGGTGCAAACCAGACCTAGAAAGCTTGCCTTGGAGAGGACAACAATTTGAGCTTTTATTCTCCTGTTGGAGCTGCTGCATTCTGCCTTGCTCAGCTCCCCAGGCTCCCTCCTCTCAGGTCTCAAGCCATCGGCTTTTGTGTGGCCACAGTGCAGCAAGGAAAGAGCTGTCCTGTGAGGTGGGTGTTTTGGTACCACTGCGCTGAACAACCTCTCACATTTCTATCACACACTCAAAGCAGTGGGTCATTTTTGGCACAAAGAGCATTGGATATTTATTAATTTGGGTTTTAGATGCTACTTTTTGCTCTGTCTTCATTTTTCCAAACTTCAGGGGCTCTGAGGTAGGCTTATGATAAGTAATTGCTGAGATAGATAGCAAAAGAAACAACTCATACCAGAAGCCAGTTTAGCTGAGCAGCTCTCTCACATCTTCAGGGATAGATGCCATGACTTAACTTAAATATTTTGTATATATTTTCATCCAGCTGTTTTATACACACACAAACACAGAGAGATATATATATACACACACACACTTTACCCATGCCAATGTAGAAGATGTGGTATTGCCGTAGTAAGTTAAAGACATCACTCCTACCCTAAACCTAAATGCCTCTCAAGTACCATAAGCCATCCCTCCACTTTGTTGCAATTCCTCATACCAGTCTTCCTCAGTCACACATATCCCCTTTCAGCTCAGTGCAAATCAGCCTATAACTTTTCACTTCTAGCTTGGCTAGTGATATTACATCATTGGAGATTTACATGACTGTTTTGGCCCCTGGAAGATGAATGTGGCCATTTTGTGTTCCCTCCACATGGATTTCTATGTCACAGTGGGGCATCACATGAAGCTGGAAATCAAAACTGAAGAACGTGGGAATGGAAGACCCACAGCACTAATCTATCATGCCCTGGCTGTTCTGCAGTCCTCAGGTGGAAGATGCTGTACGAGTTGCTGGATGGAAATTACTATGATAATTTATTGCTTCCTGTGCATTTTATTTTGGTTGCTTTGTAGACATCAGTAAAACTTGGCTGCTGTCCTTTCAGCATCACAGGTTGGGCTGTTGTTAGGATCTTCAGAAGACTACTTTGAAATATTAAGATTGTCTGCCTATTGGGTCCTCCTAAAAAGAAGTGAGAATATGAAAAAATAAGGAGGAGGGGAGCATGGCAATGTGAGGCAACAATGGTGTCCAGACCTCATATTATAAACAGGTTTTCACGCTCAAGAAACCTCCTTGCTTCTGAAGGGAGAAGGGTTTAATCTGGAAAAAATTTGGGAACTCCTGGAGATATTTTCAGATTTTTGCTCTCAGTGTTCTGGTCTGCTTGATGTGATATTCACATAGTATAATGAAAAGAGTTTTGAGAGAGATCTGATCTCCGTCTTGGCTGCCATAAAGGGGGATCAGCCTCGAGATCTGTGTGTGTTTACAAGAGTCCCTAGCTCTCTGCTCTAGTTCTGTTATCTTTTAAATGAAATCATTAGCACATATTTGTAATGAACCTGCTATACCTGGTGAAATTTTGGCTCTTGGTACCTTTCTTTGTAACAGATTATGCACTAAACCACATATGACAGATGGAAAGCGTGGTAGGAGGCAGTGAATTGAGTACATAAGAAAAGGAGATAGAGTAAGGTGTGTTTTCATGGACTGAGCATTTTCATACATAGCAGTGTTTGTATTTGCCGTGAACAGTTTGTATGATGAAATATTCAAGATTTGTTGGGGCTGTCTTTGCGGAACAGCTTGTTCCATCCGTACACAGAAGGAACAGTGGCTGCAGAGAACAGAACAACTGCGGGACTGCTGCAATACGGTGCACTGAAGGGAAAGACACCCTGCCTGGTACCACCCTTCCTCCCATAGGTATGGAGTCTCCTCAAATGTCATGAAGTCCCCTTTTAATACACAAAGCTTCCAGTATGGGTACTTTATCTAGATTATAAACACTTATCTGCTTCTAATATTCCATTTGCCTTTTAATTAGAATCTTAATTGCTTCTTCTCTGAGGCCATTAGGGAGCTGATGGGCATTGCACAGTTCAATATATTCCTTTAGGGTCCTAATTCAAAAGCCACCAGAGACTGAGACCAACTCCACAGGTTTGGGAGAGCTTTGGATCAGGCTCAAAGTTGTATGTTAAACATTTGATACACATTGGCAGGGGGTGTTTCTGGACTGGATTTCTATCACTGATGGCTTTTGAAGAATTGAACAGTGTTTTATATTCCTTCAGAGGGTAAAGGAAGACAGATGTAGCAAGGTTAAGATTCATGTTTTGTGTCTTAAACCCTGGATCTTGACTAATGTAACAGGGTTTTAAAACCCTGTTGTAGTTGTGTTCAAGCCTGAGGGGAGAGTCTTCAAGAGGAGTTTGAGCACAGTTACAGAATAAGCTGTTCTGGAGCACAGACAGGCAACTTTCAATCAACTATGTCTAATTCATCTGTAAGTTAAAAAATGAGTACTGAATCTATTTTGAAAGATTTGTCTTTTAAAAGGAGTTAGATCTTTGCCTCATTATTCTTTCCTACAGAAAGAAAAAAAAAAGCAATTTAATTGTAAAATCGGAAAGGGGAAACATACCAGTTGCTCTTCAGGGGAATAGCTGGAGGAGGCCAGCTATGAAGGGTGGGCTTGTGTTCATTCTGCACTGGCTGCTGCGATGCCTCCCTTGAGCTGATGTCAACCCCTCTCTCTTGGAGTTAGCTCCCCTTCCTGCCCTGCCCCACACTGCAGATCGTGGTGGAAGTGCTACAAGCGACGGCTTTGCTGTGGTCTTGACACACAACCATAATGGTACTTACAGACTGTATTTCTAAAATGAATACTCTGCAAAAATGCTCTGGAAAGGGCTGAGCTGCTGTAACAAGAGCGCACAACACAAGGCCAGATCAATCACTCGTAAAGCACCAAACTTGATTAGTCAGGCGCTGGCAAACCGTGGGGCAGTTGTGTTGGAAAGGCTGCTGCTAGCCTCTGTCTTCCCAAGAGAGCCTGCCCTTGGCTCGTGGTAGGAGAAGGGCATTTTCCTCAGACTGCAAATCTAAACCTCTTCCACTTCACAGACATGGCTACTGCCTTTGAAGCAGATTTTGGCCAGACAAGAATCCTTGACTGACTCGAAACCTTTGGCTTAGGACTCTTCTACACTTTTTCATGACATCTCTCATGGCCCTATTGGCAGTTAGAAACTCATTGCTGCACTTATTATCTGAAAAAGTAGCTCATTTGTTGTCTTCTCACTGTAAAAAGAGATTGATGGAAAAAGAATCTGAAAATTATGAAAAGAGAAGGGGGATTTTCCCATCCTGCAGATCTAAGTGTAATAAATTAATACTTCTTATGCAAGGGTGAAAAAAATTGAACCTAATGGCTGGTTAAAAAAAGTGCCAGCGCAATTTAATTGGACTGGCTGAGTCATAAATCTTTTTTGTTATGGTGATGCCTGGCAGCTCTGCCACAGTCAGATTGATTTTTCTCCTTTAGTGGTAACCCCCTGCCTCTTCAGTTCACATCAGTCTGCGTCAGGCAGAAATGTGGAATAAAAGTCATTAACCCCGGCGTGCCTTAGGGCTCCCCCCCAAAGACAAATCTTAAACTTCTTGACTCTGTTGCTAGATATAAGGCTACCAGTTGTGGTGATGGTGATGACAACGATGACGATGATAATAACAATAATGATAATTGAGCAACTGCTTGTAGTTGGATTTTGTGTTGGCAGCTTGAATCGCGCAATGCCTGTGCAATGGAGAGAGAAGCAGGCAATCACAGCAATGTTGGATGCCAATCTCAACCTGATCTAGACTGTCTGGAGGGGCAGAAAAATGCAGAAGAGTGTGACCTTGGCCACGGGAATGGGACAAAATCCAGGACGAGTAAGGAATGCTGTGAGTTAGTGCAATCTTTGGATCACTTTTCAAAGACAAGTTGTCTGACAGAGCACAGCCTTACAAGTTCAAGATTTCCTCTTCCATTGGACATTCTGAAGCAAAGCTTGGTTGCACAGGCTGCGTGCCTGCCTACAGCAATTAACTCATGCTCCTTACCCAGTTCTGCCTCCCCTCTCTGAGGCACAACTGTCTCCAGTTCAATGGTGGCCACAGAACAGCTTTCAAGTATATAAAACACAATTTCTTAAATGGGGACACGGGAGAACAATGCAAGCTGTTAGCTGGGCTATTCATTTTTCAAAGCCATTCAATTTTTCACAGCTATAAAATACTGGGAGGGACTGGTTTTGAGTTATAATCACAGACTAATTTAGGCTAGAAGGAATCTGTGAAGTCATCTGGCCCTACCCACTGCACAAAGCACAGCCAAATAGCTTGTGTTGCTCAGGGCTTAGGCAGTCAAGTTATGGATATCTCCAGGGATGGTGATTCCCCTATCCCCCTGGGCCCCTGTTTCAGGGTCTTCCCAGCTTTATGGTAAAAAAAAAAAAACCAACAGTTTTCCCTATTGTCTTATCAGAATTTCCTACATTGCGACTTGTACATGTTGCCTCTTGACCTGTCACCCTGCCCCTCTGAGATGTGCCTGCCTCCATCTTCTCTGTAATCTCCCATTGGTGGGTTCAGACAGCGATAAGATCTCCCTGTACTGTCTCTTCTTCAGGATGAACAGTCCCAGCTCCATCCGCCTCTCCTTGTGTGTGTCCTGTGCTCCAGCCCCTGACCATCCTGGTGGTCCTGCTGGACTTGGTCCAGTAAGTCCATGTGCGTCTTGAACTGGGAAGCCTTGAACTGGACACAGCACACAGGAGGTGGCCGCACAAGTGGTAAATAGAGAGGAACAGTCACTTTCCTCAAGCTGATGGGTATACTTTTACTAACGCAGCCCAGCATGCTGTTGGCCTTACTCACCAAAAGGACTTATTTTGGTGTGTACCATTCACTTGCTTAATAGCTTGTGCTAAGAGTTGTAGTTTAATGCCTGTACCTAAGGGCAGAGGTAGGCAGTGGTTCTTGCCAGCTTCCTTCTTCATCTTGTCTTTTTCCTCTTTTATTCTCACTGTCACTTTGGTGACATCAGGGACATGCTGGCCTCTTCGAACTCCGTTTGGTAACAGCTGTGAATTCAATGGCAAATCCCTGGGGCTTTGGCTCCCCTTTTAGCCTTGGCCAGTGCCATGAACTGTCCTGAAGCAGACGTCTTGACTGCCCTTTCCCCTTCTCTTGCTGTGATAGTGGCCTGCATTCACACTGACGTAACTATGACATACCCTCCTCTAGTGCTCAGGGTGTGAGGTCAGCTCCTGATCAGTCCTGTCTGGGGAAGCTATTTGTACAGTTCACAGCTCTGTAAAATTAAACTGCTGGGAGGGGCCTGGGAGCCTACAACCTGGCATCCTTTGCAGGGCAGGGAATCCCCTAGAGTGTGTGTTACCTTTCCCACTATTTATTTCTGAGATGTCAGTGGAGCTGATGCAAGTATTCCTTCTGAACTGGTCTTCTAAATAAAATTTTGTCATTCCTCGGAAATCTCAAACGGTTTCTGATAACCATTTCAAATCTGTTTTTGTTGATTTCTTTCATTTTTGCTTTGTTTTCATGTTTTGAGTGTTTCTTTAAATTGAATTTATTTGTTTGGATAAGTTGTAAGGATGAAATATCTCAAATTCAACAATCCTATATTTATTAAAATCCCATTTTTTAAACAAAAAGTTTGTTCCATTCCACAGAAATCCCAACAAACAAAAATTGTCAAAACCAGGAAGAACAGAAATCTTGGAAAGCTTTGTGACTCGATTTTTTCTCTGACTCCCTTGGGAATGGCAGGAGTAAAGGTGAGAGAGTGAGCGAACAAGAGCACAAGGCTGATCACACGAGCTCTCTGTGCCTTTCACATTTGTTGTCAGAGTGGCTGCCTCATCATTCCCAGAAGATCCTCTCTCTTTCCATCTCTTCTGCCAACGCATCAGGTTTGGAGAAGTGGGGAGTGGAGTACAACCAGAAAAATGAGATATGAGTTCCTTGGCAGTTATACAGGTTGTTACAGGAGGAAACTTTTTTTTTAATATCAAAATCAACTTTGTAATACTCAACTATAGAAGTTCAGGGTCACTTACGGGAACATTAGCACCTAACATTAAATGACTTGTTAAAGTAATCTGACTTATAAGCTGCGAGCATGCTGCATTGGATATGGCTATTTGGTAGTGTATTCTCACGTCGAAGCTCTGGATTGTCCTCACTGAGTGATAAAAGCAGGCCAGCCTCCTTCCAGGAGTGCAGCACAGATTAATGCTGCAAGGAATTGCAGGTGGGAGTCTCGAGAAATGTGTGGCTGCTGAGTATAAGCAGTCCACGTGTGTGTGCTGTTATCGGGGCCTACGCTGCTGCTTGGGCTCGGGCTCAGCCTCACCAGCCTGGTGTTAGTTTGCTCCTCTTCAGTGACACAAATGAGCAGTTCTCTGAATCCCCTTTGCCTACACGGATAAACTAGAGCTCAGCTGCTTTGTAGTGTCAGGGTGGTGAGCACATCAGCGAGCCCGAACCTGCGTTTGATTTTCCTTGAAGTGACATAGTTGAGACCACTGAGACCACTGGAATTCTGTGTGATTTGGTTTTGCTGGAACCCCTTGAGGACGTTTTTGTAGTGACCTTAGGAAACCTAGAAGCTATGCCATAATGTCAGTTTTTAGTGCTGGCAGCAGCTTTCTAGGATAGCAAGCATATACTCCTAAGTCTTCTCTGTCTTTTTCATGTATTTTATGTAGCCAGCGGGGTTAGCTGCTGTCCATAGCCTTGTTCTTTTTAATCTGTCAAATGCTGATTTTGAATTTCTGGTTTACTTATCAGCTTTTCTTGCTCATTCTTTAATCTTTTAGGTCACTTTTAATTTTACTTTTACTGCTCTATTCAATTTTGTGAAAACTGTCTGCTTACATTCATTAGAAACCGATGTAAGTATTTGTAACTTTAGAGAGGTCTTACTGTAATCAAGGAGTGTAGCATAATATGTTTATCCTTCATTACAATTCAGCGAGACAAAACAGGAGGAAACAATATTATACATCCGGAAGCAAATAAGCACCAAAGGGAGAAGTGAAAAGATCTTTTAGAAATGTGCGCAAGAACAGAGTTTGCCAAAAATATTTCCCAATGTTTTGAACTGCAGGCTAGTTAAGTATGCTTCATATCAGGAGATCAAACACGAATGAACATTCTTTCAGCATGAAAGAGTTCATTTCGGCAAAAGTTCCGGGGGTGAGACACTGCCCTGACTCAAACGAGTGTGTGCATGGAATTTCATTGCAGGTGCTCAGCAGCTTTCGTCTCCAGGTTGGTAACAACCTCAGATGACCAAAAGCAAAAGTCTACAATTAGAAATGATAGCTATATTTTTCCATTTCCAAAGCAGCTGTTTCAGTGCTGATCCTTCATTTATACCATTCCAAGACCAAGTGGACAGACTGAGCATGCTCAGGTTAATAGCAGTTGTCTTTAGAAGTGCTCGGAAACATAAAAGGCACTTCATTGTCCTGAAGCACTTCTCAGTAGGGCTCAGAAATCATGTGTCTGCTTTGTAAGCAGGTGAAAAATGGTCAGTGAGCTAATTCTGCCTGGGGAACCCTTTGACCTGGATAATGTTGCTGTGCCCTTTGCAGAGAATCATCCCTTTGGTTTTTGCAAAGTGGAGATCTTTGTGATGGAGACTGTGTGGGCACAGGGAACAAAATCACTGTTCAGTGCAGCTCAACCTCTACTTTCCTGGTCCATCCAGTAATACACAGTCATTCCTTGGTGTCTGAGCTGGGTCTGGAGCACCAAGGACTCTGCAGTATCCCCTTCACAGGTGCTTTGCTTTTGTGCTAAAACTGATGGAAAATAGAGTTGCTTGAAGCTGTGCTGGAGGCAGCGGTGTTTCTCAAGCGTCTGGCACCGCAGGGTTTTAGGGGGAGTCTGCCGGTGGTGGCTGGTGAGGTCTGGGCTGATCAAGGAGGAGGGTGCCAGCACAGCTTCCTGCTGTGCCCTTCTGCCAGGGAAACAGCAGCAGGGCCAGTGTTAAAGCACAGCTTTGTGATCCTGCCATTCCTCTGGCCATGGAGATCACGAATGCTGCAAGGGATAGATAATGTGTGCAGGCTCACAAGTGAGGAGTGGTGAGCAAAGACCATCTAACGTGTGTAGGCTTATGAGGGAGAAGGAGTGGTGAGCAAAGACCATCTCTCTCTACTTACCACTGTGCTAGGAAAGGAGCAATGCTGACAGCGGAGGTCTACGGGAGTGTGCAAAGAACTGGAAACTGCCCTTTCTTTCAGCCCAGAGTGACCTAATACAGTTTGCAAGGACATGATGTGCAAAACGAAGATCTTCTTCTGCAAGTTTGATTTGTGTTCAGACTAGAATTATTTAGTAATATCTAGTTAGCTGTAAGGAAGAGTTTTTTAATGCAGAGGGGTCTCAAACCTGTTTTTTAGGGATCTTACTTTTTATCATATGAGTTACTTCCTGAATATGAATATTATATCTGAACATTTACAGTTGAGGGATCAGCTGTGGTTGTGAAGAGTTGAGCAACTTCTCAACTTTCTCACTTTCATACCTTTCTCACTTTCTGTGAGAAAGGTATGAAAGATAGACAATAGGCTGTTATCAAACACTCGGTAACATGTTTGTGTAGTACAGCACTGTTCAGAGAATGAAGCTGTTAAACAAAATGTGTAATCCCTTTTCCCTGTCTTCTCTGAAAGTGATTTAGATTGTCTCACCAAAATTTTGGTTTAAATACTTATGATCAACATATCTCTTTTCTTATGAACTTTGCTCCCTGACTTCTTGCCATTTTGCATAGTGTTTTGACTATTGTGAAATTATAATTGCTTCATTTTAGCCTTATAATCTCCTTCGCCAAATAGACTAATCTTATCTACCTGTAGAGAAAGCTTTCTGAAAGAAACATCACAAGGAAATTGGAGTCCCTTTCTTTGCTGGTATTCAGAATTCCAGCTCATGACTGCAATCAGTCATGCTAACATCCCTAATTTTCTGTGTTAGAATTAATAACTATGAAACATTTTGTTAGAATTAACAGAATGAAAATGTGAGCAAGGAACACAAGTTGAAAGCTGGCAAGCACTAGAGAAATGTGGATATATGAAGGTGAACCTGGATGTCTAAGTCTAGCACCTAGCATCGAGAGATGTTAAAACTCTTAAAACAGAAAGAAAAACTAAAGATTGAAGAGCCATTGTATTCTGCCCATTCCCGAAATGATGATGATCCAGCTTAGAGCAGAAGCCATTTATTATTAACCCTGTTTAAACTGCATTTCAGTCATTGTACGTTGGTCACATCCCAGAGCACAACAATCAGATCTACTTTCACCAGTTGCCTTGCAGAAACACCTGGGTGTGAGAAATCCTGATTCCTTTCTTCCTTTCATCTACATTCCCTTAAGAAGAAATTTGAGAACATAAACATCTCTTCTTTGAAGAGCAGTAAAAAATTCTAGTGAAAAACTGTAAGCTGAGCAATGCTTATTTGGAGAGAGAGCAAAGTCTGCTGAGATGTTTTGAAAGGTTGGAACTGCTAACATACGTATCAAAGGGAGATATTTGTTAGGATTGGGCAAAGATAAGGGGTAAATATGGCAATTAATCAGGGAGAAATAAAAAAGACAATAAATCAGTCCGTCAAAGGGGCTGTAGTGAAGAGTGGGAACAGCTTTATACGGTGTTTGTCTAGTCGATAGCATCATTTACTATATAAATAACCATCTACATGAACTTTTTCTTGCTTTCCACATACATTTTCCACAGCTGGCAAGTGTGTGTGTTTACGTATCTATAAACCATTCTGCAAATACTGCTCTCAAGCAGCCCACGTGGCAGAATTATAAATATACCCTATTACAAGTTTATTTGTAAAATTATCCATACAAACCTAAAGTTATCTGTCTAGCTTTGTTGCTTACTTTTTGACAGTTATAAATGTGTAGATAATTTTTTTCCTCAGTACTGTTTTGATTTTCATGGGGTTTTTTTTGTGTGTGTTTGGGGTTTTTTTTTGGGTTTGGGGTTTTTTTTTTTGTGGCAGAGGGAATAGCCAGAGTGTCATCTAGTGCACCCTAGTGGCCAGATACAACTTCACTGAGTCTGAGGTGAGGGTCTTACTGGTTTACCACTTCATATTCCTTTCCTGTGTTAGAAAATGCTGTTTTCATGCAGGTTTAGAGGAAGGATTTGAACCACGCTGCTTATGATTCAGTTACCACATTACCAACAAGGCTAGGGGCTGTTCAGGATACTCATCTTTCTCTCTGTCCTTTTTTTTTTTTTTTTTAGTAAATGCCTCTCTCTGAGTTTCTCAGTTTTTCTCTGTTTCTCTAGCCATTGTAACATACCTCACTTTCCCACTTCACCTCCCCAAATTTAAAAGACTTTCCTGTTCTTGTTCTTGGTTTATTTCCCATATTAGAGTTATATATTTGGAAATCTTGTTTAATTTTTTTAAATGACTAGTTTGCTTATGATTATAAGACCTCCCTTAAAAATAGATTTCATGAAAAAGGCTTAAAAAATTCAAATCTATTGTTAGGAAGAGGCTATTAAATTATCATAAAAATTCTTAATTGTAGATTTATTTGAATTTAAAACAAATAAATAAGTTCTTCAAATCCAAGCTTTTGTGGCTGCTGTTCAGGGGAGACAGGGTTCAGGATCTCTGAGCCTAAGTTTTTTTGTTGGTCCAAGGGGAAAAAAAAAATTCTCAGATTCCATTGCTATAAATGTGCATACTCTAACAAATTTCTTAAGTGGTCTCCAGAAAATAATATTAAAGCAGTGATGGCACTTTAATATAAACTAACTATTTTGAATGACAAAAGTCAAATACTGCTAAACTGAGATCAGTGTGTTAGTCATGTTCTCTCCAGTTAGATCATTTGCATTTAGTGTTACAGCTCTCCCATAAAGAGCGGAGGGATGCCAGAATCGTGCTTTTTAGCGTGGGACCAGAGCCTTTGCTGGTATGGAGCTATTCTGTCAGTGTTATAGCGGTAGCCTAACACTGAGAGAAGCGTAAGTGGCTCAGAAACAACTTCTCCATTAAAGGTGGATGTTACTTTAGGTTTTGCAGTTAGTATCAATCCTTGCATCGCACCGGCACTCCCACCTGCTTGCATAGTGGGAAATGGAACAGGGGCTGCAAAAGGTGGAAATAACAGGTGTGTCCTTTGGATGTGGTGATGCTTGGTTGGACCATTGCCCTCCACTCTTGAAGGCTTTTCTGTTGCTTCATGGCAGCCTAACATACTTCACAGCATGACTGGGTTTTTTTGGACACTTGAGATATGTGCATCAGTATCAAGAAAACCACTGAAGTAAATCTTTGCAAGAGTGTTCTCCTTTGAACCAAAAGGGATGTTTATGAATGTTGTAAATAAATAAGGAAAATTGCATATTGGAAGGATCTATAACAAACATTTAAAAAACCCCCAGTCTTATTTTGAGTTTTTGCTGATGCTGTATGAAGTAGTCAGACTGACTTTGTGTCTTGTTGAAAGTGCCTTGTTGAAGATTCTGGCCTCAAAGTAATCTTCATGGTAGAATGAATGTAAACAAAGTGTAATGATAATTCCTAAGCTGATATTTTGGTATCTGCCTTGGTAAAGACATACCTACTTCTTTTTTGCATCTCAGAAAGATACAGTGATGCTCCCAAGGTGAATTAGGGAGTCCTTGATGTGATCTTTCTGCTGAATTTTACTTTGGTTAATTATTTCAATTTCATTTAATAAGATGCATTACTCTTCATTTCCTGCCCTAACATGCAATGCAGAGTTCACATGACACTGCGTAAACAGTTGTCTTTCACACTACAGGTAGATGTGTTTTGCGAACCCTTAAGGTGGAAAGTATTATATATGTATTAAATGATATCACCTGCTCAATAAAACTTAAACCAGAATAATATCAATAATTAATAAAAATAGTAGCAAATGTTTATACTTAGCATTTTCCACTGTGTTACTTCTCATTAAAGGGATAAATGTTAGAGTGAGGAAGCTCTGCAAATAGAGAAAGGATTGTTTCCACTGGTCAAACTTGGGAGTGGCTTTTCTGATGAATAACATAAGCTAATGATCTCAATCTGGTTTTGACCCATGAGCAACAATACTGAATGATGATATTGCTATAGCTGAGGTCACAGTTTCTCAGCTTCAGGTTTAATGTTTTTATATCCCATGACTTTGACCAATGTTGGCAGGTATGATGGGTAGTGTGTTGCTTGCTCTCCAGGGCTGGAGATCAACTTATAAGCAACTTCTTTTGCTGCTCTCACTCTACATTGGTTGTAAGAAGGAAAACTGAATGTATTTGCTTTCAGTGTTTGCCAGGATGTAACTGAAAAATATTTGTAAATTAAGAAAGGGAAAATGTCTAGATTTGGTGGAAAGTTGGCCTGATTGCACCTTCAACAAAAATAACCTAATACATGTTGGCAAAGCACAGAACATGTGGCTACTTCTGCACAAATATGTTTTAGAAGTTGTGCTAGTAATTACAATGTCAATCTTTCTGATGCCATAGTTAAGCAACATTATTCGATGCCCTCCCCTCATATCTCATGCAGCTGTGTGCTAGAGGGCCGAGCCAAACAGAACAAAATGGCACAACTTAAAATGGTAAATGTAGCAACCTATCCAGTGCCAGGGTAACACCTTAATCCTGGATGGCTTCAGCGGGTTTTCAAATCACTGCGTCCGGTTTTTTTGTTAATATGGACTCTTCCAGCATTTTAACTTAGAATTTGCCAGCCCGAGCAGTCTGAGAGGTAGCCCCCTCCGGTGGAGGCTGATAATGGCTGGATGGAAGCTGTGGTCAGTATCAGAGCAGCAAAGGAGGGCCCAGAGAGCCGTGCAAGTGTGCAGAGGTGAAGATGAGGTAAGGGAGGGAGGGTTAAACAATGAAGAGTGACAAGGCTTAAGACAACAAAGCTACATTTGATGCACTGCAGAAGCATACCGTCTTTTGATCTTATAGGCATTTTCAGTGAGATGTTTTTTATGCTTCTACTACTTGCCAATCATTTTTCTGGAAAACATGGTATTCAGTAAACCTGAAAATATCCACTGCTCTTTGGGATGTCAAGTTCATTTAGCTGCAATTCAGAAATTTCAAAATGGTTTCAGCTTACAAACAGCAATTTCCTCATCATCTCACATGAAGGTGATGCAGATGTTTGAAACCTCTGTGCCTACTGTACGTATCAGAAACACTAAACATTTCATCTTGATTTCTCTTCAGTACCACCTACTTCCTGGAAAATTTGGAAGCCTTGCATTTACCACTTCAAATTCTCTGCCAAGTTTCTTTCAATTTTTTTTTTTTTGCTCCATTTTTGTCTCACACGTTTATTATATGGTGACAAATGCAGTTTTCTTCTGACACCACATAATAGATGTGTGAAACACACACACATGTTCTAGTAAGAGACTGCTCTTTATTTCCTGGCTCCAGTTGCAAAACATGAGTCAGGGTTAGAAAGGTTTTACCTCTGACAGAGATGTGTAATCCACATCCTCAAACTTTCCTAGCTTTTGCTACAGGAGTGGGGAAAAATGGCAAGTCTGGTTCTTCTATTTCTATACTCAGTGTTTCTTCCTCCCCAAGCACATCTTTTCTTCATTTTATAATCACCATTCCCTTGTACTGATTATATTTACTCACTTCAGAGATTGGCGCTATCATTAACAGGAAAAAAAAAAATCCCTTCAGCTCCTAAAACAAGTATACCAGCACTCTGACTGCAGGAGGTACAGCAGTTTTAGAGAAAGCATCCTTCTACTATTCTGGCTTTAATGCAAAGAAGAAACATTACTAGTCCATTTGCTGTGAATTCCAAGCACTATTTTCTCCACGTCAAGTGATATTTGATGTTCTGCTGTATAGTTGTAGGTAATGACCAAACAGCCTCTCAGCGAGACTCCGGTGACATAACACGCCTTATTTATATGTACCAGCTTTAAGTGTTCTGTACACTTCTGCAGTGTGTAGGGGGCCTCAGTGAAATACAATATCAGACAGATCTTTTGTGAACTAAAGTAGAACAAGCCCCATGTTACAAGTTAAAAGAAAAACAAGCAAACAAGCAAGCAAAAAGAGAAAACTGAACACATTATCACGTCCTACTGGATCCAAACAGGCTAGGAATTTCACGTGTGAGGCAGTTATTCTGCAGTTACCCATGTATGACTGAAAGCAGCAGGAACTATGGTGTTTCCATGTTAATCATAAACAGAGTTTTGTATTGAAATTTTTTCTAAATCATTTTATCCCACAAGGTCCTAGTGGTTGAGTTGCTCCTGCAATAGAATCACAAATAACTGGGTGACATACTGTGAAAAATTTAGAAAATGAGAAACACGATCCCATTTTCCAAACAGAGCAGAAACAACACTAATTCCATTAGGCAAGATGGAACAGACAATTAAACTGGGCATGCTTTTAATTTTGAAGCTAACCAGATAACTGATGCTTTTTTCAAATGTAATGACTATTGAAGTGATTCCTTTAATGTGAAGCAAACCCACTGATTTTCCTTTCTAAAATTAAAGCATTTACCTTATACAAATTATAAGAAATGTTACCTGTTGCCTCCACCATTCCTTCTAGGATTACAACAATTTCTAGCTCCTCTTTGGGCAACTGGGCTTTGGAAATCTCCCAGAAAGGACTCTGCTGGTTAATTTCATGGCTGATGATCAGTGGTGAAACCAAAAAGAGACGATCATCCCCTGTGTAATAACCTACGTTGATATCTGTCTGGTTGAGTGGTATAAATTCCCCCTCCTTTGTCTGTTTGGATTTGATCAACTTGGCTCGTATTGATGCCTCTACAATGTGTGAATTCCTAAGGTCTCCTACTCGGAACATCAGACACAGCTTTCCATCCCGCATGGAAATAACTGCGTTTGTAGAAAAAACCAAGGTTTCTGCCCTCTTCTTGGGTTGGGATATTTTCACAAACATGCAGCCAACCATGAAAGCGTTGACGATAGAACCTAAAACAGACTGCACTAAAAGCAGAATAATTCCCTCGGGACACTTGTCCGTGATGACCCGGTAACCATACCCAATGGTGGTTTCTGTCTCGATTGAGAATAAAAAGGCTGAGACAAACCCATTGAGGTTGCTGACGCATGGGGTCCACGTGCTGTCCCCTATATGATCCATATCTCCTCGCATGTAGGCAATTAGCCACCAGATCATTCCAAAGAAGAGCCAGGTTACAGTGTAAACCATGACAAAAATCAACAGGTTGAACCTCCACTTGAGATCGACTAAGGTAGTGAAGATGTCAGTCAAGTAACGGTAAGTCTCTCTGACATTCCCATGGTGGACGTTGCATTTCCCATCTTTCCTAACATACCTCTGGATTTTTCTCTTGGCAAATTCTTTGTTTATATTTTTTGGCAGATCCTCTCTAGCTTGTTTGGGCAACTTTGGCTGATGAATAGTGACAGGGCTCTCTATGTCCTGCTCCATTGAGTCTTCTTCCAGTACGTTAGCTGCCATTAAAAACAAACAAACAAGAAAAAGGCAGGCATTATTTTTCTTATTATTTCTCTAAGTCAACACACAAATTCTTCCTGTATTACTGGCATGAAATTGCTATCAATCAATAAAATTATCATCCTTGTTCTTTGCTCACCTATTAGACGCACAACACCAAAGTCAAACGATGCCAAGCATCCTCAATTTATTGCTAAATAGAAATACTTTGAAGGAAAATTGTCTTTCTCATTTCCTATCTATCAGGTCATCCTATCTACAACCATATTTAAATTCTGCAAGATGTGTTCAAGCAGCTCTTTCTTCCCCCCACCCCCCCTTTACAGTTTAACAAATTAGGTTTCTTATGCACCAAGAAAGATCTTCTGGGAGATAGCAGATACAAATGAGGAAACGGATTCGCTTGGGGGTTTGAGTCAACAAGATGAGCACAGAAAATGAGCAGTTGTGAGCTACTTTTTCTATCAATTGCATTGCTATGGGGAAAGTATTAAATAAATATAAGGAGTTTAAAAAAACCCAACATTTTTTAGAAAGAACCAATCCTACTCTTGTTGAAGGAAAGCAGGGCTTTACTGTAATATATACCAAGAGCAATTCAAGCACACTTCCACAGAAAATCAATGTCTCGCTGATACTGAGACGGGGAATTGTACGTCCTTCTCCCAGTAACATAAAACATACAGTACTTCAGAACATGATTTCATTTTAATTCAGTATGCCTGTGGCCTTTAATTCACGTGTGCATTTTTCTCTAACTGTATGGGCCTACACAAAGTTCCCCCGCAAGTGTCTTACAAGAATTTAAAACCCAGAAATGACAGTAACTGCCTTTTTTATTTTTTTTTTTTTTTTGCATCCCAGCCTTCTGAGATAAATAGCTTCATTATGTTTATGTGCAAAAAAGAAGAGTTTACTGAGGAGGAGAGTGGTTTAATCAAATGGATTTTGCATGATGCTGAGGACCCAGTGAGGTCTGGGGTAACTGTTGTCTTTTTACTGGAAACCCTTCTGCATTCTGGGGCTTGTGCCTGCAGGAATTTCAGCTCTTGAACTCCTAATTTTCTCCCTTCTGGCTAACTGCTATCATTCTGCTGCCAGGCTGTGAAGGGAAAAGGCTTCTGCTGTCTCTGCCTAGATGCTTGTCTGAATACAGTAGCACTGATGTGATGTTGTACCATCACTTTATGGAGATGCTCTTCCTGAAGAGTCAGGGCATTGACCTGCATGTTGTTGGTGCACCCTGCAATGGCCACAGTTTACATTAATGTTCTGCAGTAACTTCTGTGCAGGCTCAGGTGTGGGCTGCCCAGTCCTGCTATGGATGGTGACATTCAAGCAGAGAGCTGGGAGCAAGCAGCTTGGGTTGGGAAGCACTTAATTTCCCTGAGCTCCAGTTGCCGCTGAGTACCTCTTGCGTGGCTGGGAAATGGGGGCATAAAGCGATCAAAGCTCCTGCTTGACACAGCAGTCCTGTCTCTGGCACCCCATGGGCAGGGGTGCCTCTGCCTGGCACTGCCCTGGGCAGTAGACCCAAACCCTTTCATGTGGAGGAGTTACAAGGGAAGTCTGGGCTCTTGTCCAGAGAGAGGGTTGCACAAGGGGCTGCTCTTGGTGGGTCAGTAATGGCATGAAGACCGTTTTAGTCACTCTCTCTCTCTTTAGTCACACAAACATGTGTTACATAGCAGAATATCTGTGGAGTTTCACAGCACTTGTAGCTTTTTCAAGATGTGCAGACTCATACCTGTGGAGAAAGATCACAGACCCTTGTGAAGTTTTAGGGGTGACTGAAATACCCAGGGGAAAAAAAAAAGGGGTTGGATACTGGTTGTCTCTCCGTCTGGCCAGGTCTACTGCTGGCCAAGCCTCCGTTCAGCCCCATAGCCTTTTCTGTGTTAAAAGAAAGGCTCAAAGGCTGGCAGTAGCATGGAAACCTGAGAGCGGGTCTGTGTTTAAAGACTGTGCGTTCCACCCTGTGTCACTTTTTCACTTTGCTGCTGCGTGGAAAGAGAGCATTATTCAGGCTGATGGTAGCGGCAGCACTGGAAGTCGTGTCACAAGGCAGTCAGTTCTGAATGAACTTACCCCGGTTGGTGACAGTTTGCCTGCTTGCATTATCATTAGTGCTATGTAGTGTATGATGAAATAAACACAATAAAAAGGCATTGCAGGACCTTTGTGAGGCAGACTTAAGCCAAAGCCAGAAAATTTGAAGTTAAGGCTTCACACTTTATGCTTAACTCTCTATTGTGCCTAGGGAAATTTCAGTCCACAGGAGCTATCACATCACTGCAGTAACAGACCCCTCAAATACTCACGAACAGCCTATGAAGACTCTGGCTTTTGAGGCTTTAATGCAGTGTATGTTAGACTAGTAATGCTGGTTTAGTATGGTTCATTATCTTTAAGGCATTATGAATATTTTGCTTTCCCCTCCCAGTTAGACCCTGGCATGAACACAGAGACAGGGTGCAGGTGCTCCCTGTTGCCTTTGAGAATATACCTTACTTCTGACCTTGCTATTAAAGGCAACCATGTCCTAGACCTCCCTGCCTAAGCATCTGTTACCAGAAATGGCAAAGCATACTAAAAACCATAACAGGGCTGGGAGGGGCTACAGGTGCTGATTTTATCAGCGACATCAGGAGAAATCTGAAGGGACATCCCCATCCAGGGATGCCTACCAGTCACACCCTGCGCCCATCTAGCCTGCTTTGCATGCGGTGTTTATTTCCTTGCTAGCAATGAAGTACCTTTTATTCTTACAACAAATTTTAGTGATGCTTTCAAAATGCTTTGTGTTGATTAAGCCCTTGTGCATCGCAACCAGACTTTCCTGACTTTTACAGTACATGAGCTGACCCACAAAGAGAGTTAAGTGCCACAATTTCTCAAGCGGCCACAGGTTTTGTAGCTGGAGCAAGGAGCTGCTGTGCTCCCCAGCACATGGTGGTGGGCTGTCACTGTAAGTGGGCTTCAGACACCTGCCCCTTCCAACATGGAAGAATTTTTCTCAGCTGTGAGACGTCGCAGCAGAGCTGACTCCCATCTGGGTATGTAAGAGGGCAGCTTTGGACAGCCAGGCGCAGTGACTGCATTTAACCCGTCTCTCTCAGTATAGCGTCTTGCTAACACTCTTGCGGACATTTTAATCTCCCTGGGGGCATCTGGCCATTTTGTAAACTCTTCAGGCTCTTCCCAGTGCTGTCATTTCTCAAATATCAGGCAGTCTCTGAGAGGAAAAATTAAGGTCAAGTTTTTAGTCTTTTTCTCCTTAAGCAAGATGCTCTTTTACTATTTCTCTTACCCAATTTGTATTGTGAGACCCAACAAATACCTGTATGGGGAGGTTTCTAGATGAGAGTCACAGCCCGTCACCCTCTCCTGGTCTGAGTTCTCACTCCAGAGTGAACCTTGGGAGCAGCAATTCCTGAAATAAGTGATCCAAGGATTGTGCATCTGTGTGTTTCCATGGAAATGCTTGATGAATAAGTTTTAAACACATGGCTGGATCCCTATTCACCACTAAGGCTGAGGAACAGCCACATATTGTCAGTGCTTTTGCCACAAAACACTTTGACTAATTATATTTTTACTTGATATCAACCCAATTAGCTTATGCTGTTTATTTCATTTAATTTTCCTTTTGGTTATATAATGGCTGTCATGGTTCCAGGAACAGAGGAGTGAATAGCATCTCTCTCGCTTGAGAGCTATTTTTACTCTCTCCACTTTTCTTCATGACAAAAATATATACATATTATTAATCTGCACACAAAAAAAAAAAAAAAAAGAAAAAGATGTACTTCTTCTGAATGCTTCCCCCTCTCCCAGTAAACATTATGTTTGTTTGAACAAAACGGCCAGGTAGCAATACCGTGCCAATTTAGGGCAATTTAGAGCATTCTGTTCAAAGTATGTGTTTCAGTGAGTCCTTTAGGCAAATGCATACAACACATATGAGATTTCAGCGACTTGTTTCATTTTCCAGCAAATAACAAGGAGTTCTCCTAAATAAGTCCCTGAATATTTCACTGATGTTTCATCATAGCAGTATGTACTATACCAGTAAATTAAATGTGCCCAGGCCTGTTCTTTAGCATGGAGGCTAAATGGAGCAGTACAGCCTACACTTGAATTATTGAACTCCTGTTGTTTTCAAAACAGGGTAGTCTCATACAATCTGCTTATTAGGAATAGTCTGTGTCCCATGCTAACACCTGAAATGTCGCCAGGAATTGTGTGTACTCAGTTCTGCACTGGTCAAAACCATGCCAGGGGCTTTTCTAGGAATTTTACCATAAAAGGAATTGGGTACCAGTGCTTGGGAACATTTTATTTTCTAGCAAAGATGCAACCAGTGTTGGTGTCCTGGTCTTGTCTATTCCAGAATAGCATTCGCAAGGCATAATCCAGTGTTTCCAAGCACATATTTTTATTTGGAGTCTGTAGAATAACATGAATCCAGTGTCAACAACAAACTATGAGCTGTATAGGAGATGCTCTCACAACCTTCATGGCTGCGAATATAACGTATTCCTATAATCCCTAAGCAATAATTTTATCACTAGCAATGTGATTTTTTTAGACTTTGGTAGTGCTTCAGAGATCTTGTCCTGGTACTGTACAAATAAAAACCAAAAGGAAGTATGTGAAGGACATACTTGTCTAATTTAAATACTCATGGCCTATTCTGATCGTATACTGTATCAGAGTTGTAGGATGACCTGCAAAGTAATAAGGATTTTCAACAGAGAATATTACAAATTATATCTGATCTTTTTGTAACAGAAAATGATATAGAAAGGTTAGTGAATGTTTCACTGTAATTTAGTAGACTGATTTTCTCTTTTGTAACATAGTTGTGAACGGTTTGTATGCAAATTTATTGAAAATTATAAATGACTTTTTTGAAAATAATAAATTTTCATAGAAACTATGATTCTATGATTCTATGAAAATTCATTATTTTCAAAAAAGTCATTTATAATCTACAAATTGTTCTCATGGGCTTTATTGCACACATACAAAAGTCGAGCAGGCATCATTTTGACTGTGATTTCTCTCTGCACGCAGGTCATTCCCCACTTTCCTAATAGGGTAAGGGCAACTTTTAAGTTAAGCAGGTGTTTGCAGTTGTAAGGTCCAAGCTTGCCTTTTGTGAACGTTTTTCAGTATTCAGCTCTCATTTGCTGTGATCACAAGCCTCCCTGCCACTGAACTCATCTCTGGAATATTCGGTAATACCAGGTGGGTATTTCTGTTCCCCACTGCCTCTGCGAGGTTGTTAGGCTTTGACATCAGGAGAAGGCGGCGTGGCACTGCGCAGCAGAAGACATTTTCTGCAATGTTCAATACTCTGCTTTAAGTTCGGGTTTTTTCTGTTTCTTTTCTTGCCTGTGATGCAAGAAGAAGTCGTCAAAGAGAGGAAGCAGACGGGGAGCTTTTGAAATGCTTTGCCTGATCTCTGGCTGGTTTTAGTCACTGTTTCAGAGCTTTGTAAAATCTCAGGTCTGACGAGCACTGAGGGCACAGGAACAGATATTTTCAGAATAGAGGGGGATTTGCCTATTTGATGAACTCAGTCTGTGTCGCTCTCAGTGAGACCAGGTAATCCATACTGCGAGACACTGTACATTGCCACTAGATATGAGGACAAAGAGTCTTGTTTACAGAAAAAAAAAAAAAGGAGCTTTTTATGATCAGCTAACAATTGTAAGCAGTCATTATCACAAAATGCAGATTTTCTTCTGAAAAAAGAAAGGAATTAGGAACTGCTCCTGTGCTGTTGAAATCAGTGCAAAATTGTCTATTCACTCAGCTGGGAACATTGTCTAGTCCTCATTTTGAAATGTTGAAACACTGACTTGGCAAATTTCGTCAAGAACCAAATTACTTATTTGCACGCATAGAATCATAAATATAATTTCAGAGAGAGCATGCATGTGATTTAAATTTATTTCAGCAGCAGTTTTCACTAAAACAAATGCAAATTGAAGTATATTTATTGTTAGAAAGAGGTTGTAAGGATGATACCTTGTTTTTTTCACACTACCTGCTTCATCATTGCCTTCTAATCCAACTTGATAAAAATAACATTTTACTGTTTTCCTTTCTTTTAAGCCTGTACAGCTGCAAAAAATCAGCCTGAGTAACACTTTGCCTCTATGCAGTACAAACATTTCCATTCATTTCTGATTCTTGGCCTTTTTATTATGGAGGACGGAAAATGAAGCTGATATGTGAATTTAAAAAAAACATGACTCCATTTTTGGTAGTCATTTGACCTTGTAGGTTTTATTTTGGATTCTAACCAATTTTGTTACAGAATTTACAACTAAAGGTAACAGAATGCTGTTTTTACATCTGCTTTGCTAAATGTAGCTTCACGTGAAGCACAGGGAAGCCAGACAGCCTCGGCTTTGTAACATATCTGGAGCAGTGTAAAAAGGCTGCATATTCTGAACCTGCAAAGATGTGTGGAGACAGTTGATTATCAACATCTTCTGCCTTTTGTTAGGCTGGCGATCCCAAGTTGGATTATGAAACTTGTTTACTACCTGAAGTCTGAGTGCTTGGAGCCAGTGTTAATTCAGAGCCATCTCCAGTGCAAATGCTTGGCATTGAAAATAGATTTCTGGAATGGAATTTGCTGCTACATCTCTCTGCTCCTGTCTGATTAGTCTAGTTATACATGATTTTTACCAGACTTTTGGCTTCCAGAAAAGCTTGAGCTAGAGGTTCAGAGCAAGTAAGGGTTCTCCTGAAAGCCTGTGAATCTACACAAATTAACCTATTGTTTTTGATGTCAGCATACATGCTGGCCATTGACCCCCTTATGGATGTGGTGACTGGAACCAATGTCCAGAGTGTTTTTGGGGGGCCCAGTTCAGTGCAGTCTAGAGGCTATTCTTTTGAGCAGACTCAGCATATGTATGGGCTATTGCTGATATCGAACATATGCTCTGGCTTGCGCCATGCTCTTATTCATCATATTTCCCTCAATGGTACGAGTAATGTCTGTCACAATCTATATGTTAAATTAACAACTCCTTATCCTTTATGGCAGCTGGTCTATCATCACCCTCGTCTACTGCTCACTACCTCTTCATGCTCAACCTCCCAACTTCTGTTCTCTTGCTCTCATCAGAGAGGCAAAAGCAAATATGTTTTCACCTTAAGCAGGTAATAAATAAGAAAGTCTGAGAATGACAAACCCACAGAGCTACAAAAGGGAGACAAATAGGTGTCCCATGCAATTTCAGAGAATATTGAACAATGGAGACTAAGCTCAAGATGGTGGGGGGAGCAGTGGTTAGTCTGAAAATCATGGCCTACCAATGGAAGACTAGACAACGGAAGACTACCAGTAAGGCAGAATGAAGATTCCTGGCCATGATAAGTGTGCAAGACTGGCATCAAAATCAGAGTGTCTTGCATGCAATTGCTCATAGCAATGCACAAGGAAGTCAGAGAAGTACCCCATCTCTTTTGAAAAAAATCAGACCTCATTCTCCTTTGCTATAGTGTTCTTGTCCTATCCACAACCAATGCAGAAAACAGCCTCCTCAGAAGCAGTATTTCTTCTGAGAAGGTGAGAAAGATAGAAGGGATGCATTTTTTGCACGTGGAAAATGCATACTGTTGTCACTGCTGCTGCAAGCAGTGGAGCAAGGTCAGTGGCAGAGACAGCCCAGGTGTCCCACCCTAAGTCGTGCCACCTGGCAACATCTGAGCTCGGCTCATGTCTAGAGCTTCCATGTGGGAAAACTACTGACAACTGCTGTAGTAGGGATAATAGAGATCATTAATGATTCACAATTCTGACAGGACTTAATAGCCGCAAATACTGGCCACATGTTTTCTTTCTGATGCCGCTGCATCAGATGTATATCTCCCTGAGTTGCTGTAACATGTCATTGTCTGACATGCCCCCTGAGAGATTTCTTTTTGGAGTTACTCAACACCAGCTATTTCTACCAGTTACTATCATGTGTACTAATGACAAAATTTTTACTTGTCAGTTGCACTATTTATTCAGAGATTTACTAAGAACTCAACTTTCCATCTCTGTGGGGTGCACCAGGAAAAGGAGAAAGCATGTAGGGAGTACACTGACCTGAGTGTTATCAGTTTTAGACTGTTTGTGTTTACAAGCTCTAACTGCTAGAAATAAAAAAAAATAAATTAATTTAAAACCTGCTCAGAATCATAGAATATTTTGGGTCAGAAGTGACCTCTAAAGGTCTCTTGACCAAGCCCCTGATCAACACAGGACCAACTTCAAAGTTAAATGACGTTGCTCAGGGCCAAGGATGGGAGTTTCCACAGCCTCTCTTGGCCCTGTCCCAGTGCTGCACCTCTCGCATTTGGGACTTTTTTCTTTTTTTTTCTTTATATCCTATTGGAATTTCTCTCACTGCAGCTTGTGCCTATTGTTCCTTGTTTTTCCCTGTGCACTTCTGAGAAGAATATGACTTCATCTTCTCTGCAGCTTCTCTTTTGCATCTGAGCTATTGATTTACAGCTCACCCTTCCAGGGAATTTGTGTGAGGACTGGTTAAATCCCGGTTTCTCCACCTATTTTCCTTACCAATTACATAGAAAAAGAGTATTCTTAAATTTTGTGAGAAGTGATGGGGACAATCAGTTCCTTCTCATTATTTTTTCCTGCTAAAATTTTCCCAGCTGAAAACTCTGGAAACAATAATTAGCTATCAGCTGAACATTTCGTATAGATAATCCTGACTCATTTAATTCTGCACCTGTAATGTCAGTGGTATCTGGGGAGTGCTCCTGGTTGTTTCTGGAAGCTGAAGTGTAAATTGGAGCTTGGCTGCCCTGTCCAATGCTGATTATCTGTACTACTAACTGTTAGCAAGCTACCTCTCTTGGCTTTGGCCCATGCAATATATGGAAATGGTTTGGGAGACAGTATGTGCCAGGGACTGCTCCCATTAGACAGCATGGATGAGTTTGCATCAGGTTTGGCTCCTTTCACTCTCATCTGCCAACACTGTCCCAGCAGGCTTTGCTCCCTCAGATGTCTCCACAGGCCCTCATGCCACCTGTGCATCAAGCAACGTATGACCTTGGTCTGCAACACAGACCTCATGTTATTTCAGATAATTTGATGTGGGAAAAAAAATCACTGTCAATATACTAATTATGCCTTAAACCCAAGATACGTAAAGTCCACACAAGACTCAGGGCCAAGTGCTCTGTAGCATGGCACGGACATCCTATACCACTTGCTCTCAAGGTGGTGCAACAATTCCTGGCCTGTTTTTATTTGGCATTGTAGATGTAGTCAGATTGGTGATGGGTCTGGTGCATATTCCAGTACGTGAAAAGTGTAGAAATGAAGGCAGGCAGCTGTTGCCTTTGTCAAAATCTATCTGTCCAATTAGGTCACTAGAGAGGCGAGAAATAAACCCTCACACGAGTTGATACCAACCAGTTTTCCCACTTTCACATTGGCAGGAGAAGCCAGTACTCTCTCCTTGATGTTTTCTATCCCAACTCTGTTCCTGTCCTTTTTACATCCCCTTCCTGAAGTAAGGGTGGCTTTACATGAATCTTCATCCCTGAGATAGCCAAATACAATTTTTGCCTGCATGGCTGAACAACCTTGAGACAGCTTTGTGCCTGAATATTCATACAGCTCCTTGGGCAGGTGTTGGAACCATCTTGACTGCTGCACAGACATACTCTGACAGCTTGCTTTACTTTGATCAATGAACTATCATAAATATAAGGCTTCGGAAGAATGGAGGAGAATATTTTTGTCAGAAAGGAAGGACTTGATTCAATCAATATGCTGTACCAGTTGACTGGAGCCAATAACTTATGTAATGAATTAAGCCTGCAGACCAAACACAAGAACTTCTAGTACTTTCATACAGAAATGGGCAGAAGACACTATATATTGATATGGATCTGGCACATGATCAGCTTAGGGTTAGGGGATCTGAGATGACTTTGAGAGTGTCTACTTTTTTCTTTGCAAAACATCACCTACACTGAGTAAACTTTCCCTAGGTCGAGATGATTGTTCACTGGTGAAATCACCTGGCGTTGGTGCTGAGTAGCGTGTGTGTGTGCTATGATGCGAAGTAGCACACACATACACACACACAACCAACTGCTACTTTGCAGCTGATTGTGCCCAACAGCAGCTTCTTAGTGAAGGAAGGCTTTGGGAGAACAGTTTGAATGCCATTGGTAAAGAAGAGGTGTTTGAGCTAGAAAGAACTGTCACTTGCTATGTCTGCTTTTTCAAGAAATACGGGCTACAGAGAACAGAGCGACTTTGAAGTACAGATATCTGATCCTCCTACCTCCCAATTCTTGAAAGAAGAATGAAAAAATGTCACATACTTCCTTCCTTAAATTTTATTCCCCCCCCCCCAGTTTACATCCAGCTGCACCCCAAATAGGCTGTCCCCAGGTCACAGACATTGCCTGAGAATATTGGTTTTCCTTCTGCTATCACAGTTGCATAAAGTTACAGAAGGGGCCAGAAAGACTGGGAAAATTGATACAACCAAGAACTTTTTTTTTTTTTTTTTTAAATCTGGTAATGGGGATTTCTTTCTTGATAACTTCTTTGCAGTCAAAGAAGTATTTTGGTGGCTTTTTCTTCTAGGCAATGCATTTCAGAAAAGCAAGGTGCTCCTCCCTTACAAAAAACAGGTAGGATTTTAACTTTTTTGCACACTTGAGAAGAAAAATTATTCATTTTTTTCTCATAGCTGCTGGTGAAAAAACATTTCTGTACTTGCTGCTGTCTCTCGTGGTGGTGACTTAGTGGACATATATCTGTGAGTGACGCTGTTCATTTGGCCTAACATACAAAACCGAACTCTTGCATCCAAACATTGCCTCACAAACAACATTGTCTCAGAGACCACACAGTTATGCCTCTTACAATTACTTAGTTTATCTGAACAGCTGCCATGTTCTTTCTATCCCCCTCCTCTTCCATTTCTTACTGCAGTTGATAAGGGGATTCTGGAGGCTTTCTTTAAGCTAAATAATTAGGCTATAACTAGCTTCATCCCCTTTCCCTGCCAAAAGAAGTCACAGTGAAATACAAAGACCTAGTTTCTTGCTACTGACTTCCCATTTCTACTTTGCGCAGTTTATAGACTACAGAGAAAAAAATAACTGAGAAATAAGTCTGGAATTGACATTTAAAAAGACATTAAGAAAAAGAATTTTTTAAAAAACTCCATAATTTCAGCTGGGTCAATGTCTTGTTTCAGGTTGTGGTATTTTGATAACCTCGAAATGGAAAGTGCAGAACAGTACTATAGCCATGTTTCCTAACGAAATGAGCCTTATCCATCACTCTGTCTGGCCTCCCCCCAATTACTTTTGAAACTTTGGCTGGTATTTAGGCTTAGATTTCTTTCAGATCTTCAGTTAGATTCTGAAAGGTAGGCGTAGCAGCATTTGACAGTGTGTGGAGGTCTCAGAAATACTAAATTCCTACCAGTGTCATGAAAACAGACTGAGTTAACCACACTATCAGATGCCAAGGAATCTACATAAGAAGGAGCTACAAGAAATGTTTCTTTTTCATGCTGCTGCTCCCAAAGCTACAGTCAAATATTTTTTCAAATAGCTATTCCACTCAATGTCTCTGTGAAGTATCTAAAAAAAAAATTGCTCCTGCTTTGTGTGGAGCCTGAAGGGTTGTGTGCTTTTATTTTCAGGCAGTAAGAGTGCAGCCACAGGCTGGATCTGCCTGATGCTCATATTCGATAGAAGGACTTCCACATTCAACAACAGGTTTTTTCAGGTCAGAGTTTCTGGCTTCGTCTACAAAGCGAATTAAGTACAAGAAAATAAAACTAACTCATGGGCAGGTTTTTTTGTTTGTTTTTTGTTTTCTTTTTTTAATAAATTGTTTAGCTGAATCAGAACAAAAGATTAAATGAACATATGTTTGGTTTCAATCCAGATTTTTTTCTTACTTTTGTTTAACGTGAATGACAATCATATACGCTTTCTGGAATAAGCATCAGCTATAGAGGATTTTATACCCATCTACATGTGAATTTCTTAAAAGATGTATTCAGGCAAGTACAATGTCAGACCCAACATGACTGAAAATATAAGTCAAAACCACAAAAAAATGTTTCCATGTCAAAAAATAGCAACATTTTGTCTTGAAATAAACAATTAAATGGTGTCTAAACTACCATTTACTATGTTATTTGACTTAAGCTACAGAGTAAAGTAAATAGGTCTATAAACTTGTTTGAAAAAAGAATCAAAGGAGTTGCTGTGAAATTGCTGTAATTGCTTTAATTGCTATTATCCTTTCCTATTGGGAAATAGGTAGCAAAAAAGAATTGTAAGCACTAAAACATTTTGTAAATTGGATTCAATTTGACCAACAGGATTTTCCAAAAATATTTGATGAAGGAAAGACATTTAATTTCAGACTTTCAAAAATGTGGTATTTTGTCTGTGAAATGCTGAAGTCTAGGAGCTTTTAGCACCAGTTTCAGAATTAAATTTTCACTCGTTTTTCACAGTAAAATTTTACTCAGGTTTAGGAAACAGCATTGTTCAAAAGGATTAAATAACCTCAAAGTGGAAGGATTATATGAAAGACTTTGTAATGCCTATTTTGAGTGAGGTAAGGGTTTTCTGTTTGTTTTTCTTACTTTGTTAAAAAGTATCTAAACGTCTTTTTTGTTTGTTCTTAATTTTTCCTATATTTTTTTCCTTCTCTGACTGAAAATAACCCATCATTCACCAGGATTGTCCCATGCATGAGTCACTCGATCACCAGTTTCTTCTCTAAAGATGAGGTACTTTGAGAGGTAACTGGAACCTTTCAGAAAGAGTAGAAAGACTTGATGGTGCTGGGTTCATGTTATCCCAACTGGCTAGATTGCAACATCCAGTTTCTGCAAATCCGTTAAGGAGTCTTGATGGCATTTGATACTGGGTGGCTGAATGTAGAGTTTAATACAAAAATAAAGTACTAATATGGATTTTTTTTTTTTTTACAGTATGTATGGATCTTACCACAACAGGCTGAACTGGTATCATGTATTTTGAATAATTGATATTTTAGATGGTACATTAGTCTTCAGCTAGCAAAGCCCATCTATCTTTATTGGAGCTAGCAAAGCTCAGCATGAGCACAAATAATTCAAAGCTTTCATAGCCTTTAGATGTCTTGAGAGAAAAGAGTAGTTCTGCTTTTCACATATCTCCTGATTTGTATAGGGAGAAGATCTACCTCTGAAACGTATGAGCTATCTTTCAGGGATTTGCTCATAGACATCAGAAATACAGATTGCTCTTGTTAGAGCTACTATGTGAAACACTAAATATGCTAGAACAAAATGTGAATTCTATGTCTTTTTCAGTCAGGTATATGTAGTTGGACTCACTTAAAGAAATAGTTGATAAAGGAGCTGACCTTTTAAAGAGAAAACAGCTCCTGTGCAGTAAACAAAAGTATTGAGCCCACAGAGGAGAGCTTTTGATAAATGAATAGGTTGGTAACAAGAGCACACTTCTTGTGCATCCAAAAGCAAAATTAAATGGAAAACTGAGATGGTAAAAATAGAGCTTGGCAGCTTCAAAGAGGCTTTCTGTGCATGAAGTAAGAGTGGAACATTTGCAAACAAATTAGCTTGTGTATTGGGTAGGTTTCTGGTTTTCTTCTGTTTAAAACTAACTCAAAGCCCATTTGTGAGGCTGAGGCCAGTGACAGAAGGGTAATGCTTTGCCAGGAATGATGCAGAATTTCAGCTGCCCGCCCTGGTGCCTGAGTCCCCCCAGCAGCTCAAGCACTATGGGACCACCTGGCTGGTCTAAAGGATGTCACTAGTGGCTTTGTAGATGCCCAGGCTTTCTCAATAGGGACAGCAGTTGCAAGAGAGGGCTTCCAGATCAGAGCATGTCAAGTGGCAGAAATGCACACGGATTCATTTTTAATGAAATGACAAAAGCTTTAAAGGGCCTTCCCTAGAGGTCTGATCGTGCTCTCCTGGTGCACGTGTCAAAGTGGGAGCATCAGAAGACATGGGTGTGTGGGAAAGAAACGAGGATCCTGGGATCCTGGATGCCTCAGGATTTGGAGGTACCAGCTGTTGGGATAAAGTACCTGCACAGCTCCCCTGACATCCCATGGATGGCCAAGATGAATCTTAATACTCCTTATTTCCCAGCAGAGACCTCAGGCCCAAGGGCTGCTTGGCTTCCAAAAAGGAAAAAAAAAAAGAAAAAGATGGTAATCACAGCTCCATTTGTTCTCAGGGCCAGGACCCACCTTCTAAAACCAGGTAACCTCATGTTGTACTGTGTGCATGCATGGTCCCTCAGGAGGCCATGGAATAACTGGAGAAGGTAATGGAGATTGGGAGCCAAAGGGGTGGAGGGGTCCCAGCACCTGCCACTCAAAGAGATGGTAAGAAAAGCCCGGACTCTTCAGTCTGAAGAAGGTGAAGGCCCAGAGGGATGTCATGGAGATGGAGAATTCCACAGTACCCTGGATCTCACACAACTAGTAGGAGATTAGTTTTAAAACAGTTACAAGAAAGTATTCCTTTAACAGCAGGTAGTAGCTTCAGAAGCTTGCCATCCCTTGGAGGCTGTGGAGCTGGGCAATATCAGGAAGTTTGAAAGGCATTTGGCAAGCCCATAGACAAGACGACTTTGAATAGACAGTGAAAGGGGCAGGGATGTTCCCTCTAAGAGCGCTAATGCAGGAGGCAGGGTTGCAGAACATGGAAATGGACTTATGGGCTTCCTCTTTGATGGTATGGTAGAGCACTTTTCTTCTTATATTCTTCCAGCTCTATAATATACATGCTTCTCTTTCTGATATCATTGACACATCCTCTGAGATAAATGGGGGGTTCATAAGAAGTGGACAGAAAGATATTCTATCTCTATTCTGATAGGATAACTTTGTTGTTCATGCAAATACTGTGATCAGTTGACATCAGAGGTGATTGGGCCTTACTTCACTGCTATAAAATGATTTCTGAGTTCAAATATAGAGTCTTAGATTTATTTTTTTTCCTAGCCTTGCTAGTTTCCAAGGAGATCTAACCATGTAGATTGTCTGCAAAGGTGGTAATTAGCCAGCAATGAACAAGATGGACACAAAGAACTTCTTGGCAAAAATCAAAATTTCAGAGCAGTTCTCTCTTTTAATGGCTAGTATGCAGAAGCAATCCGATCAGTTCTTTTCAGATTTTGAAAAAGCATCCCCATTTGCCTTCACAGTATGGTTTTGTAAACAGCTGCCTTTCAAATTGGTGGCTGAACAGAAAAATGAAAAATGTCCTCAGATTGATTTGGATGGGATTCTTTTCAGAATATCTAGCAATTAAAAATAGGATTCAACAAATTGTTCTGACTGCTTAAAAATAGTAATAATTTGGATTTATAACACACTGTGCAGAAAAATGATAGAGTCATAAGGCAGGGAGGAGCAAAGGCATGTGCCATTCATAAAACATGTTTCTCTTTTTATGCTACACAGACTTGGCCGTTACATGGGGTGAGGAGTCTTGGATTTGCCTTTGAGTAAGGCAAAGACAGGATTTGAACTTGGGCTGTCCTTTATGCCTCATACGTACCATGGGTGTTGGGACTGAGGAAGGGTGTAAGAGAGGTAAGAAGGGTATGAACTCTTACTAACTCTCTTGGGAATGCCACCTGTATCTCTTCATTAATCTAACCCACAAATACAATACTCTTTCTGTATATGATGACAGCTATATTTTGCCCCTTAGGAAAAAGTTAAAAAACATTATTTGAAAAACATTGACCTAGTTTGACCCAAAAGTACAGATTTAAAGCTAGGATATTTAAAGCATGATTTGTTCAGTAAATGTTATTTGTCATTAAAATGCCTCATAGCTTATGTCGCAATGTAACTTTCAGGCATATCTAGGATGATGCTAAAATAGAAGCTTTAGAAAAGAAGTCCTTTGCAATATTAATCATGGAAGGGTCAGTGTGGCTGAGAGTTACCCCGACACAACCTGTGGGTAGAAAAGTGGAAAATCTGCCAGTTTAGTCTGGCCTTGTCACTTTGGGAAGTTTTATCATCATTATTACAATTTTTATAAGGACAGGATTAAGATTTTGAGTTTGTCTCTGACTTTCACACTTCCTATATATCCCAATATGGACCTTATTTGTGTTAACAAATGCATATTTTTTCCCATTTACACAGAATATGTGGGAGTCGTGTGAAATGAATAATGAGGACCTGAGATACATGGAATACAAAACAAAGAATAAGTGTTCAGGAAGAGTGGGGGAGACACACAGGAACCTCTTTCTTATCTGTATACAAACAATTTTTTTTTTTTTCCCATTGGATACTGAGCTCTGAAATGTTGACTAAACCCTTTATTTTGGGGCTGTTACTCCTCCAGCTTGTGCGACTGGTATTTCATTCTGGAAGGCCAGTACATGAAGCTGCATCAGACATTTTTATCTGACGCTTCCTCAAGCAGGCAACAGGGAGCAGTAGCAGAGCAAGCATTTCCTTCTGCCTGACATGTTTGGCTGCTGGAGATAGTCCCGGACCTACTGTTTTCCTCTGAAACCCAAGAGAGCAGTGAGTTTGTAAATCAACTTTCCTGGAGGAATCTGAAATGCTCAGCAGCACTAAAGTGAAGTGGAAAAACCCCTGCTTTCTCTAGTCACAGACTGCCTCTCTCAGTGGAGGGTGGGTAGGATTTACCTGCTTACGTACACAACACTGGGAAGGTGGCCTGGATAAGGGTGTTATAGTAATGCAACAAAACATTCACTCTCTTGACACCTCTCTTAATGCTGGAATAAAAAAGGTAATGGCATAAGTACTTTCTGTGGACTGCTATGTAATAGGAGGTAGTGGTTTCCCCCCATTTCTCATTTTTTTGTGTGTATCTGTAGGGACCCTACAGAGAGCTTTATCTGAGGGTCCCAGACAAACTTCTTTGAGGCTTGGTTAATTGGGGATTGAGAACAAAAAAGACTTGCTGTTGTACTATCATCTAAGGCTTTCAGAGACTCAGTCATCCCCTCTAAAATAGAGAGAATCTCATTTATACACCTTAATAAAGAGCAAGGAAACACATAATGACCCACACTAGATGTTACTTGTGCAGGTACCAAAGAAGCTGCAACCTCATTTCTCAGTTAATCTTCAGTTTGAGCTCAGATCTGTACAAGAAGCTAATGGCCTGGACTGCCTCCCATGCACGACATGACAGGCACCACACCTTCGTTATGTCAATGTATTTATTATCATTGTCTTCTTATACAGATTAAGCTCTGCTAGCAACATCTGGCAAGCCATTAATAACAGCTGTCTGTGATAAATGTCTGTTAGTTACAACTGATTTCAGCATTTCATGGCTGACCTGAGCACAGGCAATAAGACCGTAATACTATTCACATGTAAATTAAGTACAAGTTCCTATTGCAAGGATGCTGTGGCTAAATGGGCAAACTCTCGCTTTTCATCTGTGATCAGTTTTAACAAATAGCCTGACTTGCTTGCTTTCACCTTCACTTTTTTGCAATTACCTTGATTATTTGTTCTTATATTTAGCATTAGTATGCCTTGTCTGTGGTAGAGCCTCTCTGTCAAATCAATAAGGAGCAGTGCTTCCTCACTCATCCTGCCCATTCTCTCAGTACTATTTAAGCATGCCGATGTTATTGGGTCCAGACAAAATTAATAATAGGAGCTAAAAAATGCAGCTGGGCACACTGGTAAGTATGTTTGTAGGAGGCAGCAATGTATTATGTTATCTCCACATTGGCAGGGGAAAAGCAGTGCTCAGTGCTGTTCACAAAATGCTCCCTTTCTTTGGCAGGCTGAACACATTTAATCTTCTGTGGTGTTATCCTAGGAACATTCATGCAAATAAGGGTGGCTTGGAATCTCCTCTAAGAGAAGTCGTAGCTTAGTCAGGAATTGCAGGGTGAAATTTCAGGGGCTGTACTATGCTAGGCATCAGATTTAGTGATTTTAAAGGACCTTTTTGACCTTTTGATTAAAAAGACTCCCAGCATTTGTTCTACTCCACCTCCTCATAAAGCTGTCACTTTTTTCAGTCCTTCTGTTCTGTTCTCTTCCTACTTAAAATAAAATGAAATTGTTGGCCTCTGGTCAAGTGACTTTGAGCTGGAGAACAAGCCCATATCCATAGGAGGGAACACCTACACTCTGTTTTCCTACCTAAAGCCAGGACCAGCGGATAAAGTAGGGGACTGGCAATTATGCAGCATGGCATCTCTGACCTGCCAAGGAACTTAAGACTGGACCCAGTCCTGGCCTCGAATCCTGTTTTACTTGACTAAACGCTCAAATTCTTGTCAGATCCAAAAGCACAGGATGAACCTGCCTCAGACACTTTGTACTCCTGGCACCTACATGCCTTTGTCCAAGTGGCTGCTGCAGAAATGGGCCTGTTGCTTTCACAGGAGGCTACAGAGAGGACACATTGCTGTAAAGTGTGGGGTTTGGCGCTGACAGCTGGTAGCCAGCATTTGTCAGAAAGGGTAGCCAGCTCTGAGCTGTAAGACTCCTGGTTTGGGATATATTATTTTTTTTTTCTTCCCTTTTACAAGACACAACTACAGAGGAGAAAGAATGTAAAAGCGGCATCTGTACTGCAGTAAACCCCAGGACAGATTGTTTCCTATGACCGAGGGTCTGCCAAGCTCCCTGCTGTGCCGGTGAGGACTCGTGGGCTCTCTGTGCCTTCCAACTTCAAGCAGTGCACGCACAGGGCAGAGAGGGTTGCCAGGGAGGAGGTGTGGGAAGCTGCTTTGCCAGCTGCTTGCCCACAGGAGTAACGCATACCAGGAGTTTACATACAGGGGGGACTCAGGGGGACTTAGTTTTCCATTAGTACCTGGATGCTGAAAAGGAAAATCTGCTCGTAATGCACAACGGGAGAATGGTAAGTAGGAAAGAACAATCATCTTCATGAAGGGATCTTGGGTTTATCCGGTTATCCCTATGAGTCTGTTCAGAGTCATATGTGCAGATGGGAGGACGGGGGAAAGGCAGCTTGCACAGCTCTTCCCGCTGACAGTGCAGCCCAGTCTGCTTACAGGGTGATGAGTCTTCATTTTTGTAGGCCTTTGCCTACAAGTGTTTTATAGCTCCAAACCCAACACACATTGGATAAGTAAAAGAAAAGAAGGAAACCGTGTGCAAATCTGTTGTTAAATAGTGAGAGTAACTTTTCTCTATCCAGTTAGCTTGTTTACAAATGAGGGCAATCGAGAAGGACAGGGACCTGGGGTCCTCTAGGACAGTCAGCACCTAAAACCTCTCTGCCCTTTGGCTTTAATATAAGATACATGTGGGTGCCTGCTTTGGATTTACGCTTGCTAATATACTTCCTGAGCTTACTGGCTAGTCTGCTTGGCTTCTCTGTGAAGGGCTTGCCGTTTCCTGACAGCCTGGTGTACTTCAGCTCTCCTGGAGCTGGTGGGCTCTGAAGGAGGGATGGGAGTTCAGAGGTGGGTATAGCCTTCCCTGTCCTTGATAGCTTTAGACTAATAGGTAGCTGGGTCCTCCTATTAGAAGAAACTCCTGCACTGAGCTGGGGCTTGGCTGCAAATGTTCCCATGGCTGGGTATGACAGGCTGTGCTCTCAGGCATTTCTAGCACACGTACTGCTCACAAAGCCCTTCACAGCTGTCATACAGACTCAGAAGCATCCATGTCTCTGTTTTCTGCTCATTGTCTCTCTTCAGGAACTTCCAATCAGTTTCATGGTGCAAAACCAAAGGGAAATGCAGTCGAGGAAGGATAGCATTCTGTTGATGCAAATATTCTAATATTCTAAGGACAATAAGAATTTACAACATCCTATTCCTACTATGGAGACAAGTAGAAAGACCTTGTTACTGATTCCTCTAAGAACATAACTGTGTCCTGGTTCTCCAGGGTCTCAGTTTCCTATTGCAGTGGTGCTCCAGCAGGAACCGATTTGAGTAGTGTTTGCTCATGTGTGAGAGATTTTGCAGAATTAGACTGTTGGAGGGTATCTTCCTGCCTGGCATTTTTAGAATCCTGCCCAATTTTTAAAAACTATATAAAAATAACCGATTCACTAATTTTAATGGACATGCTGATATTTAATAGACCCACTTTGATGGGGACAATCAGACTTCCTGCTAGTTGCAAATTCTAAAGAAACTTCTTCTATGGAAAGGAATATTAGATGTATTGAAAGCATTTCATTTTTATCCTGACCCTTGCAAACATCATATGAGAGAAGTGTGCTGATCACTCTGTTGACAAAGAGTATTATTAGTGTTTGCTTACACTTCACAGTTTCTGCTCTATATGAAGTGGTGGATGTACGGTAACTTTGGAATGGAAAAGTGAGATGCTCTGAAAATGGAGATAATATGTTGTTACAAATGAAGGGATTCAAAGAGAGGAAAACCATAAGTAGAGTTTAATAGATGTGGGAGATAAGAATATGTTAGTTGCAATGGAATAAAGCAGCAAAGAAGACTTAGGCAGGTTGTGTGTTGGGATTTGTTTAATTCTTTTCACTAGGCTTTTCATCTTCAGTAACTTTTCTGTCTAAAATAGAAGAGGAACACAATTGATTTCCAAGTTGCACCGGGATGTCTCTGAATGTAAAAGTCAATTTGGATGTTCTGCTTTTCTTTTCCCTTGTCATTTTGCTTTGCATTTTTGTAGCTCCTTCTGATTTTTAGAGCTTTGTAGCACAGATTTTGGTTGCAAAAATGGTGGAAATCAATACCATCTTAATATCTTGTGTTCTCATAGTCTTTTTTGAATTGTGCACTGTTCTCGTATGTTTTCAAAGGACTTGTCAAGGCGCTAGTCTGGCTAATGTAATTTATCAGTGCAAGCACCCTGAACACTTCACGTTATCAGATGTTAAACTCTCCTCACCAAACAGGCTAAATAACCCAGCAACTATCTGGCTTCATACTTGTGGGTAGAAAAGCAGAGCTTTGAAAGAGTCTTAAATCTCTGAGTTGTAGACAGTGTTAATCACGGAGGAAAAATGAGTAGCAGCCAATAAGAAGTCAGGGAAGTCACAGCTGAGATGTTGGTCTGCCTTTTCAAATACAGTTTACTTCCCAGACTCTGTCTAAACAATGTCTTTCAGCATTCAGTACCTAGCATTAAAGCAATTATTCGCACCAAGGTAGTTGTTAAGACTATCAATATTACCTCTACTTTCTATTGTGGAATCTGTCAGCCTGCTATAGCATTTCAGATGAGGCAGTTGGCAGCTTTATGTTGAGCACTAGCCTAGTGTGCACACACACACTATAAATCCAGTCACCTCCTCCCAGGAGTACTCCTCTAATTCTTTCTTTTTCAGTTAAAAAGAATTATCCTTTCCCTCATACAAGCTTTATTTTCTGTTTTTTTTCACCCTAAATAATAGGTTTTAGACTGACCTCTCCCCCCAAAAGCTCCAACAGTAAGGATGTCCTTTGGAGTTTTAAACAGGACACTGTACTCAAGTGGACGTGCAATGGTACATTTCAGGCTGGGGGGGGGTACCAAGGGAGAAGAAGAAGTCTGAAAGCAAAACTGCCAGGAATGAAAAACCTGAAAATTTCACTGAAGAAATGCAAAGCCCAAACACCTAGATTTTTGGTTTTGTTGAGATTGCATTCTGTAGTAAATGGTTCGATGCAATGGAGAACTTGCGACTTATTTTGCAGTCCTGAAGCCTACTGTACAGAAAGAGGAGATTTAGGAAAACTCAAATAACTGTCTCCAAAGCAGCTGCTAAGAAGGGAAACAAGTGACTTGTGCCATGCAAAGGGTATGAGTTCAGCTGCTTCATCTGTGGACAGAGGGCATTTTCAAAATTGTCGTTGGCCGTGTAGCTGCTATTGGGACATTGTCTGGCAAGAGTGGCGTTTGTGAAGAGCAATGTTTTGGGGGGCAAGGGAGGAAGTCTTGTGATCTGAAAAATTTTACCCTAAACTGAAGGTTCACTCAAGAGTTACTGATTTTTCCTTTAAATCTCTGATGTTTCCTCCTTCTCAGAACGGATTTTACATTTTTTGAGCTTTGTCTCCTACTGTGAAATTAAGGAGTTAAATGTTTTCATGTTGCTACAGTTTTATTAACTGTGACCGTTTGTACTTCAATTTCATATTACTACATTTTCCAGAATTTTCCTTAAAGTTTTGTGTTTTCAAGCACATCCAGTGCTCTTCTTCTGCTACAACTTCCAGCACGACCAGACCTAGTTAGTTGTGTATGTCTGTAAACACATTCACTGCAGAAGACAGAATGTGAACTGCAATTTTCATGGCAATGGTAAGATTATTCTTGGGAATAAATGTATGTTTTTGTTGTTAAACCAAAACATCATCCTATCACTTTGTATTCATTTCTTTTATTGCTTGAATTGGAGGGAAGTACTTGGGAGAAGGAAGCAGCTCAATTACAGTTTCTGTTGTCTTCTGATGAAAATGCAGAGCTTCCTCCACCTAGAAAATTGAGCTTTAGTGTGAATTTAATTATCACACTCTGCTCCCAGGAGCATTCTGCCTGCAGAACAGCAAGGCAGGCCCTTTTCTTTCTTTTTTTTCCTTTTTTTAAAAAAAAAAAACAAACACAAAAACCCCAAACAAAAACCCACAAAACCAAGAGTCCTTATGCTTCCTTGGCTTGCACATTTGAAAGTTAAAACTGCATCACTGAGGACAGTCTGAAGGTTGTGTGCGGGTACTTACTTTTCGAGTAGAGCATTTCTATATGGTCTCTCTGTTTTCCATTCTTCCCTTCTGAGAGCTCTTATATAAACAGTTTCATTAGAACGGATTACATACACGCCCTACTGCCTTCTGCTCGTTTATTCATGTATTGCTCTGGCTGAGGGTCTCCTGTCCCCTCTAGTGGCTGGACAGTGAAAAAACCCACCCTACCTGTGATCCATGTTCTCAATGCTTTTTTTCCAGTTTTTGGAATGAACCTCTTATGTTGGATCTTTGCTTGGGCTCTTTACCCATTTGTGGACTTCTTGCAGCTGGTAAGGAAAGTCCCAAGCGGAAAATGAATATTCAGCTGAACAAGAGATGATATGTCATATGGAGTGCTTTTTATTCAGCAAGGAGCTAGAGTTCCTCCAAAACTGCATCAAAGAGAGAGCAGAAGATACTTTCTGGAGCAGAATTTGATCATTTTCCCTTCATTTTCTATTCACAAACATCTCATAATTTCCTGGCACTCATGTTGGAAAGCGTTTGATAAATATTTCTGGGACTTTCTTCCCTTTCTGCTTTCCCTTGATGAACTGGTCCTAGAGAGTTTGCTGCAAATATTCAATGTGTTGCATTTGAAATCTGGGCTCAGTTCTCCAGCTGGGACTAGTCATGTAAATCCCATGATGTTGCCGTTCCCTGGTTGGACGGGTTGGAGAACACGTGGAAGCTCTGAATTTGTCACTGGAGCCGTCAGTGCAGCTGATAGCTGCGAGCTCGTGGGTTTGTGCTTTGTAGGGGCAGCGCCCTGCTGCATGGGGACACCAGCCCGGCTCCTGAGCAAGCTGTTGACGTACTAGTGCAGTGCCGTGCCTGAACTCCTAACCCAGGGAGGCCACCTCCTGCTCGTGGAAACCTTGCCTTACACCTGCACATCTCCAGCTGTGCAACGCTCTGTGCCGGGGCATCTCCTGAGGGCGCGTGGGAGCACAGCTCTCCATGGGGGCGAACCTGCCTCTGGCCTTGAAGCTGCCAGAAAGGTTGTCTGCTGGCACAAATGTGCCTATGAAATAGCACAGTCAGAAGGAGAAGGGCAAAGAGGGATTTTTGTTAAAAAGCTTTGTTTCTGAGTGTTGGCATTGTTCTGAGAGAGACTGGGTTATTGCAAGATGCTCATGCTACTGCAGGGTTAGGCTTACTCTCCTTGCGTTTGCCATTTTGTTACGAAGGATGAGGTCTCACCCTCTAGGAAGGGTTTTGAGAATACTCTCTCACAGCTGTGGTGAGCCAATACAGCTCACCCAGTACAGCTTTCCTGGCAGGGATATTCAAGTCACTTGACACTTATTGAAGCCCATTCTGACACGTGTCTGCTGAGTATTTTTATTTAAAGAATTATTTCATTTGTTCTTAACATACTTTAGCCTGAGGATGCTGTTTAGAGAGAGAGAAAAAAAATCTTACTAAAATGATACCAGAAGCTAATGCTTACAGGCTATTAAAAGGAACAACAAACCAGACATTAAATGGTGGTAACCAGTGATTAAGAAAAGCTTGCAAGTGGATTGTTCAGTGCTCAGTCATACCTTGCTGTATTTCTGTGCTTCTTAATCTTGGGAAGATATATTGTGTTAAATAAATTGCATCAAAGATTTTTGTCTAGCTGTTGCAAATTTTATGAGATGACATGAAGGATGCTGTGCCTTAGCTTTATAAATAATAGCACCTGACTATGTTCTGTAGACCTGCATTCATCTCTGCACTGCTTGAGGACCATGTTGTCTACCTCCCCAGACTATGGGTTGAATATTGCAAGTGAAATCTAACAAGTGAATTCAAAGATTAATTCAAACAATATTACCTTTTGCTTGCAGAACTTTATCAAAGCATAGTAACAATGGATTTTTTCCTAGCGTATAAAAATCTGGAAACATAAAGGGACATAAATTGGAAAGATAATGGCAATTAAGTTGATTTGCTCTGTTACTATAGATTTCTAAAAAGTTTTTAATTTTTTTTTTCTGTTAATGATTTAGCAAATAATGAAGTTGGATCTTTTCTGAATACTGGAGAAACATCAACGTAATTTTCCACTTTGATTAAGTTTAAATGGAAAAAAGGCATTATGTTTAAGTTTTTCTCCTCTTTGCATTTTGGTTTTTGAACCTTTAGGTTGCCTCTGCAATCATGACAAAGAAACTCCCCTTTTGTATTGAAATTCTCACATAACACATGATTCCAGAAGGTGAAAGACACCCATAGTGTTCAAAGACCTGTAGGCAGTACAGTGAAAATAACTTTTCAGGAGTATTTTCCTTGCTTTCACTGCCTGCTCAGGCTCCCAGTCTGGACTGAGTCATAGAAACTTGAATATATCCCTGCCTGATGCCCCCCTCTAGACTTTAATTTTCGCTCATTCTGTAATATGCATTAGGTGGATGATTGCAAAAAATTAGTAGAGACGCTTCATAATGTTTTGTTTCTAAGCACAGTTGACTTGCATCTGAAATGAGTACTTAAGAGGTATCTAGTCACCACCAAAATGCATCCTTAAATTTTAATGTGAGCTCATTATAAAAACATGGTAACAGGACTTTTTGAAATTGCTAATCTACAAAAGCGAGATTAAATGCTTTTAATCGCATCTTTCGTTTTCCTACCCAGTTGCCTACAAAATCCAGGAAACCTTCTTTGTAGTATGTTTATGCATTGGAACTTGGCAGGCAGGTGTAATTCACTTAGGACTGCTATCAACATACACATTTAAAATAAGCTGGTTGCTTTCAAAGCAAGCTTAATGTGCTTAACAAAGCTAGAAGCCACAGATTCCATGGAAACCCAAACCACCTGAGTCAACAGAGATGTAAAGTCAAATGCAGATTTCTTCTTTTTCATTGTCCATTGCAAGTAATTGTACACTTGACAAGGTTTAAGAAACAAAGCAAAACACCCCAAACAACCTCCAAGAGAGTGAGACTTAAAAAATAAAAAAAAGTTTTAACACTGAAAACAGTTGAAACTGTTGTTTCAGCTCTGTGTCTGTCCTCCCAACATGGAAATGATTTCCTGATCATGACTATAGTATTTGTTAGCAGGGCTTGTAGCTGTTCATCTGCTACCTGCCACCATATGAATCACCAAACGTGTTGCTTTTCCTTACCGCAGGGGTACATTCCTGCAATCCAGCACTGCACTACAGCTGCAGTGGGAGTTACATGCCTTGCTCTGATTTGTTATGGGTTAAGCACTCTTCCATGGTGGGTCAGAAAGACTCTGAAAACCCCCTGGCTTTCCCAGAAAGTCCTTTAATTTCAGATTTCCCTAGAGAAGTAGTCTAGATCTAGATGTATTAGATGTATCATATGAAATCTCAATGTGCAAGACACTTGCTGACTTTTGTGCACCTTTGCAAGCTTAAACTTCAACCCATGGCTGTTGAAAGACTTGCAGGTAAAGCTGGCCATGGAACAGTTTGTGTTTCCTGACAGCTTATGTAGTTTTTGTGACAGTTTCTGAGGTTGTGAAGTTTTTCTTCTGCACTGAAGGAAAACCATATCCTTAAGAATGCTTTTGATGTAATGATTATGTGAAAAACATCCCTTTTTGTCTTGGCAGGATCAGATTTTTCAACCTGGCTTCCTTTTTGCAGTCACTCTGACCTATAGCCCAGTTCAAAGCCTTAGAAATCCCCTCCTGATGATTTTCTTGAAATTGGAACCCACTTTGCTAAGCATTTTGGCTTTCAGAGAAAAACATTTTTCAAGAAAATTTTTTATCACAACCGTTCCAATAGGTTTGACTTCCTGGGATGCATGGCCCCTGCTCCCTTATCAAGTTATGTGTGGAGACATCTGGGAGGTAAGGAGGAGCAAGACACATGCTTGATTGAGAGAAGTGCAAAATGTTTCCACAGCTTTAGTGTTCCTATGCCTTTCCTATCACATATTTCATCAAGCTGTTACTAACATCAAGCTGTTTTGTCTTTTCACGTGAGCAGTAGCATATTGTAGCGTAGTTTTGAGAAATAGCCAAGGTCTATATGAGACAGAGCAGTGCTTGGAACATTGTCTTCCATCCAGGAACTGCCAGCTGTTGTGCCCTACATCAAGACTAAACTAACCACTGGGGAGCAAGGGACTGAAGGAAGAAATTTTCTGGGACGAGCAGGCTAATCAATCAGAGAGTTGAGGTTTTCTGGGTTATCTCTGATATGAGAAGTCACTAATGTGACTATTAAGCACTGAGCAGCCTTTGATCTGTGAGTCAGTCATTCAGTATTCTTGGCCCATTGAGGGCACATCTGCTCCTCTTTGATCCTCAGGGCAGACTCTGGTCTGATGATCTGCTTTCCCCAGGGGTGCGCGAGTGGTTGCAATCTGTTAAGTGGACACAAGATAGTTGCCTTAGCAAAGACTGGGAATTTCTTAAAATCCCAGAAGTTTATTGACAACAGATATGTTTGTCAATATAATTTGCTGTCGAGGCTACCCAGACAACTATGGTGTTTGCAGCACATCAGGCATGATCTAAAGCAGAAAATTTTTGCTGTTGGATGATACGAGAAGCACAGATCAGTCTCTTTTCTGTTTTAGCTGGGGCACTACCACTACCCCTTTGTCACATCTTTCAATCGATTCAGTCCAGGACCTGCTGGCACCTGTCACCTCATCCCTGATGACAACATTCAGATGGGTTGACCTGCTCTCTTGGCAGATACCCAAATGGGCATGATCCCACTGTGCTGTGCTGCCTCCTCCATCTCTCCTAGTCCTGTTCACCTTTCTTCTCCCCAAAATAGCCCCTTTTCTTTGCTCCTAGGGAAAATATAGCAGTTGTGCTAAATAAAGCCTATCCAAATTTGTTCTGTTTGGTCCTATCCTTCTGTGAAGAGGGGATGAATTAAGGGTTGTTTATACCCTGAAATAAAACAGAAGTATTTACTGATTTTTATTGCTTGCACTGCAATGACTCAATGTATTAGGACAAAATGCTATTTAGAGTAATGAAAGGAATGGATACTTCAGTGACAGCATTGATTTTGATCTAACACAGACTAATATCTGATGCTGGCACAATGCAAATCACAGCCAAATGAGTTTTTCACTCGGTGCAACAGAAAATTATTAACAACCAGTACTCAATAAATGTATTAACATATGGTGATGACTGTGATTCTGTCTGCACTCCACAGGGCTCATGGAGAACGTGTTAAACTCTCCCCTCCCCCAGCTCCTTCAGAAGATATTTCCTATGTAGAGAAGAGCAAGTAAATAAAGACCAGAGCTCCGGTTTCCAATTTTTGTGTTAAATACCCATTCTGACTCTGAGTTCAGTTGCCCAAGGCCAAAACTGGATCTATCTTTCACATTTAGCCTGGAGAAGAGAAGGCTCCAGGGACACCTTATTGCAGCCTTCTAATATATAAAGGTGACTTATAGGAAAGACAGAGAGAGACTTTTTACCAAGGTCTGTAGTGACAGGATAAGGCACAATGGTTTTAAACTGAAAGAGGGTAGATTTAGATTGGACATAAAGAAGAAATTTTTTACAGTGAGGGTGGTGAGACACTGGAACAGGTTTCCCAGAGAAGTTGTGGGTGCCCATCGTTGGAAGTGTTCAAGATTAGGGTGGCTTTGAGCAACTAGATCTAGTGAGAGATGTCCCTGTCCGTGGCAGGGGGGGTTGGACTAGATGATCTTTGGAGGTCTATTCCAGCCCAAATTATTCTATGATCTCTTTTTCTTTCATTTGGATGCTGCTTAGCAACATTTTACTTAGCCAAACCTCACTAACCATCCATGGTTAACACAGTGTGTTTGCAAAACTGAATAAAGAACCTCCACAGGTCCACATGAAAGATTGACCTAAAGGTTATTTCAGTTCACTGCCACAGTTGTATATGCAATCCATGTGCTGCTGAGATCCAAGGCAGTCAGAACTGTATTCTGTGATTCCCAGAAGGAATTAAAAAGACATAACCAGGAGAGCAATAACCATATAACCAGTGTAGTCCTGATTCTTGACTTCCAGTCTCATATTCCAGGTATAAATCATAGAATCATAGAATAGTTTGGGTTGGAAAGGATCTTTAAAGGTCATCTAGTCCAAACTCCCTGCAATGAGCAGGAACGTCTTCAACTAGATCAGGTTGCTCAGAGCCCCATCCAGCCTGACCTTCAGTGTTTCCAGGGATGGCGCATCTAACACCTCTCTGGCAACCTGTTCCAGTGTCTCACCCCTCTCATTGTAAAAATTTCTTCCTTATATCTAGTCTAAATCTACCCTCTTTTAGTTTAAAACAATAACCCCCTTTCCTGTCGCAACAGGCCCTACTAAAAAGTTTGTCCCCATCTTTCTTAAAAGCCCCCTTTAAGTACTGAAAGGCAGCAATAAGGTCTCCCCAGAGCCTTTTCTTCCCCAGGTTGAACCACCCCAACTCTCTCAGCCTGTCCTCAGAGGAGAGGTGCTCCAGCCCTCTGATCATTTTTGTGGCCCTCCTCTGGACTCGCTCCAACAGCTCCATGTCTCTCCTGTACTAAGGACCCCAGAGCTGGACGCAGTACTCCAGGTGGGGTCTTATGAGAGCAAAGTAGAGGGGCAGGATCACCTCCCTCAACCTGCTGGTCACACTGCTTTTGATGCAGCCCAACTTATGGTTAGCTTTCTGGGCTGCGAGCGCACATTGCTGGCTCATGCCTAAGCTTTTCATCCACCAGTATCCCCAAGTTCTTCTCTGCAGGGCTGCTCTCAGTCCCTTCATCCCCCAGCCTGTATTGATCCTGGGGGTTGTCCTGAACCAAGTACAGGACCTTGCACTTGGCCTTGTTGAACCTTGTGAGGTTCACATGTCCCACTTCTTGAGCTTGTCCAGGTCCCTCTGGATGGCAAATAAGACTCATAAATAAGACTCATAAATAAGATTCCTCTTCTGATTAAGACCATGCATAACAATAATGCAGTTGGTGAAAGAGATTTTCAATTTTTGGCTTCTGTAGTGAGAAGTAGGTATCATTCTGAACACTAGTACTATAATCATGTGTAACAGTAATTGAGGCTCTTAGTAACAGGCTCGCAGAAACACACAAGAAAAAAGCCCCAAAAGAAAGTAGGACAATAAAAGAAAACTATTCTGAGAGTCAGGAGAGTAGAGAAATTAAGTAGATGCTTTCTTTCTTCCTGAAGGTCCAATCTTAGGGCTTCCTAAAGGAAATACAAATAAAAGAACGTACCTCCTTCATTTGTAGCAAAACCAGCCTGCATCCTAATATATTGGGGTTTCCAACAGACTCCTCAGCTTTTAAAAAAGCCTTTTTGAAAACACAAACTAACTTCTATCATGCTGTATTGCAAGACAGATATTTTAAAGTTTTAGGTCTCACAGCATTGTGTGCTTTTTAGGGGAAATTGCTCTTGTGCATACCGGTAGTTCATTGCACAGCTGGAGTGCTTTTGGCAAATGAAAGGGTTATAATGACTCTGCTGGAGTTGTGCATTTCCTATGTCTCTGTAAGCACTGGCACAAAGCAGCTCTTAGCAGTCTCCTGCTGCAGGACGATTTGCAAACTGCTGGAGAATGGGGAACCCCAGACAGACAGCTGAGAGTGAGGGAAACTGATGTGAGCGGAGGCACCCAGCTCCTGCAGCTGGGAGCTCCCTTAGGAGAAATGGTGGTAAGGGTCTAATTGCAGGTCCTTTACTTCCACACATGGACACTGCTGAGAGCAAACTCATGGCTGTGCTTGTTGCTGAAGGTGCATATGGGGTACCACCACCTGAGGAAGTGTTAGAGGTGTCCTGCCCTGCTGCTGAGGCCCAGAGGACCATGACTGTGGTGCAAGACCTATGTGGCTGAGGGTGCGCTCCATAGCCTGGAGGGTACAAACTGTATGAGCTGCCAGGTGTGGGTTCCCCTCACACAGACCTGTTATATGCACTGCATTAAAGGCCTCCTCTTCACCGCGCTTAGAGCATGGCGCAATGAACACAAACCCCTACGTCATCATGGAAGTGTGACAATAACACACCAAACTTTCAACCACTGGGCCTCAGTTAGTGTTGCAGTTAGATGTAAGTAACTCCTTCTTGGTGAGAAAGTGTGTGTTAAGGTGAGGTAATCATGCATCAAAGAATAACATCATGCATGTTATTCTTAAAAGAGCTGAGAAAATGAAATAGCATAAGGAATGAATCTCTGGCTGGTAGATACTGTCTTCACTGGAGCCCTGTTGATTTATGTTAGCTAGAGATCTCATGCAAGGTGTGTTGCTAAGAGTACTGTGGGAAGAAGAAAATCAGATTTTAAATGAGGAGAGCGCTCTGTGTTTTTAATTTAAATAATCAACTGCACATGCTTTTACTAATCCTATTTTTTTCCTGATTCTTAAAGTTGGCTAGATCAAAATTCCTTGTGGCTCATCAGCATAATAGCCTCAAATAAAGCTGGGAAAAAAGTCTACGGTCATAATAGAAAGTCAGAGAATAAGATGATTACTGTATCATTAAGGCCCGTGCCAGACAATCAGAAGCTATTTCCATTGAATATCAATTCACATTGGGACCAGAAACTTGCTGAAATGCCCTGCTCTTTCCCACTTACGTGTGCAAGTTCATGCACTGTCAGATTTGCTGCCTTTGTTGTGCAACAGGTTGCTGAGGTGAAAGTGTCTTTTTACTGCAATTGAAAAAAAATAGACATCAGATTGAAAAATTGGCTCCTTTTAGGTACTATCTGACATGCACCTTTGTTTGTTTGCCTTTCAAAATCTATCAGCACCAGCTTTAAATATTGCCTTGGTTAGAACATCTATCTCTCTATCTTTTGTTTTTTTCCTGTATGATAAAGGAAGATAAAGCAAGATTTCCCTGCAAAAGCGGTATTTTGAGTGTCCTAAGGCCAACATGATAAGGAAATCACCTTGTCTTCAAAGAAGATGACAAAACAATTCAGTTCATGGCATGAGCAAGGTTTCTAGCAAAAACAAATGTGGTAGTCATTTGTAATTCTGCACCTGCCAGATGTTATCATGAAATATGCACTTTGTTTAATTGAGAAAGGATGTCGCATTGTTTGAAAAAGTAGCTTGATTTTGTTGGAAGCTGGTCTGTGTTTTGGAAATGATCAAGAAGAACCTGCTTTTTATCACAAATGAGCAGATCCTTATGTATCTCACCTCAGCAAAAGATCTAACATCTGTATGTCAGAAGAAACTCCCCTGAAATCTTTTCATGGATTTTTTACCTCTCAGCAGTGCCAAGACTGAAAAGAAAATTAAAATAAAATTCACATATTCTATGATGATAGCTTCCAGGTATTAGCCACTGCTATTATGATACTCAAGAGCACAACAGAACAAAAGCATCTTGAATGCGATTTCTTTAATTTCAGCAAGGACAGTTACAAAGAACTTGTCTCCAGAGGTAAAAGTCAACCATTGCTGGGTACTTCTTTGGGGTCTGCATGTTGCTTGCTTGGTGATATCAGGGGAGTTTTGAATTGTGGCAAAACGTAACTCTCTTTCACCAGCTGTTCTGAGTCTTCCTCGCTGAGGTGCTGACTCAGCCTCTTGTTGCTGCCTGATATCCCGATTTCTGTAACGTGCCTCTGATCCCTCTCTTTGCCTTGGGCCTGGGCTGTACTGCACAGTTTCCACAAAGAAAGTCACCCGTCACAGACCGCATGCATTCGTGCACACATTTGATGTAAGATGGCCACACTTGGCTTGTTTGCCACTGAACGCTACCTCTTTCTCCAGCTGCACAAGCCTGCAGGTAGCAGATACCTACCAGCAAAATGCTTTCCAGCTGGGTAGCCAAGTCAGCAGCTGCAAACCAAGACATTTGCTCAGTGGATCTAACTAGCGCAGATACGCCTCTCATGGTTTTCAGCTGCTTTACGCAAGTGGAGAGAGGGCTGAACAAAGTTTGGGTTCTGTGTTCTGCAGGGCCAGGGCAGCACTGGGTGGATGAGAGAGGGAGGGCTTCTCTGCCCCAGCAGGGTTGCATTATATGGGGCTGGGATGCCGTACCACACAGTGCAGTGGTGAGGAGTGAAATCCCCCTCCATAAGCCAGTGCCCGAATACCTTTCTGGGTTTTCTTGCTTTTGTTTTTCTCCTTGTGCTAACTGTCTGACCTGACAAGCAGGCTTCCTTCTTAACGTGGAGAACTGCTTGCTGAATAACACAACTCCATCCTTTGCTTGCTGGCTGCCTGTTTGCTTCCCCCACGTCTTGTCCTATGAAAGACATATTCTCTTCTTTTGTGCCCAGATCGGCATGCATACACTTTGATTGCCAAAACTTTCCTGCATTCAATGGTTTGATCAGTTCCCAGATGTTTATTTGCATGTATGTGTACATCCCAGCACTCCTCCCCCCACTTTTGTAAAAACATATAAATATTTGAAACAGAAAACCATGAATGTAATTTCCCCACTTTTGTTATTTTTAAGAAGTACTTCAAATATTGCAGTGTGGGGGAGAAACAAAAACCAGCAGAACCCACACAAGCTGTAGCCTTATTACTTGTGCATTAATACAAAAGGACTGTACTACTTCTAACTTCAAAAAGAGTTTAGTGTTATGTTCCTTCAGCATATGGAGGGTTTGTTTGATACTGACTTGATTAGGATTCTCTTGGGATCTACTCCACATCCTGCCCATTTGTTTCCTTAGACAGATATTGTACATGATCCCCCTCCCTCCCCACTGGAAATGGCTCATTGCCCTCTGCCTGAACTGCTTTACGAGGACGGCTGTAGCGAGTGTGTGGTAACGATGACAAAGCCTGCGGTGCGTGCCAAGCGGTGGATGGTTCCTATAGGGGAAAATGCAGTCTGCAGACACCCTGACTCCAAGTCTGACATCAGAGGCAGCTTTTCCCCTTATCTCCCAGCACTTACAAATATGCTGTTAGGCATATCTTTTGCGTGAAGTGCTGGTTTTGAAAGATGAGACAGGTGCAAGGAAGGATGAGATGCATGGGCAATTTAGGAGCTATGGTACACGTGGGTACAAAAAAGAAACAGTTCAGCAAAAGAGCTGGCTTTCTATTCTGGGGTTTTGTGGCTTTTTTGTGTCTCCTTCATTCTGAGATAGTACTCAGATGTATTTCTTTGTTCATAATACTGGCAACTTTCTTTTCGGCTTGCATAGAAATCTGAAACAGGAAGAAATTATGGGACTGGCAAGGCTGGGAGCCATAAAAGAGACCTAAACAAGAAAGGAGTGACTTATTTT